>NW_020698074.1:5399233-5507848 GCF_002925995.2 Terrapene triunguis | reverse complement strand
AAAAAATAAAGCAAAAGAATGTACTAATTTGTGAAACATGTAGTATTTATGGAAACCACTATTCCAGTCTTTAAATACCCATTTAAAACGCATTACAAACCAAGACATCTAGGGAACCATTTTTCATGGTATTTAGGAAATGTTTAAAAGTATTATACATGCACACTAAATCAAAAAGGCTCTTTTGAAACTTTTCAATAGGGTAAATATGTGCATACACACTACAGTGTATTTGCAGTAGCCTAGCACTCATTTTTGTTCTCTTATGATCTGCCGTGTAAAACATATATTTAATCTTTGTATCACAACACTATATAGAAAATATCTTATAAATAAGAATATTATGAAAAGTAAATGTTGAGTGAGAAGAGCAACCTTTATTTTTATCACCTTTATTTCCAAAATGAAAAAAAAAAGGTATGGATTAGATCCTCTCCAAATTAATGAATTAATTTTCAGGTAGGTGGATTTGTCAGCTGTTGGAAATGGTTGTGTATTGTATCTATCATTTTGAAACAACCAAGCTCCTTGTCTATTTGTATCTGGTACAGAAAAGTGTGTATTGCATTGAAATTGGGCATGACAAATTTCAGGTTGGAATCTGTTTCCCCAGTAATTAATAAATCCCATCCGGGTATTAGAACGCCTCTTACGTTTTCGGCTGGAGAGTGCAATGTAGCGAAAGTAAAACTAGGCCAGTAAGGCCACTACAACATATGCAGGGGCAGATTCGTGCTTCTGTAACATACAGTCTTCCACACACTAGTGAGCGACCATCCCAGCTGTGGAAAATGCATGTCTGCCCATGGGCAAAGGCTGGGTTGGAACGCGCAGCGGTCCCCTAAAATCCAACCTCTCTGACAGACAGTCCTTCCAAGCAGCGATTGCTCTGAATAGCTCGTGTGTGACCCGCTGCAGTCTATCGGCTCTTCCTGCTCCGCTCCTTCCTTTCCTCTTGGCTAGAGACATAGGAAGGCAGGGAGGGGAGTTTAAAGAGCTCAGGGCTCCCTCCTCCCACGTCCTATCAAGAGGATCAGAAAGCCCTTGACGTGGCCCGGAGCCGATTGGCCAGCAGCCGATAGGATCTCTGCAGCCAGCAAATTAAGGCGGAGGAAAGTGTGCGACTGAACGCAGTGTCCACCCTTCTGCCCTCTGAGCCACTCCGGGCTCCGGCTCCCACCCGCAGAGAGCAGCCGCCGCAGCCTGAGCCAACTCGCTTCTCTCACACGCAGCGAGCCATCTAACGCAGCGCCCGGGAGATGATGGTGACAGTTTAACCTAATCCTGTCCGGGGCCTTAGATCCGACCCCGCGGGCATTGTGAAATCCTAGGTATTCTCCATACACACAAAGTGTTGGGCCCCCGCAGTGTCTCCTTGCCTCCCCCGGTTCCCCAAGCTCTCCTAACTTTGGTTCCCGGGCCGAGTAGCTGGCCCTGTGTTCTCTTGGTTGGCTCCGCTGCTTAGTTTTGTAGGATTTTTTTTTTGGCTGGAAGCTGGGGATCAATTTAGGACCTTCTTGCTTGGTTTGTGTAGGATTTACTCTGTGATCATGGAGTACACAGCATCCCCCAAACCTCAGCTCTCCTCTAGAGCCAACGCGTTCTCCATTGCTGCGCTCATGTCAAGTGGAAGCTCGAAAGAAAAGGAAAGTGCAGAGAGCACCATCAAACCTCTGGGTAAGTTGTATTCTTGGGCTGTTCCTTTCTCAGCCGCAGGACTGGATCCTGTGTCGTTCCTGCCCAAATGGATCTCTGATCCATTGCAGGAAGCAGGTAGTTAGAGGGGAATGAAGTCAAATGTCTATTGGGAGGGAGGGGCGTTGCGTGTCACTTAATTCTTTGAAAGTCAGAATACAGTGTCGCGAAGCAAACAGATACGGAGCAAAGAAAGTAAAGGAAATTGTTTAAATTGTACGCTGCAGATGTGTGAAGAATCCAGGCTGAGTTTGGTCCATGTTCTGGTTTTCCTTGTGTGTTCTTTTTAGTCTGGTCAAAGAAATACTAACGCATTTCAATATTGTCTGTCCATTTTCCTATATTTTAAGTTGGTTCCTTGTGGCATGGATTACTTTTTTAAGGTGAGGCTTTCTCGCAGAATAACACCAAAACCCAATGCAGCCAATACGGATATCACTGAAAACTGAGGTTTGGAGGGAGTAATAATTGCAAAGCTTGTACATAAAAGGGCAAGTTAACCAATCTGGGATCCAATTTTAGCAAATTATAAAGCTAGATTGCATGATATACACATTCATATTTTCATTTGCATACTTGCATTTAATGTGAGAACATGAGTAATTTTAATAAATAACTAGCACCAGTAAGAGAAATGTATATTTCTGTTTAATTGCGAAATTCTTTAGACTGCTGCACAAATCAAAGAATAACGTTTGTTTCTTCTGTTTTAAGTTCTAATATTTATTTTCCTTACAGAAGCTAAAACCTTATCACAAAGCCATCTTTTTTTTTATTACTGCCGTCATTTTCACTCGAGGTAGTTTAGAACATTAACCAGTAACCATTTTCTAAATTCCTCCACTTTTAGTTACACTGTTTATTTAACAACCGTTACCATTTATAGAAAACATCAGACTATAAGGCAGAAGGCAGTTACGTTTCTCTCCACTCACGTGAATGATGCAAGAGACATTACTTTAAATTGTTATGTAAATTACCTGTACTTTAAAAAGTACAACAAATAAAACCCGAAAACAATTATTACACTATAATAATAAAAATTATGTACACAGTTCTGAAAGTTTTTGTTTGTTATCCTTCGATTACTTAGCCTATGCACCTTGTGAGAAACAAAAATCAGATTATATATTTTTAGTACATAATCATTTTGAATAGTAAGTCATTGTGAGTTTCAGTAAATGAGTTCACTTAAAATGATATAAACCCTTTAGTGAATCTGATTCAAGACGACTGAGTTGAACGTCCAGACTATTTATGGCTATACCCAGAAACTCGCAGGAAAATTTACAAAAAAAAAAAAGACTTTCTCCAGAATTGTAGGGTCTACATGAATAGTATTAAACCAAAAATTGGACGGATTCAGCATTGCCAGATCGCTTGATATCTGCTACATCTAATAAAATTATACGCTGGCTGATCTACAAATCTTTCGTGTGTTTTAAGTATTCTTTTTGTTTTCTAATTTTTGGTTTATGATGTGATGTAGGCCGGATACGTTATAAAATGTGTGCTTGACACAGAATCCCATATTTAACTTCGTCTTGGATTATTCACAGCTTTTGTCTATGTCTACTGGAAATACTTCTTCAAGTCATATTCGATTTCTATTCATGTTCCAAAAGAGATTTAAAAAATCACCTAGTACACCAAATATCCTCATTCAATATTTTTATTTTGAGGATTTGGGGGAGAAATCGCTGCTTTGTGATTTTAATGGCGTATTTGTTCAAGTAAAGTTCGTTTGAGTCTGGAGATTCAAATAGTATGACAAGCACATTGCTGTATTTTTGATCCAAGATCATATAAAATGAAACCAGGACAGTGAAGTTCGTTAAAGTCCTAACATAACATGGAAGAGATTATTATTAGAATTGGTTTCGTTCCAGATGACAATTAAGTTAAACTATTAAATGTACTTTACAAAACGTGTACGTTTTTAGTAAGAAAATAATAGTTTGAATTGTTTGTACATACCTTTATCCTAGACAAAACATTATCCATAATTTACTGATGGGCAAAATATCCCAACGCCAGATATAGATTATTTTTAAAACCTCTTTTGAGGACGCCTGTTTCCAAACAACACATGTGCATCGTTTGTTTAATAATCATGTATTCTGGCAAATTTACTGACTGGTTTCAGAATGTGTTAGCTGTATTTTTCTTCTCTTTCCTTTACTGTAAGCGCAGTCGTTTAAATTATTTAAGGCGAAGTGTTTGGTCAACCTTGTTAGGATACCCGCAAAGCTGTAATTATAACAAAGGGGAAGGGGGGAAAGAACACGAATGAATCTCTGTAAGGACTTCAAAATCCCCTCTATGTTGGCTTCTGTTTTATATTTATATCCATGCCGCCCACAAAACATTTTCTACCCACAAAATATCTCCCGCATCACACTCAAGTAGTTTCTTTTTTAAGGGTTATGATAATGGGAACAATTAGAAAACTCTCCTGCATTCAATCACACTGACTTGCGCAGTCTGCCCTTATCAAAACTGGAGCCGAATGCTCCTGTTTTAATGAGAATTAGTCATCTTGTGGTCAGTGGCAAAGTGACCTTTCCACTGAAATCCCCTATTAGCAGGAGATATTGGACAATCAGCTTTCCTGTGTATTTGAGGTGCCCTCCGCGCAAAGATCTCTGGTCACACGAGGGTAGAAAGCCAGTGCAAATATACAGTCAAGTCGCTTCGCCTGTTGATTATTTTCTTTTGAAACTTTTAACTTAATCTGGTTCTGCTGATTCCCTCGGAAGCACCAGGCACCAAGACAGGATACTGGGCTAAATGGACCATTGGTCTGAGCCTGTGTGGCCGCTCTTGTGTTCTTCTCTGAACACTCAGTTCTGGAAATGCTTTCTGGGCTCGGGAAGGTTCTGGGCTCACTGTATAGAAATGATCGACATTCTTGAGATTCAGATGTAGGGAAAGCCGGGGGTTCTCTCCTCCGGTCCTTTGTCCGTTTGAGGGAGAAATTTCTCCCCCTCTTGGGAGCTGTGACTTACTCAGCTTCCTATTTTTGCGAACTCTGTCATTTGGGATGTGGGAATGTCCATGATACTGAACGGGCTGCATTTGTTTCGTCCATTGGAAATACTACTACACCAGAAACAAGTTCATGTTCAGTGTCTCCAGTAGGTAATATTCCCAGGGACCAAGATCCCCTCCCCCCCAGCTAGTTTAAGGGATTCAGCGTCCGGGTGACACCTGAAGAGCAGTCCCTTTAAGAGGGACTCTGAGAATCAGGCCCATTTTAAGGCGTCTCAAGTTACACACCCAAAAATCTTTAGTCACTTTGAAAAGACCTGGCCCCATTCCGTCGTTTAGATTTAGACAGGAGCCCATTGCATTACTGGCTCCTGATGAAGTCCTTGTCTACACGGCTCAGAATCTAAATGCCTTATATTTCAAAGCACTGATCGTTTCTCCTCGTTATCATCTCTCTCTCTCTCAGAACAATTTGTTGAAAAATCCTCCTGCGCTCAGCCCCTGAGTGACTTGTCCAGCCTGGATCCCCACGGGGAGTTCAGCGCCAGCCCTTCCGCCCTCTGCACCGAGCCCCTCATCCCCACCACCCCCATCATCCCCAGCGAGGAAATGGCCAAGATCTCCTGCAGCCTGGAGACCAAAGAACTGTGGGACAAGTTCCACGAGCTGGGCACCGAGATGATCATCACCAAGTCTGGCAGGTAAGGCGGGAGAACAGCATGCGGGGTGAGTGGGGGGCTGGTTTCCTCGCCCCTGCTGCCGGTCTGTTACACGGGATTTGTAAAGAAACCCCCAGGGAATTATGGGAGGGACTCGCCCTACACCCGGCAAGGTGGAGCGGAGGCAGAGTACCCGCGAGCGCTGGCTCATCAGTGAGCGGCAGGTTGGCCGGGCTCCCCGGGCCAGGCGGATGGGAGCAGCCCGCAGGCGCTGAAGGGCCCTGGGACTCGCCGGGGCTACCAGGCAGCGTCCGGTGTTAAGCGGAGGGGACTGTGTTTGCAAAGCACAAGCTTATTCTTGTCCCGGTGTGCGTCTGAGCTGGGAAGAGAGGCCCCCAGTCCGCGGGATGGGGCGCTCCCCCGGGCCTCTGAGCAATGCCCACATCCGGGGTCATCCTCCCAATTTGCACCGTCTGCACCCAGTGCTAAACTATTGCATGCATTTCCCCCTCCCAACCCGCTACATTGTCTAAAATACTATTTTACATTTGTTTTTAGAATGACAAGTTTGACCCCGAACTCCCAAACGAAACAAGTATTTTTTTAAAATCCCAGTTATTTTAAAATTGTTTGCCCTGGGTTTACTATAGAGTCCCTTAGCGCCCCCTGCAGGTTCTATGCCAACACTATCCCTCTCATACTCCGAGAGAGAGAGAGGGGGCCCGCTGGTTCTTTGTCACGCAGACACCATGGAGCTTCCTGGAGGGGAAAGTGCCTGGTGCAATCCGCTGACCGATCAACAGCCCATTAGGTGCTGGTGTCACCAGTTTGTGCTGGGGAATGGGTGCTGCAAGTATCCTACCCAGAGCTCCTGGGAAGCGGGTTAGCTGTTGGGAAGGGTGCATCATTCAGTTTCCTCCCACCCACGGATCCCCTTAGTTCTTGTGCAGGAGATTCCCGCCTTTCACTTTGGAGAGGCATGCTCCCCAAGCCATTAGCATTGAGCACTTGTTGGTTCTGATCCTTTGAGTAGAGGTTGCTCCCAAACATTGGCCCAGATAGACAGGCTCAAAAGCACTGAGAGAGGTACAATGAATTAGATCTTAGTAGGCTATTTGTAAATGCAGGAAGGAACTTAAGATGTATTTGGGTTATTGTGGAGACCTTAAAAGCCTGAGCTTCCAATGTCCCGTTTGCAGATTTAAGGAAGATGCTTTCCACTTTGCTTTGTCTCCTTTCCTTTATAGTTTAAGAAGCAACTCCCTCCAGCCCCATCAAAGGCTTCTAGTGATTTCAGTGGGTTTTGGATTTGGGGCCCTACTGATTTAGGGGACATGTCCCTGCTTGGGAAAGTGCCTGTAGACTATGCACATGATAGAGTCTGTTCTGTGGTCGTGCTGATCCTGATCCCATTGAAATTAATTGCATGACTTCCCAATGATTCAGTGGGTTAGTTCAAGCCCTTTGTTGACAGTTGGGCAGGATCTGGTGCAAAAGATGCAGAAATAACAAGAGATAAGCCATAATGGCCATAGACTTCAGTCGAAGCAGAATTGGGCCCTTAATTAGTTGTAAACCAGAGCAACATTAGACAGGTAATCTTTGCGAATGTAGTGTTGTGATGTTATATAGTTTTTAAAAATTGATACTTAGTGTTATAATTTTGTAGATGCATATTTGTGCACACACAGAGAGAGTCCCGGAGAAATAAATCATAATATAAATTTGACAAAGGTGTCCTTTTTAGGTTCACAAATCATGTGCAACTCCCCCATATTTATTTTAAGTTACTCATAAATTTCTCCAGATAAGATAGGTTGGTTTTTAGGTCAGTCAAAAACAGTTTTGAAAATTCACAATTTGTGTAATGTTTGGTAACTATGTAAGTCACTTAGTCGTGGTTTAATTATCTGATTATATGATTTTTGTAAGTATCAAATAGCAATGCATGTTTTGTGTTGCATCATCAGGTGTAACATTTGCAATTTGAAGTGTGCGTTTTTATTACTTAAGCAATTTACTATGCCATTTTTGGTAAATATTGGAGCATTTAGTCTTAAAATTCATTTTTCACCAGAGTTCTTGTAAATAAAGCTCATTTGCTAGAATACTTCTGGAAAACATTAACAGAGTAAAAGAAAATAAGTTCAACATTTGCAGAAATACTAATGAAAATAGTTTTTGCAGTATTTTCCCAGCTCCAATATATATATGTATATTTATGAAAAAAATCACTGTGTCTATAGGAATGATACTCTGAAATTAGAATAATTATACTTTAACTCCCAGGCAGAAAATATATATCATATAGAAATTTATATTTCCTCCTATTTCAAAAAATTACTCTAATTTCAGGGTATCAGTTCTATGTGTATTTTATAGGGGTACAGATGATTTAAATGCCCGTCAAACTGAAATATAAATACACCTATACCCTGATATAACGTGACCTGATATAACACGAATTTGGATATAACGCGGTAAAGCAGCGCTCCGGGGGGGTGGGGCTGTGCACTCCAGCGGATCAAAGCAAGTTCGATATAACGCGGTAAGATTTTTTGGCTCCCGAGGACAGCGTTATATCGGAGTAGAGATGTATTTTGAAATTTTTCTTTCTTCCTGGTGATTTGAATGTAATTTTTTTTTTTTTAAATTTGCAGCAACATTTCAAAAGCTCCTTTTTTCTGCTGCCTCTTCACGTTTATTTTCTAATTTCCCTCTATTTCAGGAGAATGTTTCCTACTATTAGGGTTTCCTTTTCGGGAGTGGATCCTGAGGCCAGGTACATCGTGCTAATGGATATAGTCCCAGTGGACAATAAGAGATATAGATACGCTTACCACAGATCTTCCTGGTTGGTAGCTGGAAAAGCTGACCCTCCGCTTCCTGCAAGGTTTGTTCATTTCATAGCTGATCTCTTTAAAAAAAAATGCTGAAAAAGTACCTTTGAATGATCTTGCAAAGCTGTTTGCAAACAGTGCTCTAAGAGTCTGAGTCTGTGCCCACTAGAGCTGATGGCAACACTCTCATTAATTTCAGTGGTGCACTGTCCGGTCCTGTATCCATACATGAGCCAAATATTTGACTTATGCTAGAGGTTCCAAAGGCAAGCAGGATTTGGCCTGAGGATCAGTTACAGAAAATGGTTCTGACGATCGAAAGAGAAGGAAGCTTTTAAAAAGACATTTATTTTCCTCTTGTTATGACTTTTTTCCTTTGGGCCTCCTTTTTAAAGCAATCCAGGTGCCTTCAGCTCAATGCCAGTAGAAATATTAAATTACAGCTTTGATACCACTTAAAGTAGACATGCCAGATTATTTTCTAATCACTGACCAATGTTTTCTAATTAATGAGTTTACTACTATACTATACTCATCTCTGATGTCGCCTAGTGTGCATGTATCCAATATAAACGCGCACACACACACGGGTCATTTTTTCAGGAAATTTAGGATTTCTGAAACTTTGGAATAATAAATAAAGTTAAACAAGTTAACCCCTTTTCCACAATGAACAAAACAGACAATTCACTTCTAAAACGATTGCCTCACCGCAAGTGATACAACATGGTTATGAACTCATTGTGGAACATGTATGCAGGCAGGTTGCCACAGCTTCGGTACAGAACTAGCTAGGCTTCAACACTTAGGTCTCAATTTATCAAAACATTTAAGCATGTCCTTAAGTCTGTGCTGAATACGGTTGGAGTTAAGGACATACTTAAGCCCCATCGACTTAAATAAGATTTAAGCAGATGCCTTGGTGATTTTCTGAATTGGAGCGTTTTGGGCTGCAACTCAGGCCAGTGAGAGGTTGTGTTATTGCTTGTCCTGTAACCCTGCGTGTCTTAAAATGAGCTGCTGCTGTAGCTTCCTGTCTGGATGTTCTCCCCCAGCATACAAGCATGCACTGAGTATCTGTGTGATAAGCCCTAGTTCAACAACTCTGACTCCAGCAGCCTGCTTGTTACACCACAGCCACACTCTGGTCTCCACCAGTTTTGGTTACCTCTAAGCCAAGTGATCCCAACATATCCCCAGTCCCGAATTTCCCCCAAACCATCTGCCCTGAAATGCCCTGCCCTCTCCTGGACCACTCAGAGACATAATAAGGTTTGTTTGCGCCCTTAAAGAGTCAATACCCAGCAGCTTGCCACATTAACTGGATTAAGCAACTACTTCACTTCAAACACAGTACTTGGTTAGTTTAGATTAAAATAAAACAAGTTTATTAACAACTTGACATAGGTTAAGTGATCCCAAGTAAAAGAAATAAAGGTAGAGATGGCACAAGCAAATAAAAGTGAAAATGCATCTAAACATCTAAAAGTTAATGTAGCAAGGTACAGTCTTTGTTTAAGATGGTTTCTCTCACCAATTATTTGTTGTCATGCATGGTTGACTGTCTCTCTCTGTCAGGACCTTTCTCAGAAATATGAGGTGCTGATTTCTCTTGTCTTTTTAGGTGAAAGATAAAGATGGAGTCTCTCTCTTTCCCTTACATTCCCAAAGAATTGTCTTTGTTCTCAAAGTCAGGAAGGCCTTCTGGGGATTCAGTCTCCTGTGTCTGCCTTGGGGGTAGGAGTCATGTCAGTTCTCTGTCTCTTGAGTTCAGGCTCAAGACAACTCCACTGGTTTAGCTTGATAGCTTTGTTTATGGTTAATATGTAAATTGAGGTAAACCAATGTTCCTTCTAGGACAAACCTGTTTATCACCTTTAATTAGGCTAGATTGTCTTTCTTTTAAACATTCTCTAGTAACATTATACAGAGGGAATGCATAACTTCACATGTAAGGTTAACACATGCATTTTACAATGATATTAATGACCAGTGTGTTATTAGTTTTGAAATGATACCTTACAAGGTATATTTTGTACAAACATCATTGCAGCCATGTGTAGAGTCTGAATACAGGGGTGCTTAGGGTCACAGTCCCAAGCCTGCACTGAGAACCATGCGGTCAGACTCCTGTGTCCACAAGGAACCTCTTTGAAGTCAACGGGGCTCTGCCTGGGCACTGGGACCCACCTGCAGAGTTCTAAATGCAGAGCCAGAGCCTTGGACGCTATAAAGACAGGCACATTAGAAATACCTAAGATAAGTAGGAAAAAATGGAAGCATTTTCTTGTGTGCAAATATGGGGCCAAATGCAAGCAGTCCTACAGAACGCATGACGTCTCACAGACTGCTGATCTCTGGTAGGTAGTTCAGGTTTTGTATCAGTGAAAAAACATCTATGCTCGGATGACAAAGGTACATCAGATTCAGCAAATTAGCAGTTATGTTTGCTTTCAGGGAAAACAATAATTTACTTCTTCCTTTTCTTTTTCTTCTTTATTAATTAATTTGTATGTGGTAGCATGTAAGGGCTCCAATTTTGCTAGGTGCTGTACAAACACAGACCAAAAAAGATGGTTCCTGCCCCAAAGAGTTTACCGTCAAAATAACATCAATAATAATAATTCAGGAAAGTACACAAATGGCCTTAGGGTGGGGTTCTTAGTTTCTTATTTGTCTGTAAAGCATCCAGTGCATTTTGGATCTCTTTGGATATGCTAATAATCCATATGTAGGTTTTGTAGCTAGGTAATATAGATCATCTCATTAAAAAAATTCAGATTAATATATTATGTGGACATGAAGAGGCTAATCTCGCGCCCATTGAACTTGTACTGACTTTGATGGGACCACGGTCAAGCCCTTTATGATTTTATTATCAATATTGTTTAAAGTTTGTATTGTGGTAGTACTTAGAGGTCCCAATCAGGTACAGGATCTGTATAAACATATAGTAAATGACAGTCCCTGCTTCATTTTCACCATGTTTAACCAAAACAATATTGATCATAAACCATGGCTATAGATTGTTCTTTTATCTCTTCTGTTAACATTATAATTTGCTGCTTATTCACAGTTTTATTTCATATTGAAAAATATCATCTTTCCTTGTGGGAGAAGCAACATAATATCTGTAAAGGATGGCATGATTTGGGAAGCTCTGGTGTATTTGTGTTACACTGATCTGTTGCTGGTTTTGGAGTGTCAATGCTAACATTTTATCAAATAAGGTCTGTTTAAATTTATTGCTGCAAGTAAGTAATTGACAATTGTTGTTTTTTAAAGTGGTGTTTACCCATCTATATCTTTTTTTGATTTCTTGCAGCCTTCTCTTTGCTCTCTTAAATCTCAATAATCTGACTGCAGTGTTGTGAGCTAAAAACTGCTGAATCCCTCGGGTACTTTCTGAGATGCTATGGGGTCTTGTGGGATTTTATGGGGTTTCTAGATAACTGTATACAAACTTTACACAATACTTTGTAGATATGTAGTGGGAATTCCCACAACTTATGTAGGTTTGTCATAAATCTCGGCTGCTGACCACAGAGATAAACAAATGACCCTTTCTTTTTTATATTTTTGTGCCGGGTGCACATGATATAAAATTATTTTTAAAATCAAGATTTTAATACTGTATTTACACCTAATAAAGTTTTAGGGCCTGATCCTGCTCAAATTGAAATTAAAGGTTAAATTACTATTGACTTAAATTGGAGTTCAGTTCTGCTCCCAATATCAGGAGTCAGTGGTTATATTTTCACCTAAATGATTTCTAAGATCCTAAACCAGCAAACACACCTGGGCTTTAACTTTGGTAACATGAGACATATAATTGGGGCTATTCTATGTGCTTAAGTGTTTGCAGGATCAGACAGAACCTATGGCATTAAGATGCTGATCCCTGAAAGATATACATACACACATAACTCTACCAACATGAATAGTCTCAGTGACGTCAATGAGATTATTCACGGGAGTACAGTTATGCACATGTGTAAATTGCTTCAGGATTAGGGCCTTAAGGCTTTTCTTTATTTTACTATAAAAATAACTTTCAACACTAGAACAACAACTGTACTTGAAATTAATAAGTACTATATGATGCCACTGGGAAGATTATCCCTTCATGGATCTTCACTACAAATAACAATTATATCCTTTTCTTCCTGCTGTCAACATTTAAATCAAGTTATGTGACTTGAATAAAAACACTTTTCAGAAAATCCTTGTAAAGCTTTTAAAGTGCTTCCAGGGATAGATTTTTTTTTTCTTTCTGTTTTACAAGCTACAGAGAACATTTGAAAGAAATACCAGTCCTAAAAATTCCTGCATGTACCTTTACACTGTACCCTCCCTCTTTCCTCTCCCTTTTTTGCATTGAGAAATGTTTTTGCTTCGGTGACGTGGCTAGCCTAACAAACCCATAATGGTCTGGGGATTGAATATGTAATATTTATGCATTTGTAGCAGACAGTAGCAAAGAAACTTTTTTTATTACATTTTCAAACTAGCAATTTGAGCCCGATTCTGCCAACTTTCTGTCTGTACAAAGTACAAATTAAGTCAGTTAAAAGTCACATGCCTGGAGGGCTTCCAGGATTAGGCCCAATATTAACAAACTGAACAAAAGGAAAATGTAATGAAAGCTAAATACACTATAAGGAACCTAAAGTAGTCAGCTTAAACCTTGACTACTGTTGCAGGCAATATAAAATAACTTACAATAAATCATAAATTTATATCAAAATGTGGCTCCTAAAATCTTTGTAAATGGAACTGAACAACTTCTCATAACAAAGTGCTCACTAACTTCCGTGGGAGTACTGTGTATTCCAATGGAATGTCTGTGTTTATTTCTCTAATCTATTTGTTCATGTGTATGCATGTTATCATCAGTTCTCTGTGCACCAGCAGGCCACTATATCTAATTTTGAATCATCCTGTGTCTGGTGTACCAGATCTGGTTATGGGAGAAGTCTATAGATCGGTACAGTTCAAACATGTAGGGCCATAAATTTCTGTACAATGTAAGGCACATGCAAATGTGTAAAGAGAAAATTACCAGTGAGTTAAAATACAAAAAAGCGGCTGAGATCTATGGTGCCACAGGCAAAATCTCTGAAGAAAAATCCCCATGGCCAACAGTGCACATTGATATGTGCAAGCAACCATGGGTAGGATGTGGGGAATGATTTCACTCCGTGACTTTCCCATCAGGGTGACTGTTAGTATTCAACCAATGTATAGCCCCCATAGCTGCGGCAAGAGTTAACTGCGTGCATTTGGTTTAAGGTAACTGTGCCCAGCAGATAAACACAGAATGGTCTCTACTCACTCTCCAAACATACATCTGAAATAGTTTAGCTCTTTGGTCCTAGTTAGTCATATCTTGGTAAGACTGATTCTCTGTGATAATGGTGTGCAGTTTTGCCAAACCCAACCATTCAGAATCATGAGTCAGGCTCCCAAAAATCACGAGACCGGCTTACAAATCATGAGATTAAAAACAATACATTTTGGGTTCTTTTTTATTTACCTTCTGGCTTTTGAGCCAGTAGGGTTCACATTTTTTATCTCTTCTCTACAGCTATGAGGACTAAAGACCTTTTTTTAAAATGAAAGCTGAGATTTTCATGAAATAACATGACTCCAAGAGCTGGGGCTTTAAGATAAACACCATTTATCACAAGTCTCATAATAAAACCATGAGAGTCAACAACACTGAGTATGGTGCACAGTTTTTGCCATCCCACAACCTCTTTCAGATACCAGGGACCTACCACTCAATGGTGTACAGCCAGCACTCTTTTTGGGGCAAAGAAGCATCTAGAGAAGCAATCGTGCATTGAAAGAGATTAACTGTAATTTCTATCATGGGTCTCAGACCTGGCCCACAGATGTAATGGGAGCATTCCAAGATTGGGCCAAATAAGTCAACTGAAGAGAATGGGCCAGATCCTCAGAAGGTGTTAATCGACATTGACTTAAATGGAATCACTCCAATTTACACCAGCTGAGGATCTGGGACAACTTCCTTTAATTAAAAGTCACAAACAAATAATAGCGTTAAATCATTTTCAGTTATATACAAGTTATATATGCTAGCTGCGTTTAAAGAGCCCAGCACTTGTAATTGTTCTGGTCACAACATAAGCCTCTCACACATCCTCTGTGCTTCCTTTCATCCTGCCAGCTTTCCCAAGTAGCAGCTTGTTAACTACATAGATGCAATGATTTCTTTTTTCCATGTCAAACCACTGTATCTGACTGCAGCCTTTATCTTCTTATTAATGTCATCACAACTAATGTGATCCAGTGCAGGTGAAAATAATTACCAAGCTTAATGTTAATGCTAAGAAAAAATACAACTTATCTGGGTTCCCTGACTAGTTCTCTAATTGCAGTATGTCTTTTTCTTTGAGCTGGAGTCATCGTTATTTTAAGCGCTTACTAGTACAGCTGCTGGAAGACATGATCAATTTTTCATTTGGAAAAAAGACATAACAGTGAAATAATGTCTCCATTTTAGATTATTTTTATCCGCTGCTTAGATACAATTAGTTATGCTTATAAAAGAATAATATGCTTAGCGAATGATAAAGTCTTAAAAAAGATGGATTCTTCATTATATTCCAGTGGGTGAAGAACTCAGTTATGTCTTCTATAATTTTTCATTAGTAGTTATGGTATTTCATGGATGCAGCTTAAGGGAATCCTATAACTCTTGCTTTGCAGGTAGATCGGTATGGTCCTAAGATTTGAGAAAATACCTCTTGGTGAGGCCATTGGATATTGTGAAGGCATAAGACTTATTTTAATTTTGTGTGGATACATGTTTATAAAGTCAGTACCATTTACACAAATCTGACTGTAATACTTCTGTGTTTATTTGTTTGTTTGTTTAGGTTGTATGTGCACCCTGATTCTCCATTTACAGGGGAACAATTATTAAAGCAGATGGTGTCCTTTGAAAAAGTGAAACTGACGAATAATGAACTGGATCAACATGGGCATGTGAGTAGCCTACTCTGTGGTAAGGAGTAAAAAGACAACACAAATTAGCTATGAGTCTGTTATGGTATGACATTAATTGGCACACTTCTTGGCACTCTGATCCCAATGGCAAAAGTGCAAATGGGCTTTGAGACTGACCCACCCTTCCACCTTTACAGGTGGTCCCTTCATGTCAGTGGCAGTGCAACGGCAGAGGCTTGTGGGAAAGTTTGTACTCATTGGTTTGCCCTCTTCTGTAGATAATCAGATGACTTCAGACTCCCTGGCTTGTGAATTCAACACCTTTCATCAGTGTCACATTTACCTTGTGTGGGAAATGTGTGGCATTACCCATTGCAGTCTAAGGCCATAGACAGCTTGTAAAAAAAGAACTATCTTTAGCTTCCATGCTTTATCATTTGTATATTAATTTATCAACGTGATGGATGGGGTAATGCCCAGATCATCATAGTGTTCTGATCCCGCTTCCACTGCTATCAAAGGGGCAGAATCCAGACTTAAATGAGGGGCAAATGTCCAGTGTCAAAGAGAAGAGAAAAGGGACACACATGGTTTTGCCTAATATGCTTCCATCTGTCTTTTGCTTTGACTTGCCCCACTGGATAGTGCTCTGATCTCTTAGACACTACCCAGTGCCTTGTCATGTATACTTGCAAATCCCGCTCTGCTGAATTTGGTGTCAGTGCCCTAAGCAATCTACATGGGAGGGGTTCAACAGGGGCATGTCTTTTACTTGCTGACCCAAAGTGGACTGGTCTTGGTGTCAGTACTGTAGTCCTGACACACCAGGAAGGGTTAATCAACACTGAAACAAAGGATGTAACATTAAAAAGACAAAATTGCTCCAAAGTCAATTGTGTTGGATATAGAAACACTCAACCTTTACATAAATTAAACACAGAGCGTCACAGGATGAATTTGGGACTTTAAGGGGATTAAGTCCCAACTCTGACCTGTGCCAGGTTTTCTTCCTAAATTAAGAGGCTTGGAAAAGTGAAAGCATGTGGCTGAGAGCAGGTGGTTGGGAGCCTGACCTGGTTGGGGGAGGATCAGCAGTGACTCTCTGCTGAGGAGCCTTTTCATGGGAAGGCTTAAGACCTTGTGAGTTGTCTAACTTGGTGGGAAGAAGTCCTGAGGGAACCCAAGCCTGAAGAGTAGGCTCAGGATGGGAGGGTTTCCTGTACAAGAATTAGACTATGTAAATTAGTGTTAATAAGTGAGGTCCCAGGAAGGGAGAGCTGGTTTTGAACATTAAAACATGGAGGGAGGGGACATGTGAGATATGGACTAAGGAAACTGAGGCATGGTGATACCAGACATTGGAGACCCCCCTGCTCCTACAGTGGGTTATTTACTGCTTTTGTAGAGTATTTGATAAAGCAGGTCGTTGTCTGAATTGTCCAGTAGGAATATTTCCAATATGAATGAGAGTTTTAAGGACAGCAGGGTTGAGCCAAAGCATTTTCATGGGCAATACCTCCTGAAAGCAAAAAAAAAAAAAAAAGAAAAAAGAAAAGAACGGATGCCAACACACAATTCTTTTCTAAAGAGCTGTAGGTATATTTTTCTTTAAACCGCCCCCCCCTTTTTTCTGGCTAACATGTTTTTGTTTTTTGCTCATGTTCCATAAGAGATCTCTAGAAGCAAAGCCGATTTTTTGTTTTGTTTTGCCATTGACTTCAATGAGCATAGGATCATGCCCTAAGGTCTTGATCCTGCAATGAGATCTGTGTGGCTGAACGTTGTGCATGCATAGAGCACTGACATCAGTGAGGCTCCAGGAGGGTAAAGGGATGCCCTTGTGTGGAATTCACCATAAGAGTGAGGCATTTATTTTCTTAAATGATCTAAGACATTTATATATATATATATAATCTGACAATCTATGTGCTGTAACAAATATATTTTTTGTAAATGCAAGGCAGTTCATTTAAAAAAAAAATCACTTTCCTGAGCTAATGCTGCAAATGATCACGTTATAGTGAAACCCACTTCTGTGAATACCAGACAAGGGGACAATCCTGCACAAAGAGTACACACTGATGTAGCAAATAGTCCGATAGAATAGCTATGAGAGCTGTTAATGTCATCACCTTGTGAAATTATTAAGGGCCAGATTGTGACTTTCAAAGGAACAGCAACATGTTTGGGAGGGGCGTGGATGTGCCCTCAATTTGGCTTTGTCTCCACTAGCACTTTTGTTGTTAAAACTTTTGTCGGTCAGGTGTGTGAGAAAAACCCCACACAACTGACTGACATAAGTTTCACTACTGCTGCTTGTTGAGGGTGGTTTAATTATGCCACCAGGAGAGCTCTCTCCCATTGGCATAGAGCAGCTACACGGAAGACTTTACAGCAGTACAGCTGTGCTGCTGTAAGGTCTGTAGTGTAGACCCAGCCTTAGTGGAAGTGGCTGCAGCCACTCTACCTGACGAGAGTGAGGCAACGAGAATGCCTCTGGTGGTGCTGGAGACAGCACCTCTGCCTCCTTTTTGGAGGTACAGTCTGTGCTCTCCCCTTCATTTGGTTAACTAGAGCATGTAACAGGATAGTCCTGTCCACACCCTCACCCATGCATACCCTTTTTGCAGTGTGTAGTAACATGGCCAGTACTATAACTCCCTCAAATCTTGCATCAAGGAATACAACCACTGGGATCATGACTACCCCCTGCACAGGTGGGTAATCAGAGAAACAAGGCAGAGAACTTTCCTCTTTTCTTGCTCATCTGTGCAGGGAGCCACTAGAGTCTGATCCTAAATCTGCTAGGCACCAATATACCACAAGATGATGGCATTCTCATAAAGGAAGATCTGACCAAAGTCAAAGGACCTGATAATACATCCCTGTTGCATGCAGTACTCCTGTTTACATCCAGTGCCAAACAAGGACTGTAGTACCAGCTCCAAATGTTGTGGGAAGAACATATTGGTCTATGTATTTATTTTAGAACACTCTCCATTTAATTTTTGTGTCCTTTCGTATTAGAGTAATTGTCAATATGTAAATACCATCACCAGATACTGTATAGACCAGGGGCGGGCAGCAAACTTTTTGGCCTCAGGGCCGCATCAGGTTTCGTAAATTGTATGGAGGGCTGGTCAGGGGAGGGGGTCGTAATCTGGCCCCCACCTCCTATCTGCCCCCCCCAGGACCCCTGCCCCATCCACACACCCCGCTCCCTGTCCGCTGACTGCCCCCGAATCTCCGCCATCCCATCCAACCCCTCCTCTCATTCCTGACGGCCCCCCTGGGACCCCTGCCCCATCCAACCTCCCCTTCTCCCTGTCCCCTGACTGCACCCGGAACCTCTGCCCCTGACTGCCCCCTGCTGCCCCATCCAACCCCCCCTCCTTCCTGACTGCCCCCGGGACCCCTGCCCCCATTCAACCCCCTGTTTCCTCCCTGCCCTCTGACCACCACCCCAAACTCCCCTGCCCTCTATCCAACCCCCCCCTGTTCCCTGCCCCCTTACCGTGCTGCCTGGAGCACCGGTGGCTGGCGGTGCTACAGCCACACCGCTCGGCTGGAGCCGGGCCATGCTGCCGCCACCGCCACCACTGCGCAGCACAGAGACCGGGTCAGGCTGGGCTCTGCAGCTGCGTTGCCCCAGGAGCTCACAGCCCTGCCGCCCAGAGCATTGTGCTGGTGGCGGAGTGAGCGAGCTGAGGCTGTGGGGGAGGAGAGGCAGCAGGGGAGGGGCTGGGGGCTAGCCTCCCGGGGCAGGACGGTCCCACGGGCCGTAGTTTGCCCATCCCTGGTATAGACCTATGAAACAAATTCATTCTATGAAGCCTTTGAAACAGATGGTTCTTTGAATTATGGCAATGATATTTTGGAGTTGAGCAGGTTTGATTTTTAGGCCTTCTGAAATGGTACCTTTTGAATTTAAAAAGCTCCTTTTCTCTGACTGGTTCTCTTATTTGGCCTATTAAAATGTTCATTGCATTTGACAAGCCATGTTGGCTCATGAGGGAGTCTTAATGGCCTTAAAATGCCTTAATATATTAGGTTTTTAGATACAAAAGTTGGAATTACGCTAACTCCCGTTTGTTATGGTCACTTGTTCTCTCCATTCTCTGAAAGACACTTTTTGTTGTTAAAGGATGGAGAGTGGTGGGGTGTTCTATTTCTAGAAGGGTTCTTTTTCTGAAACAGAATCCACCTGAAGTGAAGAAATGGACTTTTTTTATTTTAAGCTTAGCATTTGTTTTTCTTCTCTTATTCTGAGACTTCTGGACTTGTATTCTTAGTATGCATAACACAACAGTGATGGCACTATTTATATTCAGTCTATGCACTGGGCAGTAGTCTTATCATTGCATGCATGACATAAAGTTTGTTGCAAGGAAACACACAGTGAAACTCTGTATTTGTATGTATGTCTCTGGATTACATCTTAGAGCTAAGTGAGTAATTTACAGAAATAATATGTTGAACACTCTTGCCTTTCTTTCTATTTTTGGAACGTTAGTGAACAATTTTTCTCAAAGTTATTTAAAAAAGTTAGTAAAATGTTGTGTACTTTATGGCTTGGTACTTATGCTTCACTGTGATTGGTTACATATTTCACATGGTATTGTTTCTGTACCCTGATTAGACCAGCTCTGAGTATAACTCTTGCATGGCATTTGTGCTAGAGAAAGTTGATTGCATGCGTGTTCACAGAAAATGCACACACAGGGTGTCAACGTGGCTTAACAGTGAAAATCCCAGCTGTAATGATTAAAGTAGCCTATGGGAGTTAGACACTAACTCTCTTCAATGGACAATGGGGGCCTAACTCACTGAAGCTATTTTGAAAATCTCAACCTATAATTGTGAATAAATAGTAGTGGACACTTATTTGCAGTATTCACCCAGATCTAATATCTATGAGCCTTGCCACATTCACTGTTCAACTAGTACATACATGCGTTGACTTGTCTCTGTCTGGCATACACAGAGTAGTATACATGTGCACCTAAGGTATATGCACTTGTGTGGCGGCAGTGGGGAGGGGGGGCATATACAACTACAGACCCAAAGAAGGGGGGGTTTCAATTAAATACATTTGAGAAACACTGACTTACACTATCATTTACATCACTTTTGAACTGGGCGCAGAGTACAGTGTTTCTTTATGGCTGATACACTTCATGAACCAGGTTGATTATGAAAGTTTTGTATGCAAGAAGAGAGAGGGGCACTGAAGTGCACTAACTGGAGGGCTAAGAGTGACACGCAGTTGGGAGTGGAAAAAGAAGACTAAAGAGCAGTGAGGTGAGAAACTTTGGAGCAGCATAGGGGATGGAAAGGGAAGTGGGAGAAGGGCAGAGAAGTAGATGAGGTGATGTATTGTGCAGTGTCTTGAAGGTGAGAGCAAGGAGCTTGAAATCAATGCAGAAATAGAGTGCAAGCCAATGAGGTGAGTCAGGAAGAATACTGAAATGGTAAACGTTTGCATACTACACCGAGCACTAAAACGATGTCTCATTCTCATGATGATTGTAACGCACTAAATTCTGCTCTCCATTGTACATGTGCAACCCCACTGAAATCAGAGTACAAGTCAGAGCAGTACTTGGCCCAATGGGAGAAGAAAAAGGTACAATAGGAATCTACTAATGTAACAAAGCTGATGCAAGAGCACAGCTGTAATGCAATATGCAACCTGCATTATTTACTGAGTTATCAAGAAAGACTGCATTTCTCCTGTTGACTTTCAGTTTAATACTTGTCTTTGAATGTAGATTAGCTATTCCAGATGATGTACAGAATATCCTGTGACCTCCTTGCAGCCCTGTGAAATGGAACTACCCAATCCCACTGCCAGTTTAGTCTCAAAACTGTGATTTTTATTTAAAACGAAAAATGGTGCAAATCTAACTCTACATTTCATTTTTATATTCTAGTATTGTGATTAGAGCTGGGCAAATAGAACTTAGTCCAATGCCAACTGAAGTGAATGGGTGTCTTTCCTATGGTTTCAGTGGGCACTGAAGTCAGTTAGTTGGAGGATTAGACAAGAATGGCTTTTTTTCCCACAAGCAAATATTAATGAAGAAAAATGGCAAAATTTGCAACAAATATTGCTTTTGATGTATTACTCCTGGTCCTCCTCTGCTTTTTCATTTCTGTTAGTTTAGCGGTCAGATTTGAGTATATAGGATAAGCTGCTGTAAAAGCCAGGTTTGCACCATAAGGACCTGATTTATTTTCCCAAAGGGGCCACAGGCTGGCATCATTTTGTGTACGCACAACTTTGCAGTTGCCCACTCCTGTGCGCACACTTTTGAAGCACTCAAACCTGCATAGGCAGTTAATAACTTCAAACACCCTTGCACATAAGTGATAGAATGTGCACGTGTCAAACCTAGCTCCTGAATGAATGAGAGTTACTTCTTGGAGAGAGTGTGCTCAGGAGTTTTGCGCACGCATAAAAGGAGGCCGTTTTCTGAAATTTACGCTCTAATGGCCTGGTTATCAGAAGTGAGCACCCATTGAAGTCAAAAGAAGCGGGAGTGCTCAGCACCTCTGCCAATCAGCCCCTACATATCTACATTTCCGCTGCCATGGTGTAGCCCTGTAACTTTAATGTGCACTGGCTTTTTACAGTCATGTTCTGTTCAATTTGTCTTAATCTTAAACTCAGGACAACCTTTTGTAACTCTTTGCTTCAGATCATTTTGAACTCCATGCACAAGTACCAGCCCAGGGTGCACATCATTAAGAAGAAAGACCACACCGCCTCCTTGCTAAATCTGAAATCTGAAGAGTTCAGGACGTTTATCTTTCCAGAGACAGTTTTTACAGCAGTCACTGCCTACCAGAATCAGTTGGTGAGTGTGATGCTAGATCATTTTTAGAACTCTCATTAACTTGTCTAAAGTTCTCTGTGCTAATAAATTCCTCCTTTTAATTTAGCATAGACGACTCTCTGACGTAAGAGAGCTCTCAAGGACTTTTTTCCCTCTCTTTGGGCCTGATCCTGCTCGCTTTCCATTCAAGAGTAAGCCGTATATACATGTGTAGTTCTAATAACCATAGGTACTGGAACTCGGGGTGTGGGAGGTGCTGCCGCACCCCCTGGCTTGAAGTAGTTTCCATTATATCCAGGGTTTTCAGTTTGGTTCAATGGCTCTCAGCACCTCCACTGTACAAACTGTTCCAGCACCCCTGCTAATAACATCAATGGATTCATAGAACAACAGCTACTCATAGAACAATAAGGATTATTCATGTGTAAAGGAAACCTTTTAGTTATCTTTATTTCTATGTGTATAAAGCTGTGGCCCATTATTCTTTAGCACTTTTCAAATTAACCATTTCAGTTCACCTTGGGGCTGTTCCAACTTCCAATGATCCAATGAACTCAGGTTTATAACTGAATGCAAAAGAAAATTAGTCAT
This sequence comes from Terrapene triunguis, assembly GCF_002925995.2. Classification (NCBI taxonomy): domain Eukaryota; kingdom Metazoa; phylum Chordata; order Testudines; family Emydidae; genus Terrapene; species Terrapene triunguis. The sequence goes on along the minus strand of NW_020698074.1, from coordinate 5,485,258 downwards.
GCAGAATCTTGATAATACACCAGTAAGAAATTTGTTTAGAAAAGGGCGTTCAGTTGACTTTCTGTAGAAATCAGCCAAATTTTAAAAATCCAATTTAAAACTGGAATTTACTTCTGTACAATAGATTGGTGCTTATCATTGACATTTAGATTATGGCCATTTCTAAACAAAACTTCCCTAAGTACATACAATGAATACTGCAAAATTTCTCAATGGAACATCTCTGGAACCCCTAGAGATTGATGCTGTCATTCTATTTATGACTAATGAAAATGGAACATTTTTTCATTTCTGCCATTTCTTTCCTTGCTGTTTTAGGGGGGGTTGATTACATTTCTGCAGGTTATTAGATAAAAGCTAAATACATTACACTTTCAACAAACTATCTCATATTTTAAGATTTAAAGGGCATACATTTGTTTAACAGTCAAACCACTACTACAGAGTTGAATTGTAGGTCAAATTTCATTTTTAAATGCTTTCTAGCAGATGTTCTTCTGATTGTTTGTGAGACAGTCTCTGAGGATAAATGTTATTTTTATATGAGACCAGAAATGGTTGTGAGTCTCATGCGGAATGGGTAGATAGGACAAGTTTCACTCGGGGGATGTCATGCCAAGTCATTAGTACTAGAGAAATGACAATTTGATTGCCACAAAAATAGGTTTAAGTAGGTTTCCCTCAAGATTCCTGGATTCATAGGTTCCAAAGCCAGAAGGGACCACTGTGATTATCAATCTGCCCTTCTGTAGAACACAGGCCATAGAACTTCCCCCATATACTTCCTTGAGCAAATCTTTTAGAAAAACATCCAATCCTGATTTACAAATTGTCAGTGATGGAGAATCCACCGTGATCCTGAGGAAGATGTTCCTCTGGTTGACTTGATTTGCCCAAACCTACACCATGTGTCAGTGTCAGAAGTAGTGTTTGGGGAAGGGTCCTGTCTCAAATCGGGATAAAAAATCTAAATCTAAAATTTTTTCATGAGCCTGGCTTGGGTTAATTAAAACATTTTGTTTTGATTTTGACTTTTAAAAAAAATATGACCTCCAAAGAGTCAAAATGGGGAATTTTGACAAATTTGAACTTTATTGCAAACCTGTTTTGAATTGGGAAATTTGTTGAGATCAACCCTTTTCTATGCACTGTTTTGTTTTGAAAAATCAGCATTTTCCAAAGGAAAAAAAAAAGTTTAATCAGAACATTCCTAATCAACGCTAGTTATTATCATTTATTTGCATTATGGGAATGCCTAATGGCCCCAACTGAGATTGGGGCCCCATTGTGCTTGAATAACCCATACTAACACACTGTAACTCTTTGTCCTCATAAACACGCATAGTCAGTCCCTGCCCCCAAAAGCTTGAACTCTAAATAGACAAGACAAGGAGTAAGAGAGGAAACAACAGCACAGAGAGGTGAAGTGACTTGCTTAAGGTCACACAGCAGGTCAGTGACAGAAGGTGAAATCCAGACCACACTGACGTCAATGGGAGTTTTGCCATTGCCATCAATGGAGCCAGGATTTCACCCCAGGTCTCCTGACTGCAGTCTGGTGCACTATCTACTAGACTAGGCTGCCTATATATTTGTAGTTCCTAGTTCCCAGACTTGTTGTAGTCAGACCACTAGACCACACCTTGAATTTGTATAATGTAGATAGCAACCTGAAAAAAAAAATCAGTCCTCCTTTGCTTCCCCTAGTTTTCATAAGCCTTCCCTCCCACTCTTCTGACTTCCTGCCCAGAAGAGCAGTCTCTCAGAATGGAGAGTCAGATTTGACTGTAATCCTCTCTGGTTTCAGATGAGTCACCCAGCACTAAAATATCCTTGCTCTGTGAAAGCATGTGACCATTCAGGGAGTTGGAATTGCTTGTTTTAATTTCTGAACTTTCAAGGCCCATTTTTATAAGCAAAGCGGTGACCAATATACCACAGGCCTTTTACGATGGAGGCCAGGATGAAATTGGTGATGATTCTTCAGTGGTGCTAATCTCTGTTTACATAGGAAATTCTGTGTGCCCTGGACTGTCATTGGCTTCAACTCGAGCTGATGGCACTCACAGCTTTGTGAGAGATGCTCAACATTTCCTAGGATCAGGCTTCAAATCCTTACTTCCAGTAGCTTTTAATTCCACCAGGGCAAAGTATGTTTGGCAAATCTGAATTTTGTTGCATCCTTCCAAATTTTAAGCACTGAATCTGCCTATTGAAAGCAAAAATACAGATTTGATCAGTTTTATCACAAAACCAATTGAAACCGTTGATGACAATTTTGGGTAGATGGATACACAAAGAATTCTTTACAATGACTCAGCAGGCAGTACGACAGCGGGGGACAAAATTTACTGGACAGTATAACTCAAATAGTTATACTTGAAGGCAAATCCATCCCTGGTGTAAGCCAAAGCAACTTTATTGGTTTCTCAGGATGACTGCAGTTTTTCCTTTAAAGTCTTGAAGAGCTGGGGATACCTTGGCCAAAAGAGCATCTCTCCTTATTCTGTTCCTACCCCTTATGACACTCTTACACCCATATTTTACATGACTATATAAATATACATGGATTTTCATGTAGCATTGTTGACAGAAAATGGCATCTGCATCTGCCTGCATAACATCATTGTTCTATAAGAGCAATACATATTTAAAGAGCTCCTAGACAAGTTTTAATCACATTAAATGGCAACAAACACAAATTCTACCTTTTTTCCCCACAGTTGCTTCTGGAACAAAGCCCCTGCCTATTATGTTCTGTTCTTTGCATTTTCTGGTTTCTCTGTCTTCTCTAATAATGCCTATAAGGCCCCTAGGGGTGTTTATGTTCTATATATATATACAGGGTCCGATCCTGAGAGGTGTGGAAGACATTCAGCAGCTCTGAGGATTAAGCCAGGAAGGCTGGGGTTCTCAAAGGAAGCTTTCTTGCACATTCCTTTTGAAAATGAGAGGCTGTCACTGTTTAAGCCAGTAGCTGAATTTGAAGAAGGGGAGAAAGTTTTTGGTTGTAAGACGTCTGATCTCTTAAGACAGTAATTGTTTTAGTAGGGTCACTCTTTTAACTCAACCTTTCCAAATCTGATTTTAACTGTGACGTTTTCCCCCTTCTCTGTACAAAACAGTGCCAGTGTCTCTGTGTGTGGTTTATTAGGGTTGACTTGGACCAGTTGAATTAAAGTCAAAATTGTCGGGGCTGCTTGAGACAATGCTTTAAAAGGTTGTGGGCCCCGCCCCACCAAAGTAGGTTCCAATGCCATTATGGTGTTTACTGCTCATGTATGACCTGCTTTGTCCTGATGGAGATTGTTTTGGAGACAATAGCTTGAGACTCCTTTAGAATCAAAATATTTCCCTCTTTACCATAGCCACATATGGGACACCTCACAGGCTCCCCCTGCTCCTGTTTAAATCTACTATTCCCCTAACTCCCTCCATTAACACACACAACCCTTTTGGACCCATGACCTGGCCCTGCCTTGTCAGCTATCATGACACAGGACTTTAGGACAGATGAAGGAAGCCTGATTTATCCTCACTTCCATCAGTTTTACACCAGTGTAATTCCATTGACTTCAGTTGAGCGACTCCTTTTTTATCCTGGTATGAGAGGAGAATCAAACTGTGAATCTTGAGCTTTGACGCTGGTGGTGCCAATTCAGTGGCTTCACAGAAGCCCCCATATTTGCTCGATCCAGCCCAGAGAGTAGTCATAAAAGAAATGGGAATGTGGATACACATAGCTGTGAGGTCATGAGGATGGATTGGTTAACACTTTGTACACTGCAATACCTTCGTGTCACAGTCATGTTGTGTTGCTCTTTTCTGTGTTTCCAGATAACCAAGCTGAAAATTGACAGCAACCCTTTTGCTAAAGGATTTCGGGACTCTTCCAGACTCACTGATATCGAGAGGTAATGGGGACTTTCTGTTTACTTTCCATGCAGATAAGATAAAGGGAAGAGAGAGTTTGTAGGAAAAAGCATCCTTTCAACTCCTGAGAAGCTGTGCATTTTAATGTTATCTTGTTGCATATAGTAAGTCTCCTCCACCTCCTTTAAAAATACTTATAAACCTTATGAAGACAGAGCTGTTTTGAGCCTTGACAGCTGCTCCAGTTGAGCCTGATCTATTCCTCTCTCTGATGCTGCTTCTTGAAGGGGTCACTTTTATGGCTTCCATTTTTCTTAAGCTGCAGAATGCAAAGTGTCCTTCTTATCGTGCCATTCAGTCCTATTGAAGGTGATGAGCTGGGCCCCCGGGAAATGTGATCTATGGTACTGTTAAAAAAAAAAAAAAGAAAAGCCCTTGTATTATCCATTGTTCCCCATAAGGAAAAAGAAAATGAGTGCTTCCCAAAATATACTGTTAAAACTGCATTAACATTTCTGCCCCTTTGGCTCCTAGCACTTTGTGTACCTTTCATGTGGCCTGTTTTAGAAGTCCCAGATACGGAAGTCAGCAAGTGCTGCTGTCAATACAAATCCATAACCCTCCTTTGATGGCAGAGATACCACTTTTGTTTAATTGAGATTGTACTGCAAGCTTCATTCGGGGGGAGAATGCGTCTGGAGACTGCTATGACATTTGTGTCTATGATTGCCTCTGTAGTCAGTGGATACTTAGCCCTGTCATGTGACGAGGGCATTAACCCAGACCCATGTTGGGTACGAAGGACTAGGAAATAAAGATCAGTTTCTTATCAGTGCTCCTTTAGGTCATGCCTTTGTTAGATAGAGCCATATGTAAACTAAAATTTTGGCAGAAATGGATCAAATTAAGCCACCAGACTCCTTCAGTCTGGAAGAGGATCTTACTGAGAACGGAAGGAGGTGGTTACAGCACTTTCAAAATTTCCTAGAAGCAAGTGATACTGGAAAAAGACTGAGAGAATAAAATCCTCTAGTGTCTACACTCCTATGTGTGGCTGTCCCAGAAGCACTGATGATCTACAGCAGTGTTTCTCAATGACCGGTCCATGGACCGGCGTCGGTCCCTAAGATCTCCCTGACACAGTTTAGGAAGGCAGCAAGCTGGTCCCTGGTATAAAAAGGTAGAGAAACATTGATCTATAGTTCATCCCTGTGTGACCATGAAGGGGATTGCAAACTGCTATATGAAATCATTACAAAATGTCAGGAGTGCTTTGATCCCAGCAAGAATATTACTTGGGGAAAGGCACATTTTTTGTGTAAGAATCTGGCTGTCAGGCAAGACCATTGACTATTAGTTTTATTACATAGGTATGTAACGTAAGTCATGTGACTTTAAACAGTTAGACGGATGAATTAGAGGCTGAATTACGAGTGGTATAATGGATAATTAAAGCAAAGAACAGTTATTGTGATAAATGGTGTTTGCATAACACAGGAAATATTTGCAGGGCTAGTGAAAACTGCTTCCCAAATGAAAGTCTTAGTGAGCAGTGAAAAAACTGAAGTGCATCTAATTAAAAAAGCATACCATGTCATAAAAACAGCACACTAGGGTAAACAAATTGCAGTGACCGGATTTGTTTGAAAAGTGAAAGTAGGAAGAGAAGAGGACTACCACATGATCCCTTTCCAACACTAAATGCAATCATCTCAAATAGGGAACACAAAAGGACCCAACAAGCGCACGAGAGAGTAATTCTGAATAGGCTGCCAATAGAAAATGCTTAGGCACCTCCAAGCATATAAAGTGATTGGGACTATAGAGATGAAACTGCTGGCTGTGAAGGGAGTTTTTACAAAGGACATCCTAAAATAACAGCACATGGCATGAAGTCAGAGAAGTGAAGCATAATCCACAGTGCCATTTTGATTATTGAGAAGTGTGAGAACAGAGCCTGAGACAGCCTATCCTGGTCAGGCATGAATGCTGCCATCAAAGATAAGGTATCCAAGTGTAATACCTTGAATACAAGAAATGGAATGTGAAAACCATGAAGCCACAGCAGCTTCCTGATTTTCCTTTAGTCCATGGCTGGCTCACATCTATTTTCAATTAAATGGGAAAGATTCCCTCTTATTAGTGGCCTACTGCATTTTAAAAATTACACTGTTGCACAACACTTCAAGTAGCAAGGCAGTAAAAGTGTGACACACGAGTGTTGATAAGAGGCTGGTTGAGGATTTTTATTTATTCCCTATCCTTATTCTAATGGATCAGAACTGTAAAAGGTTTTTTCTGTTCATAGACATTAAAATACACAAGCATGTTAAAATAGGAAATGTAATGTCTATAAGTGTTACTTCTGTAAGCTGCACATCTGCAATCATAGTATAGTATGTTTTTATAATAGCCAATGATAGCACCACCCAAGGCATGGGTAGTCTATTTTTTGTCAAGCTCCAACTTTCTTGGTCAAGGTATAGTCAATGTCCAGACTCCAGGGAAAATAATAATAAAAAAATACTAAGTAAATAAAAAGATTTTGGGGTCTGTTCAAAAGCGCCTGGCGGTCCGGATTTGGCCTGCCTATTGTCTACCCCAGACCTAAGGTGACAGCTAAATAAGACAGACAGAAAGAAAAAGAAATAGGAAAAATAAGATCTAGTGATCCCATGCAATGGATAATAAGGCAGTATAAAATTTTTCATATTTGACACCCATTAAAAGTCATGCACTACAATATTTTAGGTAATAGATTGAATGATGCAATTTGAGTTTTGTCTGGCTATAATAATAAATAGCTTCAACACGACCACCACTTGAAATAAACAATATTGTTATTCTATATCTATGTCCTGGAGAAGAATATGCAAGGCAAATACACATTCACACATCTCTTTCTAGTTGAAAATTTGACTAGATGTTGCAAGTAGTTTTTCTGTTCAATGCATGGGCTTCCCAAAGCAGATATGCATGCATGAATAATTTGAAATGTTGCACAGTGATCTTAATGATCTCCAATCTGTGAAGCATCCCATGATGTAAGGGCCAAGAGAGCACTCATTCATCATCAGCTGCAAGTTTTCAGGATGACCTAAGTAGTGTGAAAGTGGACAAAGCTTTGGATTTCATTTCCAGGTATTTAAGTCTGCTTTTTCCTAAACAGCCTGTGGGGAGGGAAACAAATCAGATCAATTGATCTTTAGAGACCTAAAGAAATTAAATTAGTCTGGAGTCAGTTACTGCACTAAACCATCTTGTAATTGGATTGCTCCTTGTTACTGATTGAAAACAGCCCCTATCTGTAACAATATAGAGGGCTTTTCTTTATAGTAGATCTGAGAGAAAAACACATCTTTTTATGACATGATGACAGAAATTGCACTTTTCTAACCTAATTGAATATGATTTTATAAATATGTGACTTTAACGATTTGAAGTTTCCTGTTCCAGATTTACGATCACTATGTAGGAAATCCAAACTGAAAATGCCTTTAGGATTGAATCTGTTTGCATTGTACATATTGAAGTTACAACAATATAAATAAGGACAATGGAGTGTGCAAAATGAAATAGACTTTGGGCACCTCTAACTATTGGAGTTAGTATACTTGCTCTCATTTCTATTCAAATACCTGAGCATAGTCTTCTTCTCCAGATAGCTTTCCATTCATAACGTTTATCTATTAAAAATGTTAGGTGGCTGGGGTATATTTCAAATTTACATTAGGATGTGAGATCCCTTTGTAATCATTAGAAGTGAAAAAAGAGACTCTATTCTCTTTCTACAAATTACTTTTTGTGGTAATCTATCTATGCTTAGAATTTATCCAGAGGCACTGTGTCTTAGAAAAGTCACTGACTCACCCACTGATACTGGCCCTTTTTATTTATTTATTTGTCTTCTATACATTTGCTCTGTTGTAGGTTGATTCCTACAGCAGGTGCCTTTAAAAAGTTAAATTTAACAACAATTATCACACTGTGGCATATGACGTACATGGTGTCACACATAATATATCAGACACTGTGGTGTGGTCACTGTTGCTGCATGCCAGGGGTGAAAGTAACTTAACGGACTTACCTGTACGCAGGGTGGCAAGGGTCCTGGGCAAGGTGTGTGGGGGGAGGCTCTGGGTGCCCAGAAGGGGCAGGGCCTCGGGGGGAAGAGGCGGGGCTGGGGCCAGACTCCCCCAGACAGCCCTTCAGCACTGCCTAGCTCACGGTTTCTCAACCAGGGGTCGCCGCTTGTGTAGGGAAAGCCCCTGGGGGGCCGGGCCAGTTTGTTTACCTGCCCCGTCCGCAGGTCCGGCCGATCGCTGCTCCCACTGGCCGCGGATTGTTGCTCCGGGCCAATGGGAGCTGCTGGAAGCGGTGCGGGCCGAGGGACTTACTGGCCGCCACTTCCAGCAGCTCCCATTAGCCCGGAGCAGCGATCCGTGGCCAGTGGGAGCCACGATCGGCCGGACCTGCGGATGGGGCAGGTAAACAAACCGGCCCGGCCTGCCAGGGGGTTTCCCTACACAAGCGGCGACCCCTGGTTGAGAAACCCTGGCCTAGCTCGTGCTGCCTGGGGCTCTGGCGGCAATTTAAAGGGCCCTGGACTCTGTCCACTGGTGCGGTAGCGGTAGCAGTGGCTGGGAGCCTCAGGCCCTTTAAATCACTGTCGGAGCCCCGTGCCCTTTAAATCGCCACTGGAGCCCCGGGGTAGCAGTGGCAGCCAGGAGCCCCGGGGCTCTGGCGGCGATTTAAAGGTCCCAGGGCTCTGGCCTCCGGCGCGGTAGCGGCGTCGGCGTGCGGGAGCCCTGGGGCTCTGGCGGCAATTTAAAGGGCCAGGGGCTTTGGCTGCTGCTGGGAGCTCCAGGCCCTTTTAAATCGCCGGGCCCTAGGGCATCTGCCCCTTTTGCTCCCCCCCCATCAGTGGCCCTCCCGGTACGGTTGGCTGTGTACTGGCTTTCTTACTGGTATGCCGGACCGGACCAGCTTACTTTCACCTCTGGTGAATGCTGATTTTTTTTTTTAAATAACTATTGTTAAGGAGGCTATAAAATAGCTTGAGAATAAGCAAACATCACTGGCAACATGTATGAAGTGAACCTCTTTATACTTCTGCTGAACAAGAGCCCAAAGTCTATAAGAACTGTCAAATCGCAAGGTCAGTAGGTTCACTTTTTGCTATGCGTCTGAAGGCTTCCTTTGGGCTTGGTGGTGAAGAATTAGCCTTGGGAATAATATCATGCACACCAGCCAGCAAGAAATTCAATCAGTTTAAAGTATGGGAGTCAACAGAACCACTGAACCATAAACTAATGTTCAGAGTGCGATCGATGGATCATACTCTTATTCTGAACATTTTTTTGTTTTAGTGCATGTGAGGAAAGCTCAGGAATGGACTGTTGACTGTATTAAAGATAATTGAGGGGGTGTCCTCACTTGCATACCTCCAATAAACACTCTTAATGCAGAAGTGTGGCCTGAACACCAAAAGAATACTTAGCATCAGAGAGAGAGAGAGAGGAAAGTAGATGTGTGGGGAAGCCCCAACTCAGAATTTCATATTGGTTTTCTTGGTAATCAGGGTCAACATTTTCCTACATCAGGCGGTTCATGCCTAAAATACAGAATAAAGGCATAAACCGAATGTGAAATGTGCTTGAACACTCAAATATGGGCATAGCCCCATCTACATTGCAGTCAAACCTTGTGCTTAGTTAGGTGATATCAGTGGTAAACTTGACTGGGATCGGGACCTCTCTTGCGCTTCAACCCAATGCAGGACCCCTTCCTCTTACCTAACATCTATCAAAAGAGACCGCTTTCTGTCCCCTTTTAGCCCCCTCCAGAGGCCAGAAAGCATGCATGCCCTCTAAACTGGCAGAGGCATATGCTGCTTGATAGTGCCACTGGCCCCCATAGGTACCAACTCTGTGGGTGCTCTGGGGCTGGAGGACCCATGGGGGAAAAATGGTGGGTGCTGAGCACCCACTGGCAGCCCCCTTATTAGCTCCCCCCCAGTGCCTCCCACCAACCCGCAGGCCCCGCAGATCAGCACCTCCCCCTCCCTCCCCACGTCTCCCGTCCGCTGCGATCAGCTGTTTTGCGGCATGCAGGAGGCTCAGGGGGAAGGTGGGAGGAGCGAGGACGCGGCGCGCTCGGAGGAGGGGGCGGAACTGGGCAGGAAGAGGCGGGGTGGGGGTGCTGCAGGGGCGGGAAGAGGCGGGTGGGGGTGGGGTCTTGGGGGAAGGGGTGGAGTGGGAGTAGGGCCTGGGGCAGAGCAGCACCCCCGGCACTTTGGAAGATCGGCACCTGTGCTGGCCCCACCCCCATTTCCAAAGCAATTTACAACTCTGTGCTAATTCTTCTCCAATATGGATCAAAGACCCACCTCCCCTGCTTGTTCCTCCTCTGGAGGAGTTGTCAGGAACCAGCATTGGGAAGAGACAGGTCCTATCAGAAGCACAGGTTGGGGGCTGAACAAGGGTGCTGGGCATAGGGGAGCCCCCAGTCTAGTTTCTTCCAAGCTTTCCTACCCAACCCTGCCTCCTGGTGGCCAGGAGCCAAGCTTTCCTTCTTTCCAGCCCCGCATGGTCAATAGCCCAGCTGAAACCTTGGAATCTGTCCACTTCTCAATATTGTAAACACCTGGAACCCAGATTAGTCTCCTGTTGGGCCTGATTTGCTGTTGCCTACCCCATGTGTAGTCATTTACACCAGTGCAAAGTGGGTGCAAAACACTAACATTCTGATTTGGTAGCATCTTGCTCACTTTTCCACTCACTGTGCACTGGTGTGAATGACTACACAAGGGGCAGAGTAATATAGAATCAAGCACGTCATTTCCACTGCCAAGGAGAGTCTCCATGTGGATTTCTCTTATCCTGCATGAGAGGGAGCATCAGTCACCTCCAGGACTGACACTGCTCTCATCCCACTTCCCTGTCCTTCAAAAAAAGAGCTGTCTGCATCCCTGGGGTTAAATCTGACCCAGTGGAGTAATACCATGGATGAGCGTGACTTCGTATGTCATTAGTTTAAGAGACAAATCATGTAAATACCTCTAGTGAACTTTCATATGAGTTTGCAGTTTGGCAAATCAGGGAACAGGAATATAAAGGAAACATTTTACTTTTCTGATTTGCTGCATATCGCTCTTTTCCCTCTTTTGGGGGTGGTGGTGGTGGTGGTGTATACGAGGTGGAAGGGGGAAGGGATATTTAATATCCTCATGCTTTAATTCCATACTTTCTACTATTTTTTCCATATAGTAGTCTAAATCTTGCTACTTTACCTTATGCAAAGTACAAGGCTTTTCACAGCTCTTCCAGAGTTAAAATTAATGGCTGGTATGTGCGTTGTGATGATGCCATCATCTCAGGAAGTGTCATTTCTGAGATAAACCTGCCTGTACCCCACTGTTTTTCAAACCCAGGTTTTTCCAAATACCAGCATATATTTTATTTTGATTTGTCTTCTTTTAAAAGCTGTGACTCTTTGCTTTTTGTGTGTTGTATTTATCCAGTCCTAGCATGTTAGTTTTGATTTTCTGTGCCTAATTTTGGCTCCCTAGCACACCTTGGGCCAGATTCTATTTTCACTTTAACCCATTCAACACCGTTTAATTTGATGGGCCAAAACCTCAGCTTGTGTCGACTGGCCTAGCTCTGCCGAACTATGTCAATTTACACCAGATGAGGATTTGGCTTCATGGGTGTAACTAAGAGCTGGATTATGTTCATAAAGCCAGCATGCAATATCAGGATATCAGCGTAATTTGTTTGAAGTGCTATATATGTTGTTGGTCCTGTGTTGTGTGTATACAGTAAGCATCGTGGCTGGACGATTCCTGAACAGGGTTTCAGATAAGTATTTGTTATTCACTTCACTCTGTTCCCCCTTCAGTAAAAGGGCACTTGTTCCTCCCCCCACACACACACTTTTTTTTAAAGGACTCCCTTTCACCACTTGAGTCTTGGACAAATTAGTCATCTTTTCCTTTAAAAAAAAAAGTTCTACTACAGTGAGACTTCCAGCAAGTTTATTTTTTTTGCCTTCTGAGCTCATTTATTCTGTCTGTCTTCACATCATCTCACTTCTGATGTCTTCTGTTATCTGGGCTCTCTTCCAAATGTACTAACCGGCAGCTACAAAAAAGGGAAACCTTTGAAATCCAGAGCTAAAGAAGTTATTCAAGCTGTAAACTGATAATTCATACACTCTGTATCCTGTTCGGTATTTTTCTTTGTGTTGCACCGAATGGCCAAGCAAAACACAGTTGTCAGCTTTATTATTTTCCTCCTATTAATCTATTGTACATTGTATTTTCTTAAAAAAGGAAAGCATCAAAAGACAGTGGGGCATGGGGAGTGGATTAGGATGGGATCCTTATTGTTTTGCTTATCGCCCAGATTGACAGTGAGGGAGTGCCTGTAAAATGGAGAAAACATGAACAGGTTGGTCAGCGTGGCTCATAATGTCTATAGCTATTTTAGGTATTCCTGACTGACAGCATCTCCTCAAGGAACTACAGGTGCAGAGGGCTCTTCTCTGCCACCACCTGAAGCAAAAGGTGGAGACATAGTGGAATTTCTCTCTGCACTTTGACTTCGATAGACATCGGACCAGGCCCATAGTGGAATGGCTGGATGAGCAGTATGTAGGAATCCCTGATTTTTGTATGTGTCTAAGATGGGTGTTAACCTGCATCTAGCACTGCCAGGGTGGTCCAGTAATGTATTAGCTTTGTCTATTGCCTTGGGCTAAGACAAAAAATGTTGTCTAAAGCCTGCTCCATCCAAAGGGAGAAGGTAGAAATCTTGTCCCCATCCCATGTACACTCGCTCTCTAGCACTGATACCAACTGCAGAAAAAGACACAACTTCAAGTATATGCAAGAATAGGGTGGACTTAACGTCCATGGTCCTGATCGTATACTGTATTGTGCACAGATAGGCCCCATTGACTTGATGGTGACTCCATGGGAATGGGATGTGCCCATGCATAATGCATTGCAGAATCAAAGTCCAGGTGATCAGAACACACTATACTGTAAGCTGTAGTGAGAGCACCACAAACAGCAAATGAGAGATTTGATGAAAAGTCATCAAAGGAATGCCTTCTTTTGCCTACAAGGAAGCATAGCCCCTTTCATCTTGATTGAGGATCTGGCCATAGTGATCCTTGCCTTTATCATCTCCAGAGTGAATTTCTATAATTCACTTGGGTTTGATGATGGAAGGAAACAGATGTTCCAGCTTATGCAAGATATTGCCCCGCTCCTCAGTTGCAAAGAACACTTAAGAGTGCTCTGTATTTTTTACTGGCTCCCAGGTCACTGGCAGTGGCAATTTAAGGCCTTGGTCTGAATCTGCTAGTGGATCAGGTCCCAGCTACATCAGAGGCTGTCTGTCAATTCATGGTCCTGTGAGACAGCTCTGCTGTTCCAGGACAGTGCCGCTAACAAGGCTTAAGATTGTGCTTGTGAAAATTGGAGGTAAAGCATTGTCAGTCAAGAGACCTCAGCTTTGGAATGAGTTACCATAAGAGATAAGACTGAGCCATCCAACCTACAGGTTAATACAACACAAGAATTGGTGGCTTAATGTTGCAACCAAGGTGTGGAAGCTCTGATGATCCTCTGAGAGAAAAAATATTCTCCATGAGCCATAGTGTTACTATCCTTGATATGCAGCATGCAATGGGTGCTGCAGTCACCCATGCATCATTGAAATGCTACGACCTGTCCACATTATTGGATTCATGGTTCAAAACCACTATGGCTTCTTTCTGATGTGGAGAAGAGAGGGACTTTTTATTCAATATAAATGAAGATTGATTGACCAGTCTTGTCTCACCACGTGCTTCTGTCACTCTACAGTTCTTTGAGATCCTCGTAATTTCCTTCTCACATTACCATTTATCCTGTTCATCCTACCTCCTCCACCACCGTCATCAGCATGTCCTCCTGTTCCATGCTGGCCAGCAGCAATTCAGTTTCCTTCTTGCCATCAGTTTCCTTCTGCTACACAGTTACTCCCCTGTTCAGACAGCTTCAGCTCCTATCTTCTATGACCTCTTCCTAGTCTCCAACCCATTCCATACTATTATTGTACGGTTGTATACTTAGCACAATTTGATCATAATATTTTATAGTACTAATGTGTGTACTTCATTCATATTTACAATAGAACTAAGTTTAAAAGGGGAGCTTGAAGGGTGAAAAAATGTTGGGAGAGCATGCAAAAGAAATTGGCAGTAAGATAGCATCTTCACCTCCACTTCTCTTACAGCTCTAAACCTCCCAATATTCAGTTACCTAAATTTACTGGTAAATAGAATCAACTGTTCTTTTTGCGGATACAGACTAACACGGCTGCTACTCTGAAACCTGGTAAATAGAAGGCGTTGTAGAAATCTAAGTAATTGCATAAAGTAAAAATCAGTTGAGTTCAGCATTAGGCAATAACTATCTGCAAACTGAAGACCAAAAGCTTTTCTTGGATTAAACTGAAATTACTTCATTTTTCACAAGATGGTCACCTGATTATAGATCAACTCTGAACATTTTCAAGGAATGCATCTAAAAACACCAACAATCTGATTTTCAGTCTACAGTTTTCATTGATTAAGTATTTTTATTGAACAGAATCACAATATGGCAAATATTGATTTCTCTTTCAGTGATTTATAAAATTATCTGCATATATCTTTTGAGCAATGTTGTGACATGATCAGCCTAGTTATTAATCCCTTTCATTTGCTTAAGACCTTTTGCACATATAAATATAAAACTATACGTTTTAAATAAATGAGTATTGTTCCCATTATGTTCATTTCTATGTTTGGGGTGGGGTTTTTTTTTGAGTATTTCTCTCCCCCACCCCCAATCTCCATATACAGATTGTCATGCTATAGGTATCCTAGATAGTGCACTTTTGTCTAATCCAAAATTCCAGGTAATCTGTGTAGGGGGTACTTGGTTGGAGGGCTTACTCTTTTACTCCACCACACAGACACGTTGTGTGACTCAAAATCTAGACCTTTAAAATTAAAAATCATTAGTTGTTTTGTAATAAAACCATAAACCAGCAATGCAGTCAGACTAGATTAGCTTATGTAAAATTTTGAATGTTAGACCTCAGCTGCAGAGAACAGGGCCTTGTCTGCACTAGAAAGGGTTTGCCGTTAAAACTCTAACCCAAATCGTCCTAGTGCAGATGCAGCTTACACCAGCAAAAGAGTTCTTTTGTCCGTACAACTCATTCCATTTCCCCAATGAAATAAACAATACCAGCAAAAGAACTTTTTTGCTAGTATAACAGTATCTACATTAGGGTTTTTGCTGGTATAAAAAGTCATAAAAAAAAAAAATCACAGCCCTAAGCGACATTACAGTACAGGCAAAAAATTTTGTGTAGACCTGGCCCAAGGTTGTAGCTCAGAACTAACACTTTTGTGTCATGAGCTGCTTTTTCTAATCTCAGGTTCCTCATTCTGATTTTTTTCCTGTTTTTAAAATACTTTTCTTTTCACAATGAATCTGATGATTTGTGGCACAATATCTGCGAAATAATAGTAATAATAATTTTTTTAAAAAATCCTAACATACTGTGCCCCACTTTCAAACTTTTCACATTCAGGGTTCACTTAAAAGTCAGACCTCTTTTCCCTTTGAAAAAAGACAACCACATAAGATAATACAGTTCTCTGTCTAGCAAAGTGACCCATCTGGAAAGAATTTAGCCTGCAATAATTGTGGGTATTTGATTTAGTTTTAAATTCCCATAGGGAAATTCAAAGGTAAATTTATTGGGCCAAATTCATCTGTAATGTACCTCCATTGAACCTCATAAGGTTACAGATGAATTTGGCCCATTGAACTAGAACTGGAGCCTGCATTGTTTCTGCCGTTTCACAACATTATTACATACCGTACATCAGAGTATATCATTACAAGCAGACATTTACTACTAATAAAGTCAATACAGACATATCACCTGAAAGTGATTTATTTTTTTCAGAGCTTTTAAGGTTAGTTGCTGTATATCTGGCCTTCAAATGTGAAAGTGCTTACCGCCTGGCATCTACTCCACTTTGCCAAGGCAATCCCAATTCATTATTCTATGCTGGTCTCCTATTCTCCATGTTTATTTATTTATTTCTTGGTAAGTAACATTTCCCAGTCTGTTTGAAAAAGAAAAGACTAAGAGGCATTAAATACATAACATAAACAATGCCGTCTGTCTTTTTCTTTGTAAAATCTTCTTGGAGATAGGCCTGATATGCCCACTGTTTTCAATCACTTAAAAGGCAATAATTCAATTATATCATCCTCTATGTAGGAACTGCCATTGCTTTCAGTCCACTTCCAATCCTGACACAAGTAAATCACTTAGATAAGATCCCCTTTTTATTTTTTTTCCAGGGGACTAGCATAAGTAATGATACCAGCGATAGACCAAGGACAAAATGACTATAATAGCCTTTTTGTAGGAAAGGAAAACATGTGGCACGGTGATTTATTGTGCTATTTGGAAAATGTTTTTCCTTGGAATTTTTGCAACAGCTGAATTGCCATAATAAAATACATGTAGCAAAATTATCAAATGGTAAGGCTGAAAGAAACCTGCGCCAAACAGATGTATTACCTTTGTGAAGGTATAAGGGATACCATGCCTCTGGGGTCAGAGGCCTGCAGTTGGCTGGCTAGCTAATTAGCCCTGCCCTCTGCACCTGAGAAAAGAGCTGGACCTTAATGGCTGATCCGTATAAAAGAGGGCAACAGGAAATAGAGAGGGGAGACTGCAACACCCATCAGAAAGTTGAGGGGGGGTTGGTCAGGGGCTATGCTCCCAATGAACTACTATTGGAGCTACTGCAGAGAGGAATTGCTCCAGAAATCAAAATGGACAGAAAGGAGATTGTGTGAAGTCCTTTATTTCTGAGGTAAGAGCCAGGAAATTTTGCATTGCTGGTGTGAGGGGCAGAATTGGGGAAGGGACTACTTGGCCTGCACAGGCTTTGAGGGAGGAGTCTGTGAAGTTTGGATTTGTTTTTGTTAAGAAGCCTTAAACTAAAAACATCTACCTCAGCTGGAAAGTGCTTGCCTGGATTCTGTGAGAGAGCTCAGCCAGAATTACCCCAGGGAGTGAGCTGGCTCAGCAAGAGCAAAACCTGGTTTGGTAGGAGGAAAGTGCTGTAAGATAGGCCCCAATCCTTTATAGACTGGATTTCCTGGATGAGAACAGGAATATAAAGTCACACTGGAAATGTATTTGATTCATTCTTGGTGTAATGCCACTGATTTAAATGGAAATATACCAGGGATTAATTTGGTCCTCTCAATAAATTGGCTTACTCATCATGTAGCTATGACTTTCTTCTATTTGTGTGAATTCAGTGCTTGTTCAAGGTGTCAGGCTGAGAGGTCTAGGCCTACCAGACCTCTGCTAGTCACAGAATATGTACCACATGAGATTTCCCACAGCAGATTTCCTGTACTGTATTGTAAAATGCCTACACCCTGACTGTGAGGACTGTCCTTGCGGGTGAGCTGTGTCCATGCCTATGCCCTGATCTTGCTGATAATCTGTGCAAGAATGGGGGAGTGCCAGCTGTGATGGTAGTATTTGTGAAGTGGACACTTGTTCATTGTGAATTGGATTGTGACCATCACTCCTGACCCAGACCTAGTTTTACTAGCACAAATGTTCACAGAATGTGAATTGTAAGCTTGCATCTTCAAATACTTGCTGAGGCTGGTTTTATATTGACTGTCTGTGAAAACATACACGAGAAACTTGGTGGTAAATTTGCTCTCATTCATTCCAGGACCAGACACAATACAATGTAAGATGTGGCCAACAATGAGTAAACAATATTGATTGCATTTGGGATTTTTAACACAAGCCACAGAGTAACTGAAATGCATGAAACATCTTGTTTTAATGATTTTGAGAAAAATATGATCTGTTGGTGCGCACTTCATGAGCGGAGACAATCTGTTCATCATTTCCCCCCCTAATTTAATTATTCATTCAGCTATAGTGTCTGAACTGATGTCATCCATACGCGTCAGACACATCTGGCTTAGTTACAGCATAGAATGGGTTACGGGGTTTATACACTAAACAGAGGAGGTAATGCTTAGGATGCTACTGATGTACAATATTGCTTTCTTCCATAGAGAGAGTGTGGAGAGCCTTATTCAAAAGCATTCCTATGCACGCTCCCCCATCAGAACCTATGGAGGAGAAGATGATGTTCTGGGAGATGAGAGCCAGGCAACACAAAGCAGAGGTAGGAAAGTACATTGAAGAGAACACACTACGGGCTAAATTCTCCACTGCATCTCAACTCTTCGCAGTGCCGGGGAGAAGGGGGCCACAACCAGTGCTGCCCAGCTCTGCAGAGTTGCTTTAACTTATGCCACTGAGATAAGGCCCCAAACTGATCCTACACCAGTGGAGGTTAGCCCCCAGCCCATCTTTGGCATGCTTTGTTCACTGGTGGTGAGTTAGGAGGTGGTTGGTGCAGGAGAGAGCTATGCTGCTCTCACCAGCTTGATGCCAGGGAACATTCCTTTACCCAAGAACAACTCTGCTGGCCATCTCCAGCCAGAATATGTCTATGCTGCATTGCCTGAGCAGTGCCAAGGAACATGCAGGCTGGAGAATTGGCCTTGAACTTGTAATAACCTGGCTGACTAAAGCCCCAGTCCTTCCTGTCATTTCACTCCCAAATGACTTAGTTTTGCTTGTTTTACCAATTGCAAAACCAATTGCTACCCCGAGTTGCCTTCCAAATGGATGCTTGCTGGACAAGTTACATCTGCAGTCACTATGCTAGTTAAAATAGACCTGTAGGGCTATGGGTATCCCTTACTGTCCTTAATGTGTTATTCCCTGCCTGGTGACTTCATGACCTGCTTCATCTGCAAACTATTTCAGGATCTCCAAAAGTTTATTTTGGGTTTAATTCTTGCAACAGGCAATGGTTTGCAAGGGTCCTCTCCTCACCCCAAATTGGTTTGATCATTTTGTTTAGGCAGTCTTGGGGGGGAGAGGAATAGCTCAGTGGTTTAAGCATTGGCCTGCTAAACCCAGGGTTGTGAATTCAATCCTTGAGGGTGCCATTTGGGGATCTGGGGCAAAAATAAATCTGTCTGGGACAGTACTTGGTCCTGCTGCAAAGGCAGGGGGCTGGACTGGACTCAATGACCTTTCAAGGTTCCTTTCAGTTCTATGAGATAGGTATATCCCATATAATACAATAATCAAATCTGAAAATGTGATCACAAAGGCCAGTAGTTTCTGAGAATCCCAGAGAAGCTGTCACTGTCTCCAGAACACAAAATGTCAAGTTCATGGTAACATGAAGTCTGGTTACCAAAGCTATTAACAAATAGGAGGTATACATATTGGTACACAAAACATAACCCTCTACAGTTAAAAATATACTGTATGTGTACCTATGTGTGCACATATACATATATGCATGTGTACACAAACTCATACATGACAGAGCTCAGGGTTACTAGTAGAGATAGAGCCAAGTGTAAAATTCAGATACTAATCCAGATTTGGATACAAACTTCCACACAACTCAGAGATATTCAGATTCAGGGTTTATACAAGATTTTGTTTTGGTCTATTGTAGAGAGAAGCTGTCTTTGCAGTTTGGGTCTAGATCCAAACTTCTCCCATGTTCAGGGATGTTCGGATTTGGTTCGGAATTTGGTTCAAGTCCACCTCTGTTATGGATTTGACATACCTTTCATTCTAGAGCAATTCACTTTTACTGGACTGCTTTTCCTATCTAGTTATGCAGGGGAAGCATTTATCATGAATAATTTATCCAATGAATTTTGCTTTTCTTCTGCTTTTGAGGATTTGTCTGTGATCAGACTGATTTTATTTTATTTTTTCAAATGTGAGTGGTTGTGACCCCTAACAACAGTCTGGGAGCTGTTGGAACTGCTGTGCCCCCTAACAATTCAGCTGGGCTGGCCTCTCTCATACTGCTTTGCTGGTGACTCAGCCACTCTCTCCAGGCCCTGTTATCACCCAACATGACAGCAAGTGGCACTACACCCAGCTGAGTTACCTGAATGCTTTACCTAAGCCACTCATGGACAAACAGGAGGCTCCCAGCTCCCCAGCCTTGCATCCCTACTGGAGTATAAACCCAGAATTATACCGTCTTGCACTGCACAGGGATCTGTATGATGCAAGCTTATTAATTAATTCACTCCCCCTCCTCGATGTGGGGAAGATATGCAACAGCCTTTGTTTACAGAGCTAGGATTCCCAAACACTTCACTCAAAAATTCACTGGTTAAGATAAAACATAAAACAAGTTTATTAACTACAGAAAGATAGATTAAGTGATTAGAAGTAATAGTAAACAGATCAAAGCAGATTACCTAGCAAATAAACAAAAACACAAACTGAGCCTAATATACTAGATAGATCGGATTTGAATTAGCAATATCTCACCCTGGCTGATGATACAAGCAGTCCACCAAGTTTCCATATACAGGCTAGAAATCTCTTTAGCCTGGGACCAGCACTTCTCCCCTGTTCCGTCTTTTTTCCTCAGGTGTTTCCAGGTATTCTTTTGTGTGGAGTGAGGTCCAGTCATGTCACTCCCCCCTTATATCTTCTTCCAACTTGCTGGGAAGCTCTTTTACTGTTACCTGCGTCAAACGCTTCCCATTGTGTAGTGCTGTCTCGGAGAGGTTTCGGTTGTACATAGTTCCTGGGGTAAACCTTGTGTTTGTGTGTATTTCCTCAATAAGCCATTAACGTTGTTTGGCCTTTTTACTGTTGTACCTGAAAGGCTGCTTGTGGGCATTCTCAACCTCACAACATGTTTCAGTAGCACATACATAGCCAAACTTCATAACTCCACATACAATGATAGCACTTACCATCCAACAGGGTATTAAATGTTTAACAGAACAAGACTTTTAGAATGATACCTCAAAAGGCATACTTTGTACAAAACATATCATAATTATATGACAGTGGTGAGTATGGGGTGCAGTGTGTCACAAAATGTATTTGTTGTTTGAAATTCTTCTGCAAAAAATTGTTTGCCTACATGTTGCTCGTGAGCTGTTTGTTCTGAATAGTCAGTATATCATTCAAACTGTTTTTCTTTGTCATATGTGTTTTCATATTCTCTTTCATGACTGGCTAAGCATATCTCTTCCAGTCAGATTTCTGAAGCAAATGCCACCTATTGTAAACTTAAAATTCTTTCCCCAAGAATATTCTGCAATATTGGCTTAAGATTGTGCATTGCCAAACATTTTTGTAAGTGAACTTATTTCCCAGAATGCTGAGTTAGGGTGAAATTCTGGCCTCATTAAAGCCAATGTAAGTCTCACCATTGATTTCAAAAGGACAGGATTTGGACAGAAAAGCAAACACAAAAAGGACATGAACAAAGAAATAATAATAATAAAAATTAATATTTTTGTAGTGTTTGTCACCTCTCTGGGTTTTAGAGCTGCATAATCAGATGTGTATGAATAACCGTGACCGAGTGCACAGTTTGCATCAGACTTTGAGAGTGATTGACTTTCAAAAGTGGAAAAACCTCTTCTGTAGTTGTAGTCCTCGTCTACATGACATTGTTATAGAGGCATATCTATGGCTTTGTAGCTATGCTGCTATAGTGTCTGTAGTGTAGACATGGCCTTAGGGTACGTCTACACTTACTTCCTGGTTCGGCGGCAGGCAATCGATCTTCTGGGATCGATTTATCGCGTCTTGTCTAGACGCGATAAATTGATCCCGGATCGATCTCGGAAGTGCTCGCCGTCGACGCCGGTACTCCAGCTCGGCGAGAGGAGTACGTGGCATCGACGGGGGAGCCTGCCTGCCGCGTCTGGACCTGCGGTAAGTTCGGACTAAGGTACTTCGAATTCAGCTACGTTATTAACGTAGCTGAATTTGCGTACCTTAGTCCGAAGTGGGGGGTTAGTGTGGACCAGGCCTTAGTGTAGTTATCAAAGCAAATTATCCACAGGCATGCCAAAAAGATTGCTGTCAAGTGGGCTAATTAAAACATTTTTTTTCATATGTAATTTAACCGTCTTACTTTTTTCTAATTCTGAAATCCTCAAAGGAGAGGAATAGCAAAGAAATGCTATAGGGTGTGAGGTTTCAGAAAACAGCAATTTTTGGAAGTTAACAAATAATAAACCCTTATTAGGTTAGAAAATTCTTCCTTAGAGCACATGTTTAATAGAACTGCATCCAATATTCCAATATATTTTGAGAGATTTCAGTAGCCAGGCAAGTCTGTCGATCCTACCACTTATGGTTACTATCTGATCACTAGAGCTTGCTGAAAACTGATTGAAAAAATAGGATCTTTTTGCAAATGTTTTATTTTCCTCCCTGACCCCCCCCCCCCCCAAATTTTGACAAAATTTCACTGGGAAAAAATCCTTTTTAAAATCAATTTTTGATAAAATTTTTATCAAACTCAAATTTTGGAAAATTTTAACCAGCCCTGGTGACCAGCTGATATAAAATGTCAGGAGTGTGTTTCTTAACACATTGCTGCACTGAAATGAGACTTTACCTCTGCTAGCCAGATGTTTCAGTTTTTGGCAGCAGTATTAACAGTGGATGGCATTTTTATATCCTTCTACAGACTGACAAACTGCAGAATAAAATTCTATTTTAAAGTGGTGTATTCCTTGAGATGCTATGTAAAATAAATGAGCAATGCTGATTTTGCTCTCCAAACAACTTCAACCAATTTCTTAAAATGAAACTTCATCTAAGGTGTAGGTATAAAAGGGAGCAATCCTGGAATAATAACCTAAAAAGTTAGGGAATTCTTTTAGAGTATTTAATTTCCAATGACAACCCCTCTTAACATAAGAATGGCCATACTGAGTTAGATCAGTGGTCCATCCAGTCTAATATCCTGTCTTCGGACAGCAGCCAATTCCAGGTGCTTCAGAGTGAATGAACAGAACAGGGCAATTATCAAGTGATCCATCCCCTGTTGTCCAGTCTTAACATCTGGTAGTCAGAGTCTGAGGGACACCCAGAGCATTGGGCTGCATCCCTGACCATTTTGGCTTATAGCCATTGATGGACCTATCCTCCATAAGTGCCGGAACTAGAGATGCTGGGGGTGCTACCGCACCCTCTGGGTTGAAGTGGTCTCCATCATATGCAGGGTTTACAGTTTGGTTCAATGGCTCTCAGCATCCCCACTATAAAAATTGTTCCAGCATGCCTGCTATCCTCCATGAACTTATCTAATTCTTTTTTTAACCCAATTATAGTTTTGGCCTTCACGACATCCCCTGGCACAATGAAGTGCACAGTCAATCTGTGGAATGTCTTCCATATCAACTTTGCTGTGAAATATTCCCTTTCCTTTTATATCTTTTTGCTATTTTAGCTACCTTAGGCTTCAGCCTTTTATTTTCTTTCAGGATCAGCTTTTACAACATCCGATAACTTATCCCTCAGCTCCTGGGTATCCTCTTCAACCAGTTTTCCTGGATTTCAGCACCCACAGTCCTTGACTGCCCTTGGTACCAGCTCTGCATCCATAGCTACACCCATCCCTCATCCAATCCAAGGATCTCTGCCTCCATACAGCCGCCTGGGAATGCCTCTTACACCTTCTGCCATAGCCAGCTCAATGCAAGGTAGTGGCCCAACATTCCCATCATTCCACATGCCCAGATACCACCATTACTTTCAGCAGGGGCCTTATGCAGCTATTCAAGGACTGCGTCATTCCTCTGCAGTGATGACACCATTTGTATGACTGACATAAGACAAGGGAAATCAAGATTTTTAAATGTGCAAATTTGGTATGAAAATACAGGGGACCTTCCCAAAAGACCTATGGAGAAAGAGCTGAACTCATAACAGACCAGCTAACATAATGCATTGTGGATACAGATTCCTCCATCAAGGGGTCACAGCAAGAGAGAGTGAAGCTTGGAGTTGCAAAAGGATCTGTGTGCTACAGCCAAAAGTTCACAGGACTTTTAGCCAAGTGCAGGTTGATCCGAAGGTGCATTATGCCTAGCGGAGTAAGAAGGTGCGTTTACGCAGCAATGTACAAATTAATTGTGTATAGTTTTTTCCACATGCTAAAAGAATCCTGAAAGAGGCAATACTCTTACTTGACTCCATCCTTCCTTCTGAATAATGAGAGCCAATATGGGAAGATTTATTGCTATAGCTTTGAGCATGTTTAGGCTATCTCAGCATTAGTTTGCTGGGAGAAAAGGAGGGGGAAAGATTGTCCTTCTGGCTTATCTTCAATAAGAACCGTTTCTTAGTTCCAAAGGGGAAATACCAAGAAAATATGATCACAAAACAAGTCTTGAATTCTTTATTTTCTTTGAGTTCACAAAGTTATCAGTTCAGAAAAAAGACTGTTTGAGAACTATATAAAAATGTTATATTCTGTGCTTTGTCTAAAAATGAGCTCCTCACATATCCCAGAAGGGCGCAATTTAAGCATCTGTCAGGAGTGATGGAAGGAAAAATTTATTCTGAAGGATCTGTTACTTTTAATCTGAAAATGAAAGATCTCAAATCTTCACCCTGAATCATTTATCGGCCACGGATACTAAAGGACCCCTCTCTCCAGATGTGCACTTGTATGAGATAAAGGAACAGAGCCAAATTCTTTTACTATAAAGGTCTGCCCATCCAACTTGCAAATGTCAGTGGATCCTGGTGCATGACCAGCACATAAGAATTTACTAGCTTCTCCTCTGATTTTCATGGTGATGAGTAATGTTGCCAGCTATGCTGTCCTGCCAGGCAGACCAGAGCCAAATTCTGTGCTTATATATGTTCCAGTTTGATCAGTGGAATGGCCTGGGGTATGACTCAGCATGTAATTTGGCCCACAATATTTTGCTCATATCTATCTTTTAATGGGTTTCTAATTAAACATGGTTGTGTAAACAATAGGTCTGATTCTGGCTGCAATCCAGACTTTCTAGTTATTTTTTTTGTCTGTAATATAATAATGTAATTAGAATAATGGGTCAGATTTGCTCCTGTGCAGAGACCCAACTTGAGGCCTGTGCACCACTGAAGTCTTAAGAGGTGTTGATGCCTTGTGCTGGCTCTCTGTACGGGGTGAATTTCAACATCTGTGAAGAATAAACAACATTCAGATGAAAGAGCAGGGTCCAATCAGCTCAGCCAATGTATAGTTTCTGTATATAGGTAAGAAATACCATATGCTTATTGACCCCAGTTCTTACACCCTAGTCATGAGTTCTATAAAGAGAACTTACAAGGGGCTGTAGGGGCTGATCAGAAGTAAGGCTTAGAGTGGAAGGCCAGTCTTCATCGCATTATTCTGTTCTATACCTGACCAATGTGTGTTACAACATTATATGCAATAGAGATCGCAGCATTTTATGCTATATGCCATACATCTGGGTGAATGGAAAGGCATGTCACATAACAGTCTTTTGGCTGTCGCCCACTGACTTGCCTTTTGCTGTCCTGCCACAAAATGCTGTAACACCATCTCACACTTTGCCTAATTCTTACGCTATGTTCCGTTGCAGCTGAGTAAAACAAAGGATGATATTTGTCTCACAGATGAGACCTGTACTGATAAATCAAGAACAGCTGGTTGCCTTTAAAATCTTGCCAATTTTTCCCTTGAACAAATAGGTACCATTACCTCAGTAATTGAAGTTTTATTTTGCCTTCACCCAACTTTGCATAGGGAATGCTGCAAAGACTGGTGTAAAATTATCTGAGGCAACTGAGTTTGTTTTGTGTTTTTTTGTTTGTTTGTTTTTTATTTTTATTTTTTTTGGAATGGGTGAACATGATAATCCATTCATGATTTCTGGACTCAGAGGTCCTCTGGGAAATATCACAAATCAATATACTGGGCCAAGCCTTCTGTCTGCTTGCATGGGCTGTAAATAGATGTTGAATTTGGCCAGCTGTACCTACATACTGGAGTTTGCACTTGGCTGTCAGACTTAGCTGCAAGGTATTTGTACTGAAGACCCACTTTTGGCTAATCATGCCCTGTTTTGATATGAAGAACCCTACTTTTGGGGAAATCTGAGAATATTGGTGGAACAGATACATATGCTGCAAAAGTTTGTTAACTCCTCAAATATATAGATAATGCCACATTTTAAAAATTTTCAGTGCAGATTTGGTGGGACAATTGACAGTTTTCCCTCCCCTTTCAATTGTTTGGCTTACATAGCATAAATGTCATTCCTTTTTAACTAGGTGCTAATCCTATGCTAGCTAATGGCAAAATCTGAGGAAAATTTGACCTCGTATACATCCTGTGCAACTTCAGTAACTTATTTGGTGTTGCATGTAGTGTTACTGTGTGAAGAATTCAGCCCAGTTGCTTTAAAACTCTTTTGTGTGTGCACGTACCAGAAAATGCTCAAGCAAGTACAGTGGCTCTCTGTTTCAGTTGACTCAAGAAGTAAATTTGAAACAGGTAGGCTGATGGAGCCTTTATAATTTGAGACCAATCTTCTCACGTTGACCTGCTGTTCCTCTATAAAGCGAAGTCTAAGCAATAAATTCTTTGACCTCTTTAGCCATTTTTATGAGTCCGTCCTAATAGCGCCAATATTCACCATGTGAAATTTCTGCTATGATGCTAACGGAGTATGAAAAAGTTTCAAAGAAAGTTCTATTTTTTCCTAGGGTACAAGTATAGTAACAGACAAATGCTAAAATATCCAATGAAAGGCAAATGCTTCTTCACTAGGAATAAAATGTGAAAGGTCTATAGAAAAATATGGCACTAGCCCTCTCCTCATGTAGAGAACATGCATGGGAGTGGGACTTCTCTCCAAAACTCATGGACTATTCCCCACGGCAGGGAGGGGTTTGCCATCCTATCAGTCAGGAAGGGGATAAGGCTTTTGAACCTCAGTGACTGAGGAGCCACAGATTGATTCCAAAGCCCTTAGGGTCTCTGAGTAGTCAACCCCTCTTTTGTGCTGTCTGACTAGTTCCTCCCCACAGCAACATAATCCCTTTTAAACCACTGCACCCATTGGATTCCCCATCAATGCAGGCGAAGAAAACACATGATTCAAATGCAGTGTGGCCATGGAGCTCCCAGCAGCATTAATCCAGGGGTCTCCAGTCTCCTGGATCTTGTAGAAGGGTTTCAGTTGGTGGTAGAGGAGAGCAATGTTACTGAATGGGAGCACCCATGCCAGTATTGACATAGGTATGGGGAATTTCTGCCCTATATTATTGTGATTTGCTCTCCTTCTTGCCTTCCAGCAGAAGGCAGCATCTGAGTGTAAATTTTGACTGTTCTTAGAGGGTGAAATCCTTGCCCCACTAAAGTCGGTAGCAAAGCTGTAACTGACTTTAATGGGAACAAGATTTCACCAAGCTTTTCCAATCTCGCTAATGGCATCTCGCTAGCTGGACAGTGACATTAGTGACAATGCCAGTGTAGGCACTCGTCAGAGGAGACTAGTAACCAGTTTTCAGACTGCTTTACATTGATTTGAATAAGTAGATAAAAAATTTAGAAATGTAATCCAGATTTTAACTGCTTAAACATTGAATTTTTTTTATGATTGCTTAAAAAAAAGAATCCCTGTTCTGCTTTGATGCTGGCTCAGTAATCTCTTCCAGTAATCTCTTCCTGAATTGCCAATATCCCAATGATAGCACTTTGAGGAAAAATGTCTGCCACTGGTAGATGGCTTAGCAATGCCAAATATAATTTAAACTGTTCTATTTCTATGTATTTCACATTTTATGCCTGATATAGAACATTCCTCATTTTTCCGAGCTTTCTTGGCTAAGCAAAATGGGTGATCTTCTCTTTTAAGGAGGGCTGGATGAACATGCCCGGATTTGCTTTTCAAACAGAATGGTAAGATTATCTTCAGTCCATTCTTTTATTGCCTGGCTCTGTGTTATGAATAGATTTGGATGTTTTTTTTTTTAATTACTCTGTTACCCAGAAATATTCACATCTTGTATCAATCAAAGGAATCCCAGACTAAGGCAAACGACTTAGATGCCTTTATCCAATTTCCTTTTTATTTCTGGAACACTGAAAGAAGTAAGACATAAAACACATCTTAAATTTAGCTGTTCAGTTTTCAGAAGTGCCCTAGTAGGTCTGTTGCCTACTCTGCAGGACAGTCCTGGGTACAAATTCAGAGCCATTGATTGTAGTGAGATACAGAACACATGAATTGACTTAAGCAGTATAGACGAAATGGGTTAAATTCCAAAACTAAGGAGCAATTTCTTTCATTTCAGATAAAAATGGGCCCTTGCTAGGTCCAAGGAAAACGTTAAGTCTTCTCTACTCTGGGAAATGTTGTAGCCATTTTTCAGCTCAGGTGCAGTCCCACCTATGGGTAAGGTCTAGTGGAGAGAGACTGCAGGTTGTCACTGGCATCATGGCCTGTGCATAGTTTGCACTAGCTCGTACATCTTTGGTGGCACCAGTGGAACAGCACCAGTGCTGAAAAACCGACAAAATTTCCTAGCAAACACACCCCCTTAAGGCCTTGAGAGCAACGGTAGGTGCCAAGTGCTTCTAAAAGTCTTGCCATTGGGCACTAACTTTTCCTGTACTGCAATGGACCATGGGGGGACAACATCTCAAGATTCAGCAAATATTTGACTTTTAAAAACCAACTTGTTTTTAAAAACAAAAAGGTGATTTGATGACTTGTTTAGATCCCACAAGATCTTTGTGTGTATTGTGGGAGATCAGAAGTATTAATGAAAAATGTTTTTAAAATCTTTTGGGAAGTGTCCTAAACTGAAAGCTTATACCAATTGGGTGAAATTCACCCCTGTGTAGAGAGTCAGCATTCAGGCCTAAGCACCACATGTCTCATTATTTGAAGAGGCTCTGTGGCAAGAGCCATTCTGTTGGTTCTCTGCACAGGGTGACTTTTACTCATTGAAATGAATGTTCATTTGGTGAGGCCTAATTCTTACCACTCCTTACTGTCCCTTTCTGCAGCAGAAAATGTGGTTTCGCTACTTACAACTTCTGTCCTGCAGTGAGGTGGCATTTTGGACTCTCTGGTAAACTGTCATTGAATGTGGTTTCTGGTCTGTAAAATGAGAGAGACAATCTTTCGAGCTTACACAGAGCTCTTCTTCAAGTCTGGGAAACATATTCAGAGTGTCACAGCTAAATACAAGGTGAAACAGATGATTTAGTATAAATAGTTAACACATTTCAAGGGACCATTCAAGGTGAAGTGGCCTATTAACTACTTTTGCTAAACAATCTGTTCTGCCTTGTATTTAGCTTTGTTTGTTTATTTGTGACACTCTGAATATATTTCCCAGACCTGAAGAAGAGCTCTGTGTAAAGCTTGTCTCTCTCACCAACAGAAGTTGATCCAGTCAAAGATATTACCTCACCCACCTTGTCAGTCCCAGGATATTAGAGTCATGGCTACAACAACACTGCATACAAGTTTTTATTGCGTTATTTTCCCTTTTGAAATAAATTGAGCAGTGATCTAAATAAACACTCTGTGAAGTAACTTATCATAGTATATGGACAAGAAATACAGTTTGCTGTATTTTACCTCTGGCACATTTTAAATAGTCTCTTATTTTCTTATTGTACCTTCAGAAATGGGTAAAGATTTCTTTTTAAAAACAGGGAAGGTAAAAACTGGATGTGTAGCCTCTTTAACAGAATGTACCACAGTCCTGCTGTTTGCTGTGTTTAATTTGTTGTTTATAATGCCTTGAGTGAGCACATTCACCATGTAATGAAAGTGTGTGTTTGGGGAGAGGGGTGGGGAGGGGGTGATGGAGGGGAAATCTTTTTATGGAAAAAAGTTATGAACATAACAAACTATGAAGCAACATCTAATGAAAAGTTTCTTTTTAAGTGCAATATATTTATTTCTGCTAGAAATATAATATCAACATTATGTAATATTTGAAGCATTAAATGTTATTTGTAAACAGCTTAAAATTATATATATATCACAAAATTGTACATAAGTGCAAATGTGTGGATATCCATTTTCTTTCATTAAAATATTGGGTGTTTTGATATAATCCTTATTATACAAAGCTTCCTCCTTCTGGTGTTCTCCAGTTAATCACTGATGCACTTCTGTGATGGCATGCAAAATTCAGGCATGACTGCTGATGTGTGAAAGGTAGCCTAACTTCTTCATATTGAAGCCACAGTCGTCATAGGAGAGTGGTAACTCTGCTATAGTTAAGTGTAGTTGAGACTTGACTACTGTTTAATAGAAAAGTCGTTATAGTGTCTGAAATCTACCTGTTTGCCTAGACTGTCTTGAAAATTGCTGTGCCTCATAAGGGCCCAGGATAGGGCTGGTTAGCTGATATTTGGGATTGTTTGAGCAAGGGGTTCCCTAGCTTAAAAACCCCTTTGAAAGCCTTGTGACAATTCTCTAATCCTTCTAATGTCTTTGTGCACACACCTGTGGCTCAGACGCTGGTTCTGATCCTTCCCAAACTGATATCAACCCCTTGGGATTTCTCAGCTAGTGCACAGCACCCACTGGCCCTTGGGGGAAGCAACACTGGAAAAGTTATTGAGGATCAAGCTGACTATTCCAGGTTGGCAAAGAACTGCCATGTTGGGTCAGAGCAGTACTCTATCTAGCCTAGTATCCTGTCTCTGACAGTGGCTAATACCAGAGCTTCAGGAGGAGTGTACAGAACAGGGCAGTTAGTGATCCACTCCTGTCTTCCCCATCTGGCAGTCAGAGGTTTAAGGTTGCCCCAAACATTGGGTTGCAACCCTGACCATCTTTGCTAATAGCCATTGCTGGACCTATCTGCCATGAACTTACCTAGTTCATTTTTGAACCTGGTTGCACTTTTGGCCATCATAACATCACATGGCAATGAGTGCCACAGTTTAATTGTGTGTTGTATGAAAAAATATTTCCTCTTGTATTAAATCTGCTGCCTACTAACTTAATTGGGTGACCCCTTGTATTTGTATTGTGGGAAAGTGTAAATAACACTTTCCCCCACACCATTCATGATTTTATAGACCTTTGTCATATCCCCCTTAGTCATCTGTTTTAAATGGAACAATCCTAATCTTTTTAGTCTCTCCTCATATGGAAGCTATTCTATATCCTTGATCATCTTTGATGCCGTTCTCTAAAACTTTTCCAGTTCCACTTTATCCTTTTTGAGATAGGGCAACAAGAACTGCATGCAGTATTCAAGGTGTCGACACACCATGGATTTATATTATAATATGATATTTTCTATCCTTTTCCTAATAGTTCCTAACCTTCTGTTTGCCTTTTTGACTGCTGCTATGCATTGAACTGAAGTTTTCAGAGAACTATCCACAGTGACTAAAATCTTTCTTGAGTGGTGACCGCTAATTAAGAATCCATCATTATATGTCTAGCTGGGATTATTTTTTCCAATATGCATCACTTTGCACTATCAAAGTTGATTTTCATCTGCCATTTTGTTGCCCAGTCTCCCAGTTTGGTGAGATGCCCCTGTAACTCTCTGCAGTAAGCTTTAGATTTACAAAAACATTCAAGATAATTATTGTAGACCATTCCTGGTGTGGGTCACAGTTGAGAATGCCAAATTCAGGACAAGCTGATAAAAAAAAACAGTGTCGGTATACCCCAGAATTGGTGAATTCACCAAGCCAGTAACAAAAGTGAGCTCCTATATCACTACACTGATTAAAAAGAAGCTAAAAATACAGTCTCCTTAAGCAATCCATCCCCTATCACCACCCAGACATCTGGTCTTTATGATGAGAAGTTACTGAAAACCAGATTAATCATACATAAGGTTCTTCTAATCCCAAAGGATCAGCCACTCCCCCAGGTCAATATGTATACTTTAGATCTTACCAAATATCTCACTGTTGCCAATTCCTTTAGTAACTAAAAACAAAAGGTTTATTAATATAAAAAAGTTATTAAATGGTTGAGTCATCTACATTACACTTGATTTCAGAGTTTGCAGGTCAGGATAATAGCAGTGATGTTAAATCTCCTAGCTTGTAATAAATCACCCAAGCAGATTGGGGGTCATTCAGTCCTTTGTTCAAAGCTTCCTTAGAAAATCACAGTCCAGAGATGAAAAAGCAGGAATGAAGACAAAGCAGTGATGTCATAGCTTGCAATTTATAGCTCAGCCTAAGTGCGATGGAAAGTTACTGGCCAATATGGGATCCACGGTCACATGAGAATGGAAAGTCACTGGTAAAAGATGGAGTCTTAGATCATTTCCTTATGAACATGTCTCGTTGAGCCATGAGGCATTCATTGAGTACATGCTTCTTGAGGAGTTTTCAGGAGGCTCCCTAGAATACTTGATTGTCCTTAATGGGCCATCATGCAGGCTGGCTAGGGTTGATGCAGATCTGTCTGGGGGTGTGTGTGTGTGTGTGTGTGTCACGGAGGAACACAATACATGTTTTAGATACAAATACATAGCAAATATTCATAACTTGAGATACAAAAATGGTACATGCATATAAACAGGATGATGATACTTAACAGTCTAACTTTTCCACTGATACCTGTCATGACATACTTTGTAAAAGATTTTTTGCAACTTTGTGACAGTGGTGACGTATCAGTGCAACTAGTTAACTGTGATACTGTACAAAAAGGAAGATATCTGCAAACTTTGCCACTTTACTGTTCACTCCCCTTATCCAGATCATTTATGAATATGTTGAACAGCACAGGTCCCAGTACAGATCCTTGGAGGGAGCCCGCTGTTTACCACTCTCCACTGTGAAAGACCACTTATTCCTACCCTTTGTTTCCTATTTTTTAACCAGTTCCTAATCCACAAAAGAACCTTCCCTCTTATCCCATGATTTAAAAGCCTTTGAGGGATCTTGTCAAAGGATTTCTGAAAATCCAAGTACACTATCTCAAGTGGATCACCCTTATCCACATGCTTGTTCACTTCCTCAAAGATTTCTAATAGATTGGTGAGGCATGACTTCCCTTGGCAAAAGCTGTGTTGACTCTTCTGCAACAAATCATGTTCATCTATGTGTCGGATAATTCTATTCTTTACTATAGTTTCAACTAATGCTCCCAGTGCTGAAGTTAGGCTCACTTGCCTGTAATTGCCAGGATCGCCTCTGGAGCTGTTTTTAAAAATCAACATTACAGGTTGGTGCAGAGGCTTGTTTCAGCAATAGGTTACATATTACTGTTAGTAGTTCTGCAATTTCATATTGAAGTTCCTTCAGAACGCTTGGATGAATACCATCTGGTCCTGGTGACTTATTACTGTTTAGTTTTCACTTTGTTCTAAAACCTCTTCTATTGACACATCAGTGTGGGACAGTATTTCAGATTTGTCACCCAAAAAGAATAGCTCTGATGTGGGTATCTCCCCCACATCTTCTGCACTGAAGACCAATGCAAAGAATTCATTTAGCTTCTTTGCAATGGCCTTCTCTGGCTTGAGTGCTCCTTTAACACTTTGGTTGTCTATTGGCCCAGTTTCCTGTTTGGCAGGTTTCCTGCTTCTGGTATACTTACAAACGCTAACAGTAAGTTTTTTGTTTTTGTTTTTTTTAGCAAGTTGCTTCTAAAATTATTTCTTGGCCTGCCTTATACTTAACCTTCCTGAGTTTGTGCACCTTTCTATTATCCTCACTAGGATTTAACTTCCAAATTTTAAAACATACCTTTTTTTTGCTTCTAATGGTCTCTGTTACTCTACTGTTTAGTCATGGTGGCATTCTTTTGGTCCTCTTACTGTCTCTTCTGATTTGAGATATACATTTAGTCTGAGCCTTTATTATGGTATTTTGAAATAGACCCCATGCTCATAACAAGCACATTCATTCTCATGTAGTTCCCCTTTTTAAAGTTAAATGTTACCATGGTGGGGTTTGGGCATTATCCCCTCTACAAGGATGTTATGGTTGCTATTACTGAGCAGTTCAGCTATATTCACCTCTTGGACCAGATCCTGTGCTCCACTTAGAGCTAGATCAAGAATTGCCTTTCCCCTTTTGGGTTCCAGGACAAGGTGCTCTAAGAAGCAGTCATTTATGGTGTTTAGAAATTTCCTCTCTGCATCACACCCTGAGGTGACATTTACCCAATCAATATGAGGATAGTTGAAATCACCCATTATAATTGTGCTTTCTGCTTTTGTAGCCTCTCTAATCTTCCTGACCCGTCACCATCCTGGTCAGGAGGTTGATAGTATATTCCTACTGCTATACTCTTTTTATTCAAGCATGGAATTTCATAAAGATTCAACGGTAGCTTGTTTCATGTAAGATTTTTACCGTATTTGACTCTGTGCTTTCTTCAACATATAATGCCACTTCTCCACCAGCACAACCTATGTTTGTTTTAAACCCTGGTATTACCATGCCCCATTGATTATCTTCATTCTACCAAGTTTCCATGATGCATATTATACCAATATCCTCATTTAATGCCAGGCACTCTAGTTTGCCCATCTTCGTAGTGAAACGTTTGGCATTTGTAACATAAGCACTTGTTACTTATATATTTTGACAATATTCAGTTGCTTACCTTTATGGGTTATATTTAAATAGGACTCCGTTTTAACTGTTTCTCACTAGCTCCTACCTGTATTTTACCAACTTTTTCCCTATCCTCTTTATTAGGGTGTAGCATTCCCCCTTTAATAAATAAATTCATCCCTAAGGGGGCATCTCCATCTGAACCGTGTGCTCCTCTGCATCTGTTGTCTTTCCCCCAGGCGTTAGATTAAAAATGAGCTAAACTGATGCACCAAAGAGTCAATTATGGTTGGTTGGGATGGGGAAAAGCATGTAGAAGCATATTTAATGTCAGTCATAGAGTAGGTAAGGGCAACATGCTGTAGTCACTGAATCACAGCCCCCTTCATTGTCTGTGAATTCAATTCCTTCCATGAGCAAATAGCTCAGAGTCACTACCAGCCATGATACTCATCACCTACAGGAAAGGGGTTTTAAATTTTTTTAGGGGAAGAACTTTGGCTCAAGTAGCACAGATCCTTAGGAAGGGTCTCTAGTTACTTTATTATTGCACAGATCTTTTCTCAAGGTTCCAATATGTATCACTGTTCATAAGTCCATATTTATGGACAAAAAATCCATAGAGTTCAGATTACCAAATCATGCCTCATGTCTTTCTAGAACATTGAGTTCAGCTACACTCCTCTCTAAAAACCAGGAAATGAAGAGTTATAGTAACACAAACGTAAACTTCTGAAAACCAGGCAATATAAAGTTAAGGGACACCCCTACAACACAACCTTACCTCTGCCCCCTGGAGCTGACAATAGTCCTGGGAATGGTTCACTAAGAGGGATGGCATAAGTACACAAACAGCAGCTAAGAGAACATGCCATTGTTTGTGTTGTACTCCACAGATTTGGATCCCAGCACTTACCTGCGTGTACTCCAGCTGCGTTCTCTGTTCGGTTTAACTGTATTGAATGGTGGCAGGATTAGTTGGAGCAGCCTGGCAGAACTATTACTGTGATAGGAGGAGGGGTGTGTGCATGTGCCATGAGGGATCCAGTCTGACTCATTTTAGCATTAAGTTATATAGGTTTTGACCATAGCTGTGCACAGGGGTCTTCTTACCATGGGGATTGTCAGGACTCTCATGTTATACATGGCAGTAATCTCCAGGGCTTAGTAAGGGATCAGTGAAGACAATGGCTCAGCAGGAATTCTCAGGGCAAAGGTGAAGGTAAAATTTAGCAAGTCTGGGGTGGTTTGTGTAGAGTCAGTGTTTGAGTGTAGGCCAGGTGTAGGTAGGTAGCTGCTGTTTGCTACACCTCACTTACACCAGTTTTGCCTTACGAAAGAGAAGGTGTTAGTTGTACAGTTCCCCAAGTGTTCTGGAGCAGCTGTAAAGACAGTGCTGATATGTGTCATGTTGGAATGGTGGGGCATCATGTAAGAGGGCAGTGTTAAGGTTGCAGCGAGGGACGGTGTGTACCTAAACTCTTCAATTTCTAGTTTTCAGAGGCTTAAGTGTAGCCGAACTCAGCATTCTGGAAGGATGTGAGGAACTACCAGGCAACCTGAACTCTACATTAACAAAGGTTTTTGTCCATGAATTTAAATGAGAAGAACAGCGTGAAATCCACTGCACCATTTGCATGAAGTAATTCAAATACACTTTTGGTTGCTTTTCAGAAGACAAGATGGCTTAGAGAGCTGGAAATGGCATGCAGCATCTTTCACATCTGTTGCATTTTTTTAAGCCTGCATGTATCATTAGTAATAAAACATCTAATTAACAGCTATCAGATATTCAGTGGCATCCAATTCTTAGGCCCCACTTTCAATAAAGCCTGTGAGCACATTCTTAACTTTAATCACGTGCTTAAGGGTTTTCCTGAATATAGATAGACTTAAGCATGTGCTTCAGTGATTTGCTAAATCAGGGTCAGTGCCATTGCTAAGCACACTGTCCCTGAGCCAATGAAAAACATGGTCAACTTTAAGCATGAGTAGCTATACTGAAGTCAGTGGTGCTGTTTACCTGTTTAAAATTAAGCACATGCTTAAGTGCTCAGTATCTTGTAGCATCAGGTCCTTAGTAAGCAGATGTCCATACAATACACTATTGCAGTTGGTACCTTTTGTTTTCAGTCTCAGTAGAGAAGCCAAGAATTAAATAAAATATCGATCCTGAACTACCATCTTCAATGAGAGTGGGCATACTTCTGAACAGAGATGAGTCAGAAACAATGAGAATAGGATCACTCTAATTTATATCGGGTACGTAGATCAGCGTGTAAATATTCCACTGGAAGCATACAGTTATGGAGGAGATAAATGCTCTGGGTAGTGGCATACTGAGTTTCTAAACAAATGTGTATACAGTGAACACTTTTTAATACTATATGTTAAGCATGCTGAGCAATACAAAAATGGAATGCTGAAATATCAATAAAAGACCGTATCTCATATGTATTGAAATATTAGATTCTACAATATTAGTTCAATAATTTTATTAGAATGTTGTCATTGTTTATTATCTAAAAATAAGAAATTAATTTATCAATGGCTTTTACTGTCTAATGTCCTGATCCTACCCCTACTGAAGTCAATCATTAAGTGATAGTCAGTGTTGCTCAAAGAGGCTCTAGAGGTCCTTGGGGAACTGTAGGCTATAATATGCAAGCTGGTCTATGTCAATGCAGTGAGGGTACACTGAGTCTGTAACAGGATGGAGGAGTTTGCGAGTGCTGCTTTTCAGGAGAGTCGGATAATATCTCTCAATGAAGCAGTTGTTAGATACTGGCTCGCTAAGCTATCTCTTGACATTGGTAATATTATTACCTAGTCTCTCTCATTGCTTCTAGAGGAAGGTTATAGAGAAGCTTGTTTCAATGCAACTCTGGCAATACCTGAGGCCCCTAGGCTTCTTTATGTTGGAAAATCCATTTGTAGAATGGAGACTGTGCTGGATTTGTTAGTTAATCTCCTCCTTCTAGTTAAGAAATAAAACAGAGAAGGGCTACTAGGATGATCCAAGGAATGGAAAACCTGTCTTATGAAAGGAGACTGAAAGAGTTTGGCTTGTTCAGCCTAACCAAAAGAAGGCTGAGGGGAGATATGATTGCTTGCTCTTTATAAATATATCAGAGGGATAAATATCAGGGAGGGAGAGGAATTATTTAAGCTTAGTACCAATGTGGACACAAGAACAAATGGATATAAACTGGACACTAGGAAGTTTAGACTTGAAATTAGACGAAGGTTTCTAACCATCAGAGGAGTGAAGTTCTGGAACAGCCTTCCAAGTGGAGTAGTGGGGGCAAAAGACATATCTGGCTTCAAGACTAAGCTTGATAAGTTTATGGAGGGGATGGTATGATGGGATAACCTAATTTTGGCAATTAATTGATCTTTGATTATTAGCAGGTAAATAGGCCCAATGGTCTGTGATGGGATGTTAGATGGGGTGGGATCTGAGTTGTTACAGAGAATTCTTTCCTGGGTGCTGGCTGGTGAGTTTTGCCTACATTCTCAGGGTTTAACTGATCGCCATATTTGGGGTCAGGAAGGAATTTTCCTCCAGGGAAGATTGGCAGAGGCCCTGGAGGTTTTTCGCCTTCCTCTGCAGCATGGGGCACGGGTCACTTGCTGGAGGATTCTCTGCACCTTGAGGTCTTTAAACCACGATTTGAGGACTTCAATAACTCAGACATAGGTTAGGGGTTTGTTACAGGAGTGGGTGGGTGAGATTCTATGGCCTGCGTTGTGCAGGAGGTCTGACTAGATGACCATAAATAGTCCCTTCTGACCTTAAGTCTAAGTCTATGAAAAAACCAAGTATCCATGCTGATTCTTTTAGCTCTATTAGTTGGTTTTGAGATGATGAGCTGTTTCTTTTCTGAAAATCTCGCAACAGCTCGATGATGCCTTTCTAGAGACCTTTAAGAACTTACACATCAGAAGCCCGGGGGGGGGGGGGGGGGTAAATCTATCATGAATCAGCTGTTTTTGCTCATGCCTGAGACACATCTCAAGAGGAAAATTCCAGATAAGAACAAACTGGAAGAATGAATCAGCTGGGACCACCAAATGGTAGGGGTCACAGCATAGGTGCTGGAACTAGGTGTGCTGGGGGAGCTGCCACACCCCCTGGCGAGAAGTGGTTTCCATCATATACAGGGTTTACAATTTGGTTCAATGACTCTCAGCACTCCCACTATACAAATTGGTCCAGAACCCCGGGTCACAGCATCCATTTTTCATAGACAGCTGTGAAAGGGTGTGTTAAATAGGTGATTAATAAAAGTTGTTTAAATTTGTCAATGTGAATATGGCCCCTCCATACTTGTGTTAGTAAAAGACATTACAACTACAGTCTTGTCTACACAGATGGCTCTGTTAAAGAAAATATATTACACCCCTGGGAAGTTGGGAGCTTCAGAGGAGCAAACCCTCTTTTTCAAGAAGCCAAAAAGCATAGTAAAACTTTGAATAGAAGACTGGCAACAGCTTGGCTTTCCGACCAGGATGCTTACACTTGACACAAACCAGTTCAAATACTTTTTAAAAGAAACAAGACTGTTGTTTCAGATGCAGCTGCAGAATGGCAGGCAGATTTGGTAGATATGCACCAGTTCTGCAAGCACGACCGTGGTTTTAAGTATATCTATACAGCGATAGAATGTCTATCTAAATATGCCTGGGCCTTAGGCCTAAAATACCAAGACAGGCAATGAAGTATCCAATGCCCCTAAAGCTATTTTCAGTGAAAGTCACGTGCCTCAAAAATTACAAACCAATTGGGGGGGAAAAGAATTTTTAAACAAATCTTTAAGCAGATTGTTAAGGCAGCATGCTGTCACCATTTTGTTACTAATAATGAAGTTAAAGCAGGAGTTGTGGAGCAATTTAACAGAACTTTAAAATCTAGGATGTGGAGATATTTTTACGTCCCACAACACCTTTCGCTACATCGACGTCTTACCTGAAGTACAACCAGAGTTTTCACAGAACTATACGTACCAGCCCCGCTGATGTTAACCCTTCAGATTCTCTGAATGTATGGAAAATAGTTCATGGAGCGTTTTAAAATAAACACGGTTGTTGCCCCTTTTCGAAAAGGTGACCATGCAAGACTATGTAAAACCAAAGGAGCTTTTGAAAAAGGTTATGTACAAATGTTTACAGATGAGATATTCCTAGTAGATGAAACCTTAACCGAGGGCCAGAGACCAGTATACCAATTAAAAGATTACAGGGATGAGACAGTTACTGCATCTTTTTACCCTGAAGAATTACAGAAGGTTAACCCCAAGCAAGACAGGATTTACAGGATTGAAAAAGTTCTAGCTGAGAAAGGAAAAGGGAGAAAAAAGTGACTACTGGTGAAATGATTGGCATGGTTTGGTAAGTTGAACAGCTGGAACAGTGGTTCCCAAACTTGTTCCGCCACTTGTGCAGGGAAATGGGAGCTGCTGGAAGTGGCGGCTCAGCCTCTGCATCCAAAATTTGAGGCCAGGAACTGCGTGAAAGAGTACCTGAGTCTGGTACAGATGGCTGGTAAACACATGAAAGATTGTTCTCTGTTAATCAACTGGGAGGACTTGCACAGGGTTACATCTTGTTGGCCTTTGACCTATCTCCTGACCAGGAATGCATAGATCACTGTTCTCTGATTACAACTGGGAACCTGAGAGCAGAAATACGTTTTGCGAAGACTTTCGCACTCACCGTCAATATGATTATGTATGGGGGTTTTGACAACATCAAAGATAAATCAGAGAAAAAACATTGTTTCCACACATGTGAATATGGACATTGCACAGCTATTGCATGTCTTATCAGTGGGCCCTTACACAAAAGAGAATTTCTTAGATATGTTCCCTTGCGATTGGCTCCCAGGAGGCAGACTGCCTCAGAGATCCCTCGGTTTGGTGGTCAACAAGTATCCACACAACCAACCGGGTGAACACAAGTAGGCGGAGTGCAACTTCAGAGAGTTTTTTGACTCATATGGACACCCCTCAAACAGCGTTTTCTTTCCTAGAAGCATTATGAAACTTTTAAACAAAAATGCCACCAACACTGCATTTCACACTATACAATTACAAGACCCCCGTTCTGTTGCCTGTGGCTATCACTGCGTGTTTTTCTTACATCAGTGTAGCAAAGGTTTATCTTTTGACCAGATTTTAAAATTGTATTGTAATGATTGTGACGCTGTATGGAACCTGGGGGATACTTGAGGATATTATGAATATCAATATTATAAAATTGCAATGAGTTATGCCAGATATGCCCTGTAAGGTATCTGCAAAAATGTTATAATTTGCCAGCTATGATAATCTCATTCATGTGTTTGTATCACCTTTGTATTATGAGTTATAGATACAGTAGTTATCTCTGAAGCACAGCGGAGTAAAGTTTAGCCTTTTCATATTCAGCTAAATCAGTGTCCAGTGAGTTGCAGTCATTCTGATGTTTTCCTCTGTTGGAGGGGGGGCCCTTAACTGCTCCAACCTGCTGGATGCCAGGTACATTTTTAATGCATGCCTCATTACTAATTAGTTAAAAGCCCCATTATCAGAGGGATAGCAAACCTTAACAGTGGCCCGATAAACCCCCTAGACTGCTTCATCAGATGCTTCTTTCTTTTATGTAAGACCCTTTTATTACACCGAGTTCTTATAAATTTCCATATTTTTCAGCACACGCACTTGATTCTGTGTCAAAAGTATGTTTCCTTTTAAGGTATTGAGTGCTATTTCTGAGATGGCTGCTACTAAATCGTTAGAGGCCGAACACAGTATAGCCTTCCTTTGCTGTGGGGGTGATTTGCTAAGTAATTTTAAAAGGACCAGATTTCTCTTCACACAGCTAGACATATTTTTGGTCAGCAAACCTGGATATTAAAAAGGAGCTGCTGATAATTCATCTCTTTTTAGATTCAGCTGTTGTTTATACTTTGAAAAGAACTGCCGGCCAGTCTGTAGGAAAAAGACCAGTTCTTAATCTATAAGCCTCTGGTGTAGAAGCATATAAATCCACTACCATGTACCTATAAGATATTTTGGGAGCATCCTCAAAAGCTTCCAGGAAGAATTATGGCTTGCTTGGGTACATTTGCTGAGCAAGCGTAGCGATTTGTAATTTATCCCTGGGGTTTGTGAACAGAACCAGGTACTTTGTGTTTATGTTAACTGTGTGACTTTTTTCCCTGACAAAATAACTTCTGAACTATATACATAATTTTCAGGTTCCTGTGATGCCAGGGGCGGCTCTATGTATTTTGCTGCCCCAAGCACGGCAGTCAGGCAGCCTTCAGCGGCATGCCTGCGGGAGGTCCGCTGGCAACGCGGATTCGGCGGCATGCCTGTGGGAGCTCCGCCGGTCCCACGCCTTCGGCATACCCGCTGCCGAATTGCTGCCGAAGACCGGTGGACCTCCCGCAGGCATGCCGCCGAAGGCAGCCTGACTGACGCCCTCACGGTGGCTGGCAGGCCGTCCCCCGCAGCTTGCTGCCCCAGGCACGCACTTGGTGCCGCCCCTGTGTGATGCACATACTTGATTCTCCCCTTCATCACTTTCACAAGCAGAGTTCGTCAAATCGTCTACAATAATCATATTTACTTTATTGGTAGGAAACAAAGT
Organism: Terrapene triunguis; assembly: GCF_002925995.2. Lineage (NCBI taxonomy): Eukaryota > Metazoa > Chordata > Testudines > Emydidae > Terrapene > Terrapene triunguis. The sequence continues at coordinate 5,443,225 of NW_020698074.1, read as the reverse complement.
ATCAGGCAACCCGCCCACAAAACTGATAAAGGGGTATTCACAAAGCAATTCTTTATACAAAGGTTGCCAGCAACTGCAACACCACACACTATTCTTAGGCATAACAGGCAACGTTCACTCAGCATTATCCAACACATTTTTTATAAAGTAACTTTTCCCGCAGTTTCTAGGCCCTGCAAGAATTACCGAAAAAGGGGTGTTTCCACCACGTATCCATTTTCAAAAGCCATAGGGTAGGATTTTAAAGCCTTCTCTGGTGACCCTCTTGTTGTAAACTACTTTCTGCATTTTCTTAAGGGTCTTTGTCTCTATTTGTCACTTATTTTTGTTCCTTACAATAGAGAGCTGCTGCACCTCTAACTTTTTCTTTTAGTTCTTTCCCGGGTCTACATTATAGTCCAGGACTAGATCTTTCAAACTGTCAAAGTTGATCTTTTCACAGTTTGCTATGTTCAGGGTAATCCCTTTGACTTTCATGCAGGCCTTTCCTCCTGACAGTTTGTACCCGTATGTTTTCAGACCGGCTGATACAAACTCTAATGTGTTGATCTGGTGGGATCTTGCTTGTGAGGTCCCCTAAATAATCCCACAAAGGGGGGGGCGGGGTTCCAGTCACTCTCCCTTTTCACATATAGCACCTAGTCTGTGTCATGATAGAGGGGTTTATATATATTTTTTTTTTTTTCAAGAATGTTCTAAAGAATGGTAGGAGGGAAAACAGCACAATAAAGAAAATGGATTTCAAGAAGGCAGACTTTAGCAACTCAGGGAGATGGTAGCTAAAATCCCTTGGTAAGCAAGTCTAAGGAGAAAACAGTTCAAGAGAGTTGGCAGTTTTTCAAAGAGACACTATTAAGGGCACAAGAGCAAACTATCCCACTGCATAGGAAAGCTAGGAAGTATGGCAAGAGATCACGCTGGCTTAACCAGAAGATCTTCAATATCTGAAACTCAAAAAAGAGTCCTACAAAAAGTGGAAACTAGGTCAAATTACAAAGGATGAATATAAACAAATAATACAAGTACGTAGGAACAAAATTAGAAAAACTAGCTAGAGACATAAAGCGTAACAAGAAAACATTCTACAAATATATTAGAATCAAGAGGAAGATCAAAGACAGGGTAGGGCTGTTACTCTGGCGGGGGGGAGCTCTAATAGAAATGTGGAAATGGCAGAAATGCCAAATGACTTTTTTGTTTCAGTTTTCACTAAAAAGTTCAGTAGCAATTGGACATCTAACTTAATGAATGCCAGTGACAATGAGGTAGGATCAGAGGCTAAAATAGGGAAAGTACAAGTTAAAAATTACTTAGTCGAGTTAGATGTTTTCAGGTCCCCAGGGCCTGATGAAATATATCCTTGAATACTCAAGGAGCTGACTATGGAGATATCTGAGCCATTAGTGATTATCTTTGAAAAGTCCTGGAAAACAGTGAGATTCCAGAGGACTGGGAAAGGGCAAATATAGTGTCAATCTATAAAAAGGGGAATGAGGACAACCCGGGGAATTACAGACCAGTCAGTTTAACTTCAGTTCCCGGAAAGATAATGAAGCAAATAATTAAACAATCAATTTGCAGACACCTAGGAGATGATAAGCTGATAAATAACAAGTCAGCATGGATTTCTCAAGAACAAATCATGTCAAACCAACCTAATAGCTTTATTTGATGGGGTAACAAGGCTTGTGGCTAGGGGGAAGTGGTAGATGTGGTTTATCTTGATTTTAGTAAGGCTTTTGATAGTGTCTTGCATGACCTTCTCATAAACAAACTAGGGAAATACAACCTAGATGGAGCTACTATAAGGTGAGTGCATAACTGGTTGGAAAACTATTCCCAGAGAGTAATCATCAGTGGTTCACAGACAAGCTGGAAGGGCATGTTGAGTGGGGTCTCGCAGAGATCATTTCTGGGTCTGGTTCTGTTCAATCATCAATGATTTAGATAATGGCATAGAGAGTAGATTTATAAAGTTTGTGGACGATACCAAGCTGGGAGGGGTTGCAAGTGCTTTGGAGGATAGGATTAAAATTCAGAATGATCTGGACAAACTGCAGAAATGGTCTGAAGTAAATAGGATGAAATTCAATAAGAACAAATGCAAAGAACTCTACTTAGGAAGGAACAATCAGTTGCACACATACAAAATGGAAAATGATTGCCAAGGAAGGAGTAGTGCAGAAAAGGATCTGTGGGTCATAGTGGATCACAAGCTAAATATGGGTAAACAGTGTAACACTCTTGCAAAAAAAAAAAAGCAAACATTCTTGGCTGCATTAGCAGGACTGTTGTAGGCAAGACACAAGAAGTAATGCTGCTCTACTCTGAACTGATTAGGCCTGGAATATTGTGTCCAGTTCTGGGTACCACATTTCAGGAAAGATGTGGACAAATTGAGGAAAGTCCAGAAAAGAGCAACCAAAATGATTAAAGGTCTAGAAAATATGTCCTCCGATGCTAGTATTGAGTAGGTTTGTTCTTTGGCCAAATTTTAGCAGTAAGTAAGACCACTGAGTTACCCCACAGAGAATTTAGCAATTTGGCGCTTTGCAGAGTTCAACGTGATCTCATGTTGGCGTAAACACATGCCTTCTTTCTGGTAGCAATCATTAACATTCTTAGTTTGTTTTTCTTCGTCCATGCACCAGTTGGGATACCCTGAAGCCTTTTGTTTCTCATGGAGGTGTAATTTTATGTACTTGGAAAAAAGTTTCAGATTTTTCTTCAAAATGCCAGATTTCATAGAATTTTACCACCCCGTGCCCTTTTGCTACAGCCACATTCAATTCCACTGTGCACTAAGTCCCCAGGATAGATCTCTTCTCATCAGTATTAGTGCATGTCTCCTGCTTCTCAGATTCTGCACAGGTTTGGCATAGTAGGGAACATATGTTTGCCACCCACTGTGATAGATAACAATGGGGAAAAGAGGCCTCATGGTGGGTACACTTTAACTTTTGCAATTCCAAAATAATTTATGAGGAGTCCAAATTTGTCAGGAATGATATTGAGGTGGCCAATAGAGTATTTTCTGGCTTTGTTTACAAAAGGGTACAGGCTGGTAAAATCATAATAGTGGATTTCTTCACCGGGGTTAGGTTTGTAATAAAGAAACCTGAAAGTTGTCCCTGTCATAGGGTTCTGTGCTTTTTCATAACAGGTGGCACAGCTGTGGAAAAAACACCCGTTAAACTCAAAGGCCATGTGTTCCCAGTCAATGACAGCAAAACAGTCTAGAAAGTAGGGTCCTACCTGTAATTCCCCACCCTTCTGTAATGCATGCCATAGCTGTATATTTTCTTTGTGAGCCGTATCCAACAGTCACTGAATAGCCGGGGTCAAATATCTCTTCTTCTGCCTGTGATAGCTGTCTGGAGGGAGAAGGGCTACAGTGTTAGACTGTAAAAAAAAAATAAACCTGTACATAGCCATGCAGAAAAATGCCAGTGTTATGTACTGGAAAGGAGCTATACACAATTTTATCTCTATGAATTTATTAGAACCTTTCTCTGCAATATCTCCCATTCTTTGTCATTTGCAGGATCTCTTCTCTGTACAGCAGTGGGTCTCAAACTTTTTTACTGGTGACCCCATTCACATCGCAAGCCTCTGAGTATGACCCCCCCCCTAATAAATTAAACACACTTTTTAATATATTTAACACCATTATAAATGCTGGAGGCAAGCGGGGTTTGGGGTGGCGGTTGACAGCTCGCGACCCCTCATGTAATGACCTCGCGATCCCCTCAGGGGTCCCGACCCCCAGTTTGAGAACCCCTGCTGTACAGGATACAGGCCTGTCTCAAAATTTTGACATCCTGCTGACGATAATACGTGAGCTCTTTCTGTAAGTCAAACGTCTTATATGGGTATCCCAATGTCAGTCTAGAAATTCTGCTTTCTCACCAGGCATCATACAGTCAATGGCATAGTGCTCCACCCCTCGCATAGGCCCCACATAATTTTGTTTTCCTAAAGTGTTAAAAAAAATGTGGTAAATAAATACCCTTTGTAACCTTTAAACCCTATTGCCTGTGGGAGCTTGCTAAGCTTCGTAGGCAAGAAATTTAAAGAGTCTATAAAACGAATGCTCAGGGCCCTAACTTCCACATACATTAGTTTACTATCCTGAGTTATCAGTTCTATGCACATCTTTTCCCTCAGTAACTGTGGAATTGTGTGCTATGAATGTGTAGTCCTGGAACTTTTTCCCAATAAAGGTCTTAACAATGGTAAAAAGACACTTTTCATCCTTAAATTCCCAGGATTTTTCTGGCTTTAGGGACATAGTAAAAAATGTAATTGGGCACATACATGCCCTCCTGCATGCATTCAAAATGGTAAAAAATATGCTTTTCTGATGATTCAGGCTTTTTAATGCTGTCCATAAAACACAGGTGATTGTCTGCATCACTGGTGAGCAAACCCTGACATGCTCAAAGTGCCTCTGTTTGCATAAAACTGATACTTAGCACGTAGCACATAAAGTTTTAGACAGATATTCAACTTTTTTTTATGAAGAGTCTACGTGTCTGACTAAACACTCTTTTTGGACCAGCAATACAGCTTACAGCTAGGACATCTCAGCTGCACCCCCATACTGTCTGCACACGTTGTGCTCAAGAGAGGCAGCAACAATATCTGCAAGAGTGGTTGTGACTGTACACTGTGTGACAAAACTCACAATAATTTCTCACACCAAACAATTTTTTCACATCCAGAACCCCATAGTAGTGCTCACTGTGCAGCAGGGTGCAAAAAGTTTTGGGGTACACTGGGTCACCTGTTTTTTAAAAAAACACACACACCCATTTCGCCACATAAAGCACCACATGTATGTTGACTTGTAAATGCTGTTCAAACACTGCTATGTTACTGAGCATAATCTTTTTTTGATCTGACCATCCCAGTTTCTCATGCAGCTTTCTCGCCCCATCTAACAATTCTGCGTCTGTAAGTTTACAGTCAGACATGACGGCCAAGACCCTGCCTGCAAAATACAGATTAGTACTGATGTAAGGTAGGTTTACTAAATACTATCTTTTTATGGATGTTTTGACTATTGAGGATGGAATTTAAAACTTTACGGCTACCTCTGCCCATGTGTTTTTACAACTGTCACAACAAGGCATAATATCCCATCAACTTGTACCTCTCTATTACTCTAACAGTTTAGAGGCCTGATTTAAAAAATCTTCAGCAGACAGATCATCCCTAGTTCTTACTAAAAATAAAGGATTAGTTAAATTATGACTTTCTAAACATAACTAAACATACTCATCCAAGAGCTAGCCTAACGATAATGTCATCAAGAACTAACTGTATCCCCCTGTGTATGGCTTTCACAACATGCTGGGTTGCATTTATTCACTCAAGTTTGACAAAACGGAATTCCTCACAATACACCTCTCCCCTAAATCCAGGTAATTCCCATTGCCAGCTTCTCACTCGTTCCATATTCACATCTGTTTGGCGATCTGCATCTGCATTTTCAGGATTGTTTGAGGGTTCCTCTACAGAACCATCAGGCACTATTTGAGAGTCAGCCTCCAAGGGGCTACCACAAGGATCATCAGGAGTAGATCGGAAACCATCTACAGAGTCTTCTGGGGAATTTTTAAATCAGACCCTGTGTGAGAGTCACCACCTCCCCACAGGAACCTGGCACCAGATCCTGCCTCCCCATTCTTAGACACAACAGTCTGAGAGCCTCCACTAGGGGGCATCTCTCTGTTTTTCCCCCTCATCACCTCTTTAGACTTTTAAAAAAATTTTACGACAACCTCAGCTTGTAACTTTTTGGTAGCAGTCTGTTTATCCCCCAAATGCTGACCCCCAGTTTGTTTACCCCTCAGCCGATGTGAACCCTTGAGGATGTCCCTTTTACCTGTGCCCCTTTCCACGACTAGTCATGCCGGCTCAGAACCAGAACCATCCTCTGGAAAACTGAAGTATTTTTCAAAGTCACCCACAAGCTCTTTAGCATTTTTGATGTGGTTTCCAGTCATCCTTTCTTTTAAAACTTTTGAGGATACAGTGGCCATCAGTTTTATGAATAGTGCATTATGTTTTTCCCAAATCTTTTTAGAATACTGAAGAGCTGTACCTAGCTTATGGAGGCAGGAGAATAGGTCATAACAATTTTCAGATACTTCATAAGGACCATAGGCACCGACTCCATGGGTGCTCCCGGGCTGGTGCACCCACAGGGAAAAATTGGTGGATGCTCTGCACCCACCTGAAGCTTCCCGCCCCGCCCCAGCTCACCTCTGCCTCCGTGCTGCCTCCGCTCCACCTCTGCCTCCTCCCCTGAGCATGCCGCTTCTCCCCCTAGCTCCCAGTGCTTCCCGCTGCAAAACAGCTGTTTCACGGCGGCAAGCGCTGGGAGGGAGGGGGAACGCAGTGCGCTCGGGGAAGAGGCGGGGCCAGAGCGGGATTTGGGGAAGGAGTCCAATAGGGGGCAGACTTGGGGCAGGGACTTTGGGGAAAGGGGTTGGAATGGGGGCGGGGCAGGGGCAGGGCGGTGATGGAGTTGGGACGGGACGGGGACGGGGAGGCGCAAGCACCCACTGGCGCCGGGAAAAGTTGGTGCCTATGATAAGGACATATCCCTGCATTGCATGATCTTTAAGTCCTTGATTATTTTTTTTTAATTCACAATCCCTAAAGCATATCCTCTGGGTTTATGAATGTGTGTTTTCATTCAGTTTTCTCAGGCTTGGTGTGGTGTCGATCGCTGAGGAACAAGATTTGTGTTTGTATTGTTGCTTTTTTCCCCAGAGTCTTTTGTTTTGTCCTTTGGCTTGATATATCTGAGCTTTGGATTGTTCTGGTGCTCTGTGGATTGCTGCTGTTCTGTGTGGGCTTTGTTGTAGTTAAAGGTCTCAGGGCAGAGTCCTGGTTCTTTAGTGGTTCTGCTGGAGGCGTCTCTCTAGCTCTGACTATGGCATTATCAGCAGAGCTGACCAGGCCTGATTAGGAAAACAGAGATGTTCCAATTTAGCATCAAATAAATATTTTACAAAATTCATCAAAAACACAAAACTTAACTCTACAGTCTTTCCCACCCAAACCCACCCACATCTATGTATTTGCTTAAAATAGAAAACTGCTTAAACTACAAAACAAATAAGCAAAATATATGTACTAGGGGGGCATTATAAAAAATGCATTAGTATTGCTAAAGAAGCTGGGCCATTATAAAATACATCTTCATGGAGTGATAAAGGGGCTTTTGTGTACAAAGGCTGGGTGGTTAACGGTTCTAACATGCTAGACTTAGTCAGGGCTGTCACCCAGATGTGCTCTGTTCCCACTAGACGTGCACCTAAAGAATGGGATGTGTTTATGAATGCCATGGTGGAGCTGAATATACCATCTTCTGTCCTGGGCAATGTGGCCAACAGAAATCTTTTGGAATGCCTGAAGGCCTCAACCACTGACACCGGGGCTGATCAAGAAAAAAAACTACCAACCTGTCTTTTGCCTCCTAAAAAGTGAAAATTAGCTGAAGACATGAATGGCTCAGTGTGTAATGTTTTTCATGCTTTAAAAAAGTAATTTTAAAAAGGGTAATGTTTTTCTTTAAATAAAACACTTCTATACTTTTAAAAAATATATATATACATGTACTTTCTCTGAATTGTTCATTGTAAAAAAACAAACCAACCTCTCCACTCCACCAGACATCAATTGTCTTTAAAGCCCTTACCTGGGGTTCTTTATTGAGGAATGTGGTTATAAAAGTCATTGCAAGATATACATGTCTGGGCTTGTTGAAACATTTTGAGCATGCCTAGACATACCCGAGAATTTACATTTTTTATTTTTTACAAAATTCATCACTATCTGGTCATTTTGCAGTAAGTCATTAGAATACAGTTTTAAAATCTGGTCAAAAGATAAACCTTTGCTACAGTGATGTAAGAAAAACATGCAGTGACAATCACAGGAGACAGAGCAGGGGGTCTTGTAATTGTCTAGTGTGAAATGCAGTGTTGGTGGCATTTCTGTTTAAAAGTTTCATAATGGTTCTAGGAAAGAACACACTGTTTAGGGGGTGTCTGTATGAGTCAAAAAACTCTCTGCAGTTGCACTCCACCAGATACAACTGTGTTCACCCAGTTGGTAGTGTGGATTCGTGTTGACCACCAAACCTAGGGGGCTCTGAGGCGGCCTGCTTCCTGGGAGCCAATCGCAAGGGAACACATGTAATCATACAGAATGTTTCTCCTCTGATTTATCTTCGACGCTATCAAAAACTCCATACACAATCATATTGACGGTGGCTGTGAAAGCCTTCCCAAAATGTATTTCTGCTCTCAGGTTCCCAGTTTTAATCAGGGAATAGCAATCGGTGCTTTCTTGATTGGGAGACAGGTCAAAGGCAAACAAGGTTTAACCCTGTGCAAACTCCTCATGGTTGCTTAACAGAGAATGATCTTTCATGTGTTTACCAGCCCTTTGTACCAGATTCATGTACTCTCTCATGCAGTTCCCAACCTTGAAGTTTGGTTGCAGAGGCTTGGCAGGTATCTGTTCACCATCCACTTACAAGGCCACAAAATTACTATCATAATGTTTAAAGTGAAAGAGTTTTTAATGTAATTTCCACTAAAGGCATCATTATCCACAAATCCTAGGATAAGCATTTTGGGTAACTGTCCCAAGAACAGGTTCTCCTGGTTGCTGACCCTGCTGCTTGTGGGAATGGTAAACACTTTCATTCCCACACTGTATACAGGGTATTTAACATTAGTGGTAAGAAAGACCACTGAGTTCCCCAGACAGATGCCCGGGGCCACCAGAACTTTCTTCACAAAAAGAGACGCTGATATAATCTGCAGTTTAGCACCTTCAGTTGCATTGCCCATTAAGCAGAAGGCATCTGAATGTCATGTCAGTTTAATTTTCACATCCACGCCATTCAACAAAAGTTTTTCTTGAAAAAACAAGTCTCTGTGTAGATGACCCAACAGCTCTATTATCCCACTCTGGATTGTTAGGTTTGCCCTCCTCTCAAACCCTTGATTCTCGCCATCCAGCTCCTTTGCTTCTTGTCTTTGTAGAACATGCCAGCGGAAAATTGTGTGGTGAGGGTGTCGTAGGGTAATTGAGCACCAAATCTATAAAGGCCCTGTAAGGGTAACAGTTGTTGCTTTGCCTTATGAGGCAGTCTTCCAATGTGACAGCCAACTGATTGAAAATAAACACCTGAGGGTAATTCACCAGGCCCACTTCAGCCCCCCGGTGCAGGCGGTTCCGTCTTCTCTTACAATCTTGCAACAAAGGTACAGCAACCTGTTGTTTAAATCCATATAATCTATGCTATTCCCTGCTATAAAAACGGTGACGGGGGCTGCCTCTGTAATGGCTGATAGAGGCGCCACTTTGATGTAGATGCTTTTCTTGATGTTGGTCTGTGTAGGGGCTATTTGGAACATGTCTAGTTTGGATTTGGTGCATTCCACAGTGAACAAAAGCCATGTTGAATAGAATATATCTCTTTTACCAGGCGGAGAGCATCCCCTCTTTCTCCTGGGCTTCCTCTTGGTCTTTGGTCCTTATGGCCAGTTCTGCACATCAAAGACCTTCTTTTAAAGGGTTTCAGGGGACCCATGCATCGCTGGTATGAAGCATTTCTCTTTGTCTTCCTCCTTTTAATGTACATCATCCGTGATCCCTCCTATGTACACAGATTATCTACCTTCCCCAGAGCAGCTCAGTAGATGTGGCCTACCATGTCTATGTTTTGAGCAGCTGTTTTTACTTTTAATAAACTCTAGCCCCCTCCTCAAAAGTGGTATGGCTTTTCAAAAAAGGCTACAGAATATTCCACCCACACCAGCCTCAAAAATCGTGGGGGCCCCATGATATTCAGGAAGGGTGTATTCAGCCTGGGCTTTGTAATAGTTTCTGTAGATGGAGGGGTCCCCATAACTTTTTAGGGTCACCATAGCATTTTGCTTTTTAAAACCTCGTTCTTTCTGGGAACATAAGTGCAGCTTGATGATCACATAGCTGAGGTGAAATGAGAAGTGTCTGTTCTGATCTGTCTTCACTTCCCTGTCAGTAATCACCACACAGACACCATTACCACTGAAATAATGTGGTTTATTGTAGGTGCTGGTCACAAACTTGTTGTTCCTGCCTCGGATTGGGAATCAGTATAACAGGGAAATGGAAAAGTCCCCCACAAATGGGTGTTCTACAATGTCTGTGTATAGATTCAAAGTGGAAACCCCCTTGTAATGTCTGATGGGAAGGGGATTTTTTGGACACTGTGATTGGGGCCCAAATCCAAAATATTACTGAGCTCCCTGCCGGTAGAAAACGTATAAGTAGCATCGGGGTATTTAAGTCTAACTTTTATAGCCACAGGGTCATAATTCCTGATCACCTCAGGCAGTCCAGGATGACTAGTCATGGCACTGTTCATATGATCCAGTAATTCAGGTATGGACAAGTAATGGCCCTTGTGACAGACTGTACCCTTATGTTCATCACTTTTACAAGACTATGATAAATTTTGTCCAAAGCATGCCCTGTGAGGTATCATTTGAAAACTCATAATCTACTGAAATGGTAAAATGTGTATAGCAACGTTGTATGTAAAGCTATAAGATTTTACTATATGTCATTGCTGAGACATGCTCCAAGTTTAGAAAAGCAGCCCAAACCAGTCCCTCAGAGACAAAAGGTTAGCCAGCACCTCAGCTAGGTGTCAACATAATCAAGTGGACTATTACTGGATTGAGTGGCCATTCTTTGGTAGGGAAGAAAGGTGTGAGCAAGAAATTCACATCTTGGCAGACAGACTTGCTGTCACCTGAACCCCAGGTGGAAATGATTCTCAAAGAAGAGCAATGTTATAAGAAGGGAGAACAGAGAACATAAATCACCTCTCTCCCCTCATCTCTACTCATGACATCAACAATGTTTGAAAGACAAAGGAAGCATCAGTGAACTGGGACAGTGGTCCTGACTGAAGGAGTTTAGCCAGTAAAAGCATGTGGTGAGAAAAACCTTTGCTTTGAATTCATTTAGCTTGTTAAGTTAGTATTAGTTTGTGTTTTACCTTTTATTTCTTTGTAACCAGTTCTCACTTTTATGCCTCATTACTTCTAATCACTGAAAATCTCTCTTTCTGCAGTTAATAAACCTGTTTTATTTAAACTACTGTGTTTGAGAACCTCCATTTGAGATAACAGGGTTGTGTATATCATTTTCTATTAATGAAATGACGGACTTTCTATGGGCTTGTGTTGTCCAGAAGGAAAGAGCTGAGCAGTACACGATATACATTTCTGGGGACAAGTCTGGGATGGGAATTTGGTGGTGTCACTCTTCAATATAATTCAGGAGTGGCTGGCAAGGAGCACTCACACAAAAAAGACACTTGTAATTCTTTATAAGTTCAGGTAGCACATCAATGTAGTGAAAGGTGTTGTGGGATGTGAAATATCTCCATATCCTAGATTTTGAAGTTCTGTTAAATCGCTCCACAACCCTCACCTTGACTTCATTATTAGTAACAAAATGGTGAACATCATGCTGCTTTAACAGGCTGCTTAAAGTTTTGTTTAAAAATTCTTTCCCCCTATTGGTTTGTAATTTTTGAGGTATCCCTTTTACTACTCACATATTAGTAATACTGAGGAGATACATGGGCATGACTATTTAATCATTCCCATTTACATAGTCACTCCAAGCAGTGAATTTTGAGATTATTAGACTTTTCAGATGGTTAAAATCTTTGGCCTTCTTCACTTTTTCACTTCACAACACACCAGAAATGCCATGCATTATTGTACGCAACTATTAAAGTCTAACATTTGTGCCCCTGTAATTTACTTTACAAGGTTTTAATCATTTTTCAGTTGTCTTTAAATGAATTAGTATGTACCATATATCTTGCCTAGCACTCAAGACGTCTTGGCATGGTTTCCAGTACTGCTGAACAGACAGCTACTTGAGTTTTCAGTCAGTGAAAATGTCTTCTGGCTCAGATGCCCTCTGAGGGAAAAGACTAACAGATATATAGGCTAAAAGATATATAGGTGGGTGCGGTCATATCTTTTATTGGACTGACTCCTATTGGTGAAAGAGACAAGCTTACACAGAGCCAGAGGCGCCGACTCCGTGGCTGCTTCAGGGCTGGAGCACCTACGGAAAAAAATTAGTGAGTGCTTAGCACCCACTGGAAGCCAGCTCCCCACTTCCCCACCAATGCCTCTCACCCACTGGCATCCCCACTGATCAACTCCTTCCCCTCCCTCCCAGCACCTACTGCCTGCTGCAATCAGCTGTTTTGCAGTGTGCAGGAAGCTCTGGGAGGAAGGGAGAGGAGCGGGGATGGGGCACATTCAGGGAAGGGGACAGAACTGGACAGGAAGAGGCGGGACAGGGGCAGGAAGAGGTGGAGTAGGGGGTGGGGACTTGGGAGAAGGGGTGAGGTGGGGGCAGGGTCTGGGGCGGAGCAGGGGAGGGAAGAGGTGGGATGGGGATAGGGTCTTGGGGGAAAGGGAGGGTGGAGGCGGGACCTGGAGCAGAGCGGGGCACCCCCCAGGCCCAGAAGAAGCTGGCGCCTATGCACAGAGCTCTTCTTCAGGTCTTCTTCAGCTCTGTGTAAGCTCGAAAGCTTGTCTTATTCACCAACAAAAGTTGGTCCAATAAAAGATAGTACCTCACCCACCTTGTCTCTCTGATATCCTGGGACAAACATTGCAAATATATATATAGGCTGACATTTTCAAAGCCATCTAGGGAATTTAGATGCACAGCTTCCACTTATTTCAATGGAAATTGTGCATCTAAATCCTCTAGGGCAGCTTTGAAAATTTCAACCATAATATTTTTCAAGGGACTGCTATGTAGTTTCTGGTTATAAGAGCAATGTCGGGAAATTGGTGTAGTTATGTTAAGGTGTAGTTAATCATTGTAGTGCTGTCTTATTTATAAAGTGGGTCTAATGCAGTGTAGATCCAGCTATGTTAAAGGTCCAGCAATCACACAGTAATCATTTCTTTAAACTAGCATTTTGTTCCCCATTTTCAGCCATTAGAACATAGGAATGGCCATGCTGGGTCAGACCAATGGTCCATCTAGCCCAGTATCCTGTCATCTGACAGTGGCCAGTGCCATATCCTCAGAGGGAATGAACTGAAGAGGGCATGGGCGGTGGGTATCGTAGGCAAGGGGAGGCTGTGCCTTCCCAAACAGCCTACTGTGGCCCCGCCCCCAGGCCAGCTTGCCTCCTGTAGGGACTCAGGGCTGCTGGGGTGGCTGGTGCTGGGCCACGCTGCCTGCCCGGCACTCCGTGGCTGGCCGCTGAGCACCGGGACTGGAGGCCGCCTGAGCACCGGGGCTGGGGGAGCGGCAACCGCGTTGCCTGGCCGCCTGAGCACCGGGGCTGGGGGCACGGCGGCCATGTTGCCCGGCTGCCCGCAGCACTGAGGCTGGGAGTGCTGTGGCTGAGCCGCCCAGGGGCTGTGGGCGCTGAGACTGTGGCGCACCAGTGCTGGGGCCTTGCCCCCCCCACCCCCGACTGTCCGGTGCTGGGGCTGGGGGGCCACAGTGGGGATGCTTGGGGCTCCTGAGGGGGAGGTAGAAGGGGGGAGGGAGGGAAATGGGGCAGAAGGGGAGGGGCCGGGGGTTAGCCTCCCCTGGCGGCCGGGTTACCGGCCGCCCATGGAAGAGGGCAATTATTGAGTTATCCATCCCGTCTTGTCCAGTCCTGGCTTCTGGCAGTCAGAGTTTTAGGGACACCCAGAGCATGGGGTTGCATGTCTCACCATCTTGGCTAGTTGCCATTGATGAACCTATCTTCCATAAGCTTATCTAATGCTTTTTTTAACTCAGTTATGCTTTTACTCGTCACAGCATCCCTTAGCAACACGTTTCACAGGTTGACTCTGCATTGTGTGAAGAGATTTTTGTTTTGTTTTAAACTTGCTGCCTATTAATTTCTTTGGGTGATCTCTGGTCCTTGGGTTATGTAAACTGGTAAATAACACTCCCCTATTCACGTTCTGCACATCATGGCAGGGATACCCACCTGGGAGCCTACCTCCTTACCTTTCTCTCCTATGTCATATATAGAGTTCCTATTGGAGATCCTGGCTGAATGGTTAGGAGATAATGTTGAGGCTTCCAGAACATGGATGCTTTGAAAACCCACACCTAGCCTCTACAATGGAAGGTGCCACTAACATGAACCAGCAACAAGAAAATATGAATAGTTGAGATTTTTTTCCAAATTTTATGAAATTTTCGGTGTTTCACAAGAAGCTCCTCATGTTTCTTTCTGCAGCAAAACTAGTACAAGATTTGTTAGCTTAAGCAGGAGATACACACCACCTTTGTGTCATGTAACCCAGCTCCATAGAGGCTCCCGTGCAGGCATTCAACAGCTATTTGAGGGCCTGGGTAGGCAAGTGGCTATGCCTATTGACCTACTATTGCACTTGGAGAGCTCCTGTGGAGAGCTGAGCTTCACCTTTGGCAGGCAGTGTGCACACCTTGCACTGTGCCTCCTTGCACAGTGCAACCATACCAGTGCTACTGCAAGAGGGTACCTTCAGTGGAAAGAGCAGGCTTTGCCCTTAATGCAAAGAATCAGCATATAGTCCAGACACTGAAGATTATTTTAATTATTCTTTGGTTCTTTGGGCCATTTCATAATTTCTAGCTGAGGTTTCTAGAGTCTGCTAGATACTCACCAAAATCACCTCATGTACCAGGGCATCTGTGGATTTTCAGGTTGTTGTTTTTTTAAAGACACCATTTGCATCTGACTCACCAAAGTACAGCTATAGAAAAAATATTTAATAACTACACATAGTAACATTTTTTAAAAAGGAATTAAGTGCAATAGATCAGCTGTGAAGTCTATATTCAAGTCCTGAGTCAGTGAAGTACTTAATCATGCCTCAGTGCTTAATGTGAGCCATAGTCCTTCCTCAGACAAAACTCCCACTGAAGATATGGGAAGAGTTTCAATCATATTGGTTCTTTTTTAAAATCTAAACTTCAGAGCAAATTTGGTAAGCAATATTTCACAAATAGGGAAGTCTTGTTCTTAAAAGAAGACGTGAAAAAATGAGTTGAGTTACACTGGAAAAATGAGTCACCAATGTGAATCTCATGAGGTGGAGACTTTCACCAAAATGGAAAAAATAGGCAAAAGTCCCCAACTGAAAAAAGGAAATATCCAGATTTTTACCATACTACTATGGAAATAAATCAGAAACACAGCATCAGAGCCAGTGTTTAGTGTGAATGTAAGTATAGATACTAAATTAAGCAAATAACATGCCATTTCCACACGAATAGCTTTGCATGCCAACAGCACATAAATGTGTACTGCAGGGAAACTGGAAGGCAATGGAGACATTTACGTAACAGAGTCATAAGAAAACAGTGGGAAGAAGAAAAATCACACAAGCCACATGATTATAAACAAATTGTAAGTTGGTTAAAGAAGACAACAGTAGCCCAGCAAGAAGACTTTTATAATAATGTAACTTGAGAAGAACCACAGCATGCAACAAAATTTTAGTTGCACCAGTTATCATGGCTCTGATTCAGCAAAGTACTTAGGTTCATGCTTAAGCTGACTCAAGGCTCAAAGGCAGGAAGAACTAATCTTTACGAACCTGATTCTGAAAGTTACAGTGTGCTGGTGGACTCCTATTGACTTCATTGGGATGCTGCACAGATGCAGGGGTCTGCCTGTATGGAGTTATTTGCAGGACTGCAGCCGAAATCAATGATTCAAACACACAAAGATAATTAATGGAGCCAAAATAATGGCTTTCTATCACATCCGTATTTCACAACACGAGATGAGCACGCACCCAGTGGAGAGATCATTCACACAGACAGAAATACAAAGAGCCCCAGAAAAGGAAGTAGAGAACTGTATATCATCTTAGTTTAAATAATGAAAACCATAAGAATTAATAAGTGCAACAAGATGTTGCAGATATGCAGAGAAAAGAAACAGACGCTTGCAAAACATCCACTAGCGGAGTACATGAAATAAATAAGTTTAAAACAATAATGACTTCACTTTTGTTCTGTTCTAAATGTCACTGATGTTGAATTAATGGGATATTTTTGTAAATAGATTTCTCACGTGAAATGACTGAAAACACAGGGCTTAAAAGTGCATATGGAAGTAGTGGGGAGATTCTAAGTGTTTTGCAAAAATCTTACATACCATGCTGCACTTAATTAGGGGAAATAATTCTTAAAGAATAAAGACACTTTGATAGAGAAGACAGAAACCTGATTCTCAATGAAGAAATTGTTCTTTGTTTATGTAAGACAAAAGTACAGCTTAAAAGGTCTCTCATCGTCCTTTCTGCAGCAAGGAAACCTGTTCATGAAAAGTAAGTGTAGCTTCAGCTCTTCTTACTGGGCTTCCAGAATAACAATTCAAAGAGCACATGAGCTGATTGATTTACTTTGCTTGACCCATAGTCACATGACTCTGTGATCCTCTATACTGATGAATTGTTGTGACACAGGAAGCTAATTTTAAATCTGAATTTGAGATGGCTACACTCATCTAAATCTAATCTATAAACCAAAACGTTTCATTTCAGAATTAAGGCAACATTTTCAAAAGCACCCAGTGTTTCCAACTCTTGTGATTTTTTCACAAGTCTTGTGATATTTGGTATGTTTTCTTAAAGTCGCAGCTGCTGGAACCAAGACTTTCAGTTTTCATTGAATACTAAATTTCTAGCCCTCATAGTTGCAGAGAAATGCTGGAAAATGTCGACCACATGCACCCTAAACATTCAGAAATGAGAAGGCAAATAAAAGTACCTCCAAATTATTATTTTTTAAATCTTGTGTTTAAGATAATCTCATGATTTTTGAGGGGTCCTGACTCATAAGTTTTGAATGCTTGGGATGCCAATGCTGAAGTAGAAAGGGTTTGCTGATATAGTTCAAACCAGTTTCCTGAACAAAATAAGCTATATCAGCAAAATAATTTTTTCTCTTATGTGTCTACATCACTTTTGAAAATGGGATATAAGCTCCTAAATCACTTAGCCAAGTTTGAAAATTTTACCTGTGGTCTGTATATTAACAGTTTCTTTATAATATTGTGATATACAATATAATAAAAAATTGTACTGAGCAACAGTTTTGTTTTTTGCAATGTGTGTCACAATAAATGACTGCTTTAGTGTTCTTGTTAGTAACTATAAAACTAAGAAACTGTAGGAAATAAAATCTTGGTATGGTATTTCTCCTTGCGTACTAATGTTTTCAAATTAACAAATGCCCCCTGAAAAAGAATGAATAAATCTTTTTAAATTACTAGATTGTGTTTATGCAGTGTAGTTGTAGCTGTGTCAGTCCCTGGACATTAGAGAGACAAGCTGGATGAGGTAGTAGTATCTTTTATTGGACCAACTTCTGTTGTTGAGCGAGAGAAGCTTAGAGCTCTTCTTCAGGATTATTTATTTAACAGACTCCCAGTGCCATCTGCTGGTTGCATAATGCCATTTTCACATGTAACGATTACTGACAGACCTACAGAGGCTGTGGAGCATTCATTATTTGAGCTCTATTCATAGTGGATTAGGTGTGCAACTCCTATTTTTATTTTAAATTCTATTGTACACTGTTCAAGGGGGAGAGTGGGTAAAATGTGTGCAAATAGAGGTGTTCCTGCACCTGAATCAAGAAATGAGCTCACCGGTTTATTACTAACAGTAATAAATATTTAGCATAGTGCTACTTATGTTCAAAGCACTTTACAAATGTTATCTAACTAATCAACTTTGAACAGCACCAAACAGCCATCAAATGTTTACTGTTTACTTTTAATTGTTACCTACCTAGGCCATGTCTGAGCCAATGATCAACTCTGTAACCAATTGTCAGTCCTGTGAATCATCAAGTCCCACCAAATTTACCTGTGCAGATTCTGTACCGGATCCTCAGCTGCTGTAAACTAATGTACTTCCACATCAGCTTACACTAGTTGAGGATTTTGCCTTCTATGCTTCTTAAATTGTGTGCTTTTGAATACCTTAGTATAGCAAAGCAAAAATACTCAGCACTGACACAAAAGTGGAAGGCAACACAACAAAGGCACACATGCACTAGTTCATCAGATGGCTGAAATGTGAGATGCTCTAAGCTATAATGGTCTTTATGCATTATTGGTGGTAAAATATTTATAATTCTTGTACATTTTAGAAAATATTAAACATCTATAACAAAAGCTATTGAAAGATGTGTGAGGTGATATCTTTTATTAGACAAACTTCTGTTAGTGAAAGCCAAGCTTTTGAGCTACACTGAGTTCTCCAGGGCTAGTCTCTGAGGAAGAGCTCTGTGTAGCTTGAAAGTTTGTCTCTTTCACCAACAGCAGTTGGTCCAATAAAATATATTACCTCATGCACCTTGTCTTTCTAACATCCTGGGGCCACCATGACTACAACAAAATGGGCCTCCAGTTTGCCCGTCACTGCCTTGCTTCTTGTATCAGGTAGGACATCAACCTCCCAAAAATTGGAATACTAGTCGACTGTAATCAAGTACTGCTTTTTCTTGAAGGTAAATCTATCCTCTCCCACCTTTTCCCCAGATTGGATGGGCAGATCATGTAGTACAGGGTCTCTTTCTGCTGGCAGTTATCACATATAGTCGTGTATTCATTCCCAGCCAGTAAACACACTCTCAATCCTGTCTAAAACAGCTGTCAATGCCCAGGTATGAGGTGTGTGTTTTTTGCATGACATCCTTTTGTAATGAGGCAGGGACAACAGCTTTCTGTCCTCGAAATATGATTCTATCCTGCACACTCAGCTCATCTTTCATTTGAAAAAATGGTTCTACTCCTACCGGTACTTGGTTTTGTTTTCTGGTCACCCTGCTAGTATTGCTCTCATGACTGTCTATACAGTAGTTGAATGTCCTTTTCAGTAGCCTCTTTGATTTCCATCAGCTTCACTGTTGAAACTGGCGATAGTGCAGTGTGCTGATGGTGCGAATGTCCTGATCTCTTTCCCACAGCTTGTTGATGCTGGTTATATATGCCCTGCTCAGGGGGTGTCAGCTAACACCACCAATTGTTCAGGACAATATCTGATCTCTATTGGTAGCACTGGAGGGACATCAATATTGTCACCCTCAGAGCACCGATGTCAGATGGCAAAGATGTCCCCAGTATGTAACAGTAAAACTCTGCTGGCTCTACTAGCTCAATACACCTCACACACACTGTTGGCATGATATTTATTTAAAAGGTGTCTTATAATGTATCACTTGAAAACTAATAACACTCTGGTCAGCAATATCACTGCAACATGTATGTAATGATGGTCTATGTGAAATTAGGGATATGCTCTAATACTATGTTTTGGAGACTGTAAACAGGCAAAGAAGGCAAAACAGTTTTTTCCAGACAAAGGGGAAGGCAAAGACCACTTTGACTCAGGTGTAAACCGAGCCAGGTGTGACCAGACACAGAAAATAGGCTATTCATTTGTATTGGAGACTTCAGGATGATCATTTGCATCGAAGACTGCAGGACAATCATTTGCAATGTAAATCACAGGAGACTGCAGTATTAACATGGAGTCAGATCCCTGGTGGGAAGAGTGAACTGAGCTGAGTCCCCAGGAGAGCTTCCTGATTTTGAAGTCAAAGAAAAACTTTGGGCATATGAGGAACTTTGGGGCTCCATCTTCTTAGGGAACAAAGAAATCAGCTATTTGATTTTGTGATGGCTGGATCCTGGCTGAAACAGCCAGTCATGCTGGAGAATGCTAATGACTTGGTGTGAGAAAGAAGTTATGTTAGACAAAGCTATATCTTGCTATAATTGTTATAGGCTCAGGAAAGTGTGTTTGATGCTGGTGACCAGGTGCCAGCTCATGTGCTTCTAAGCCCCCTGGATCTAGGTAGTGACTGATCATTGTTCCTAGCTCTAAGGGTCTCAGGCTGACTCCCAGCTGAAGGCCCCATGCCTGACACCTTTGTTGGGCAGGGGGACCATGCAGTCCAGCCAGCTAGACCCCGTACTGATGCCTCAGCCTTCCTAAGCCCCCCAGTTGATTAAGTCATTCTCCCAGAGTGATGGAAAGTGAGTCAAGTTGTTTTCAATAATTAATGTAATAAATGGGTGCAAGAAAACCAGACAAAGAAACTAAATTAGTCCAAACAAAAAGACACATTGATATAATTCAAGGACTATGTTGAAACCATGCTTAATAAAAATAGAAGATGTGGAACCAGAAATTAATGAACTAAAATTGGTGTGTCAAATACGAGGCCTAATTGATGGAAAAAATGATAAGGGAATGGGCTATTCAAACCATCACTCCCATTTTTGGGTCCTTACAGAAAGAGACTTTGGGGGGTTTATTCAGAAGAACACATGGAGACTACCAGAGTTTCACCCTCAGGGCTGCCGCCCCCACCATTTCCTGGGACCCCAGACCTCCTTCTTCTTAATCCAGAAATTTGTCCTGACCAGACCAGGCTAGAAAGAGGGACCCAGATGACTTCACCACGCCTATCAGCTCCCGCTGAATCCCAAACACCACCTGAAATGAATTGGGATCAGACTTTAACAGCAGCAGCAACAACAGCTTCAGCTCATCTCAGCTAACTTCTCTTTTACCCAAAAGGAGAGTTATTACCGTCTTTCATACCATCTAAGGCCTGGTCTACACTGGAGGGGGGGAAATCGATCTAAGATACGCAACTTCAGCTATGAGAATAGCGTAGCTGAAGACGACGTAACTTAGGTCAACTTACCTGGCCGTCCTCACGGTGCAGGGTCGACGGCCGCCACTCCCCTGTCGACTCCGCTTCCGCCTCTCACTAGGAGTCAACGGCAGAGCGATCGGGGATTGATTTATCGTGTCTACACTAGACTAGATGCGATAAATCGATCCCCAATAGATCGATCACTACCCTCCAATCTGGCGGGTAGTGTAGACGTACCCTAAGAGACTGTCCAACAAGGGGGCTTTTTCCTTCTAAAATTCTCTGAGCAGTGTAGTTAAGCCAACTTAAGTCCCTGTGCAGACAGTGGTAGGCTGACAGAAGAATTCTTCTGTAGGCCTAGTTACTCCCTCTCAGGGGGATGGATTATCTACACCGACAGGAGAATCCCTTCTGTCAGTATAGATAGTGTCTACACTGAAGTGCTGTAGCATTTTAAGTGTAGATAACACCTAAGTAAATTAGATGTAAGTCTGACAAATTTGAGATCTGACTTCTATTCCCAGCAGTGCTTTATACAATATCTGAGCTATTTTCTTTATAAAAGCTGTACAGTGTTAATTCCCTGCCATTGAACTTGAGCTATGAAGTTTAGTCAGTTGTAATTGCTATGAGTGAGGTGCGTACAAATACTCAAAGAAGTCAGATGAGTATTTTCCTTAAATATTTTCCTTTGTTGGTTTAATTTAAAGTAGCTGCAATTCTGACAAAACATTCTTACTAGGTAGCAAATAAGCTTCCCCCAACATCCCATTTTCTGGACAGTAAAAAATTGATAATGCTCTTCAAGTCAGGTATGTAGTCGCATGTAAATGTGTCTTGAGACAAATATGGATGTTTTGTCCCAGAATATTTTGTATGCTCCTGCCTGTTATTCTTTATTGAGTTAATTGTCTCAAAAGCTGCAGCACTCTGTTTTACTTGTAAGATGATGCATAACACTGTCTCAGAAATAAAGAGGATGCCCTTATCAGAAAAGGGCACTCTAACTTCAAAAGTACGCCTAGAAAGCAGCCAAAAGGTTCTATCCCTCAGAGCTCATCTGCTGAGGCATTGACACAGATTATCTCAGCTGAAAGAAAACAATAGATGTATGGTTATCGGTGGTTCAAGAAATTGTTTTATTGGTAGGAGAAAAAGAGAAAAGGCTGAATAGGCAGTATATTGGCAGACATTTGGACTTCATAAGGATAATATGTAAGCTAATTGTTCCATTTAGACACCATAATGAAAGTGACAAAAGTGAAAATAGAAATGTGTTCAGACAACTTTTTAAGTATATGGGCATAATAATTTTTGCAACCTGGCTCTAAGGGTTTGAATTGTTCAGGTCATGGGACCCATAATGAAATAATCAGCAAGACAATTCAGACACAGACTACCAGACTAGTGAAAAAGATGGGGGGTATTTGGGGTGATGATGGATGAAACTGCTGACATTAATCATCAAGAACAAGAGTTCAATGTGTGTTTGATTTGCAAATAATGAATGGAAGGTAGAAAAAGTATTGTCTGTAGTCATAGTAACTGAGGCAAAAGCAGCTGCACTTTGCAATGCCCAGATCAATGTTCTTGGAAGGCCAAGATTATGATAGAATCATAGAAATATAGGGCTGGAAGGGAGAATGAGGGGTCATCTAATCCTTCTCCCCATGCTGAGGCAGGACCAAGTATACCCAGACCATCCCTGACAGGTGTTTGTCTAACTTATTCTTAAAACCCTCCAGTGATGGGAATGCCACAGTCTCCCTTACTAATCTATTTCAGTAATTAAGTATCCTTATAGTTAGAAAGTTTTTCCTAATATCAAACCTCAATCTCCCTGCAGATTACGATAATTACTTCTTGTCCTACCTTCAGTGGACATAAAGAACATTAGACCATGGTTCTCTCTATAACAGCCCTTAACATAGCTGAAGACTGTTATCAGCTCCCACCTCAGTCTTCTCTTCTCAAGACTGAAAATGTCCAGATTTTTTAACCTTTCCTCATTGGTCAGGTTTTTGATTTTGATTTTTTAATAATTTTTGTTGCTCTCCATTGGACTTTCTCCAATTTGTCCACATCTTTCCTAAAGTGTGTTGCCCAGAACTGGACACAATATTCCATCTGAGGCCTCTCAAGTGCTGAGTAGAGTGAAATAATTACTTTTTACATATGACACCCTTTGATATACCCCAGAATGATGATAGCCTTTCTTGCAACTGCATCACATTGTGCTGCAATGAAAGAACAATGTGCAACTTTTTAAAAGTGCATATACAGCATGGAAAATAAGAACACATAACAAATGTATATAACAGTTGCACAGATTTGGATTGTTTTCCCCTACTCTGTCCTTAATTTGTTGATTGTCTTAGCTGCCACCCAGTTCCCCCACAAACAAATGGAACTGACAGTACTGGTGCCTATTCATCTCCCTGTGAGGGCCTGACAATATCCTGAATAAACTTTATTGAATTAAGTTAAACCTTATTGAATTAGGTTTAATGCCTTTGGGGTCCATTGTATTAAAATGTAATTGTGTATGTGTTGTTGTATGTATCTTCTCTAGTAAGAAGGGGCTGCTAATGTAATTCCTCCAGTATCAACGCTTTGAAGTTACTTCCCACCCCCAGAGAGGTGTGCATATATTAGTTCAAACTGGATTCTCCAGGGACCAACAGATAAAGAAAGGATATTTGGATAAATAGCATGGTATTAAACTGGTTCAGGGCCACCTTCTTGATCCAGCAAATGGACGAGACCTCTGGTCCACGGATGGCCCTAATCCTTAGAGAAGGGTTGGAAGGATTTGCCCTACAGAGGCCGATAAGACTGGGTGCTTGTTCAAAGCTGTGGCTATGATGAACTTGTGACCACAAAAAAAACCTCTTGAGAGGGGTTTGGAAGGACTGTTCCAGCCAGAGCCCATGTTAGGGTTGGAGTGATCTCTGGTAGGCTTATTAGCATGTAGGTCTTTTGTTGTTTTTAATATGTTGTCTCTGGAGAGCTTTTACCTTAATAAAATAGGCTTGTATAGAAAGAACTGTGTGGTATTTATAACTGTTGACAATCCCTCTGTTATCAGTTTCTGAAGAGAAAGCAAGCGGGTGTGCTTGCATAGCCTGTCTCTCTGCTGGAAATGACACGATGAGGTCAGGGAATTGTGCAGGCTGGAAATACCCTGGCCAGAAGGGAGTGAAGTGCCAAGAAAGGTAACAGTTGAGGAGTTGGAAGCCTAGAGGGGGTGCCCTTGCTGGCCCACCGAGGGGAAACACAGGTGCAGTTGCCCTGAACTGTGATACACCCTGACTACTTTACTTGCATGTTGTATCCTGCTCTGCATCTTTTTGTTGGTTTCTTGTTTATTATAGATTGTAAGCCGTTTAGGGTATGGACTATGTCTTATGATGTACAGTGCCTAGCACATTCGAGTCCCAATCTTAATTTTAGGGTCACCAGTAACCCCCACAGATCAGATAAATAATAATAATTTTATCTTCTTATCTTTTACATCCACGGAGCTTCAATGAAGCTCAGTGAAGCTACTCGATGACTTAAATGGAGTTCCTCCTGATTTGTGCTGGTGTAAGTGAGTGAAGGGACAAGGGCGTTTCCCCTTATTCTAGGTACGTTGTTCGATGTTTATAGTTAAAATTGTTTTGAAATCACCTTAGCAAAAGGACCATGTGGCTCTTATTAGCCTTTTGGACCATTTGTATTTGCTGGAATCACTTTTAAAAAAAAATCAGCTTTGGATAAAACAGAGGTCCCATCCAAAATTACTTCTTGGAAATCCCAGAAAAAACATGTAATGAATGGTAAGCCATTTCAAGACAATAAGATGCAGCGGGCATTGGCTCAGGTACAGTAGCAGTACAGTACAGGTGCTGCTCAATGTAGACTGTATAGAAGAATGACTAAAATGTCATCTTGCTCAGATCTCTAGAGTCTAGCTGTAACTTGCACAATTCCCCATTGTGGATCATTATATACAATTGCCTTGAGTCTGCTGGTTATATCTGCTTAATGTGAATACAATTTTACCAAGCTGACTATTATTAAGAACAGGTTTTAATGGTGTTAGTTGAGCATTAGAAAGACGGTGGGTGAGCTAATATCTTTTATTGGACCAACTTATGCTGGCGAAAGAGACAAGCTTTAGAGCTACACAGAGCTCTTCTTTAGGCTAGTAGAGCATGACATTTCTACAAATTTGAATACTTAATGCACTCACAGATCCATTCAAACCCTGAAAATCTGACACTAAATAATATTTGAATATACAAAGAGCTTAAATGTAGAAAATTCATTGACAAGTATTTCAGTCACTTTCATTTCCTGCTTTCATCCATTAGACTTGATTTACTACTACAGGTTAGGGTGCAAATTACACTTGCAGTAGTAAATCAAGAGGGGGATTTACCCTCCAGGGAAAGATGCTGATGGTACTTTCCCTAATACAGGGAAATACAGTAAGTGGTATTTTCCCTAGTTACTCTTTTCTTGAATACAATGGACTAAATTCATTCCTGGTATAACTCTCCATTGGTATCAGTGTGGTTGCACCTGGGAAGAATTTGATCTAAATTCTATAATAACTGGAAAATCTCTGACTCAGTGGATTTTCATGCTAAAGGTTAAGCCTGTTTTATTTACTCATTAATTGAGAAAAACATCAGCTGCAACCCACAGATGAATTGTTCTTGCAGCTCCGGTTTCAAAAAGTTGGAAGTCTGGATCAGGAAGAGCACAGCTGGGTGGAGGATCCTCACACAGAAGAACTAGGGACCACTCAACTTCTAAGCCAGGTAAAATGGGTACAGCCATCTTTGTTATTATTATTAAGGATATTACAAGATATTTGGGTAGGTTTAACCTATCACTCATAGATTCATAGAATTTAAGGCCAGAAGGGACCATCAGATCATCTAATCTGAGCTCCTGTATATCACAGGCAATACAATTTCACCCTGTTACTCCTGTATTAAGCCCAAGAACTTGTATGACTAAAGCAAAATTTCCAGAAAGGCATCCAGTTTTGATATGAAGACATCAAGATATGGAGAATCCACCATTTCCCTTGGTAGTTAATTCCAAACCTTGACCTGGCTCCGGCTTCCAGCCTGGGGATGGAGCCTTGGGGGCCAAAGAGCTGCAGCTGGGCCATAGTAAGAGCTGCCCTGGCAGCTGTGGGGAGCTGTGGACCCTCCACCTGCCCTGGGTGGGGAGCCGGGGGGGGGGGGGGGGGGAAAGGGGGGGGGGGGGTGCTCTTGGGCCATTTCCCCCCCTTCAGGATATGAACAATTCCAATTGATTTAAACGGGAGTTATTTGTATCCTGAGGGGGAGAATTGAACCTCAGGTGAATATGTAAGAGTGTTCTGATCTCTGCTGTCACAAATATACATAAGATTGCATCTCTCTCCTGTCTCTTTTAAAATAATAATTGTGATTAGATCTATCGACAGATGGCTGCTACTTTATTTAAAAAAATCTGGCTCCCATTACAAACCGATGGAATAGTGAGAGTGAATGTGTGCCAGCAGGCTGACTGCGCACCAGAACACCCTCCAGCCAGAATATTCCAGTCCCCCCTTTTTTTTCCAGGACTTCAGTTTTAATTCTTCAGAATAGCACAATGTCAATGTATCAGACATGTCCTTTTTCCTTTGACCTAGTCAGTCGTATATAAACTGGTCTCTATCACCTGACCTAGGAACTCCCGCAGGAGTCTGCTCCTCCCTACAGTTCAACTGAGCTACTTGCTGGTTGCAAAACTGCTGATGTGGAAGGAGAGAAGTGCAGGAACCCAAGAACAATGTAGGAAGAGAATCAAGAGGAAAGACAAATGCAGAGAAAATTCAGAAGACTAGAAAACCGAGAAGCAGAAGGATATAGTACAGAGTGAGAAAGGGGACCAGAAGATAGGCTGAACAGAGATAACATACAGAACAGGACCAAGGAGTGTAAGTGGTTGGAGTAGACATAAGTTACAGGACAGACAATAACCAAGGGTCAGAGAAAAACAATGAAAGGAATCTGGAGGAAAAGCTACAGTAAAAGGATATGTATTTGTGGGTGGAGGCCCTGCCCTGTGTTCTAGTTAATCATTCTAAAAATGTAAATTAAACAATATATATTTTAACATTGCTTTCAGATCTGATACTATTTGGCCTCAGTAGTCCCTGGCCAAATAAGCACAATTGGGATGGAGAAAGAGTTCTGCTGCAACACAGTCTCCTGTCACAGTAGTGCTGTATTTGCGCCTCTGGAGAAAGAGGAATTGTAATTCTTAGTAATTGTAATTATTGGTGTAGGAGGTGCAGTGATAGCTGTTGTGATTTACTTAAGAAGACTGATTTAGAAAGTTGTGAAATAGTATTTCAGGTTCCAGAGGTACACATACACAGCAACCAGACAGAGAATATGTAGGATTATCCATGTTTCCAGGCAATCAATTATACGGTGTGCTGCTATTATGCTATTCTCTCCATCCCCTATAAAATGAAGGAGTCAGACTGCTTAGTAAAAAAGCCTAGAACTCAGAAATTCTTTAATACAGTCTTCTGGTACCCCAACAAGTGTCCCAGTCCTACAGCACAGTACACACTATCAAGCGTTCCCTAGATGTGACAATGTGCATGAGTGGGATTTTTTTTAAGAGAGAGAGAAGCTTAAAATGATTCACTGAAACCCATTTGCAAAATAATAATAATCATCACATCCTTTGTCATGAAAGCCAGAGACTTTAAATCCTGGTCCAAATCCTTAGCTGGTGAAGCCTCTATTGACTGCATATTTGCCCCAGTTGAGCCTCTGGCCCTCAGAAACCACACAAAGCTCTCAAAGCTGTGGGCGGACATAACTAGGCTGTTGCAATCGCTGTAACAAATGATCACGTAAACCACAGCCAGCCACACAGCGGAGGGCCAGGGGAGCCATCTCCTGTGGCTGGGGAGCGATTGACAATTTAGCTCCAGGGAACGAAGCGCGACTCCCCGCCCCAGCTGACATTT
This sequence comes from Terrapene triunguis, assembly GCF_002925995.2. Lineage (NCBI taxonomy): Eukaryota > Metazoa > Chordata > Testudines > Emydidae > Terrapene > Terrapene triunguis. Next base: position 5,415,459 of record NW_020698074.1, on the reverse strand, counting down.
AAAAGCAACCCAAAGCCCCGACCGTTCAGCTCCAGCTCGAGCACTTTATTGAATTAAAGAAAAGGTTTTAACGAAATCAACCAAGCAAGAGGGAGCCAGGAAGCGGTGTGGGGCAGGAAGGGAGGCGACGCAAGAGGGGCAGCCCCGAGGAGGGGATCAAGGGGACCAGGACAAGCTTCCCAGCAGCATGGGAGAGGCCGGAGGCTCAGGGGAGCAGCGGGGCGAGGGCAGGCAGAGCCGCACTGGGGGAGGGCGGCTGTCAGGGTCAGAGGAGCGAGAGGAAGGCGGGGGCAGAGCCGTTGGTCTCGAGGGTGGCGCGCGGGCCCGGCGTCCGGCCGTTGCTGTGACAGTTACCAGCAGAACGCCCGGTGCCCGTTGCCGGGGAGGGAGCTAGACTCGGCTCCGGCGCCCCGCCTGCTCCACGTGGCCTGCGGGGCGGAGCAGGCGGCGCGGCCCGGGCCAGCAGCAGCACCACCCATTGAGATCCGGCAGGGCAGAGCGGAGTGTGACCGCCCCGGGGCGTTGCCCTTCCCCGGCCCCGCCCCCACCCCCGCTAGCGGAGACTATGCGGAGATGGTCGTGCAAACCCGAGGCAGACACAAAGAGTCGGCGCTCAAGCCCCCCGGCGCTCAGCCGCCCCCGCCCCAAGCCGCTGGGGCGCCCCAGCCCGGAGCGAGCCCCAGGAGCGGCCGCGGGCTGCAGCAAAAGCAGCCGGGCAGGCAGCTGTCCTGCGGGGCCGGCGCCATGCGGAAGGGAGGAACCGGGAGGAAAGGGGCCAAGAGCGAGCCCCAGAAACCCAGCGGCCCCCTGGCCCAGAGGGTGAGGGAATTGCTGGGCCTGGGCCAAGAGGGGTCGCCTCAGGGCTGGAGACACGGGCTCCAAGGTGAGCGGGACCGCGGAGGACTGTGCACAAAGCCGCTTCCATCTTGTGCCCCCGTTGGGAAGGGGGGTTAACGGGATTTGCTCCCCTCAGGGAGCATCAGCCCCGAGGCCCCTCTCCCAGCCACGTCTCCGTGCTCCTGTCCCCAGCACACTGGGGTGCTGCTGGGCCGATGCTGCCACAGACACACGCAGCCCCCCTCCCTGGCAGGCAGCGCAGCCCCTGGGGCAGGAGAGGCTTTAACACCCCCCATGCCCTGCTCGGGGAGCGCTCCCCGCTGTCCGAGGGCCGCTGGCAGGTTGGAAACCAATTTGCCTGGAAATTGTGTTTCAGGGTAACTCTCTAATTGAAAAAGTAGGGGGGGGGGTGTTTCTTTCTATTCCTCCCCCGTATATTTAACTGGAGTTGACAGCAGTCAGATGCGTGGGGTCAGTTTCACTGTTCCAACTCTGTAAGAGTCAATTGCCCAAGGAGAAAGGACCCTGAAAGTAGCAGCCAGGAAGCAGGAGAAAAAAACCTTATAATGTTGAAGGTTTTTATAAAAACAATACAGGACATTACACACCATTTATGCAGCATCAGAAACTACATCTTTAAAAAAATGTTAATTTTATTTAGCTTCATTACTATTGGGATAATCTACCTGGCACTTGACAGGTGCCTTGATAAAAGGACTGGGGGATTGATTGGTGCAAAAGAAAAAAAGTCAGAACTTTATGCTTCAAAGTTGGACAATTCAAATGTAAATCTATTTTGTTAAGTACTCTCTCTTTTGTCCAAAATGTCTTTAGAAACACTTCTCATGAACTCTGTAGAAATAAAATATTTATTGTAGTCACCTTGATTTTTGTTTTTAAATATGTTTATTCACTTTGTGCCCAGTTTATCTCAGCTGTTTTGAAGTCAAGTCAAGGTGGCTATAGAATATTAATAGTGCAGCCTGCGAACAGTCTCTTTAAATGAAATTGCTTTTAATTGTTTGAAGTTTAAATCTAAATACTGCTAAGACAGTTATTTTCTTTTTATAGTATTTATTGAAGAAAAAGGGGCCTTCATCATGAGAGCAGATAGCAAGATATGGTTCACTTTTATATTAGGTAAGCAGACAAACATAACAATTCTTAAGGTCTCACTGCTTTATAAAAATGTACTATATCTGAGTTTGTCTGGAATGTAATTGAGGGGGGAAAAAAACCCTGATGCTTCTTTGCATGATAGTTATCATTCCTGTTGCATTGTGTGTGTGTGTCTCTGGTGCCCGTGCACCACTCACTCACTCTCACAAATAAATATCTAGGATGGGCTTTTCAATAATGTTTAGTGTTGACTTAAATGAGAGCACAGTTAAGCCAACAATAAAATCCTTTATGCAAGCTAAAATGCAAATTTCAAAACAAATGTATTAGTATTCGACTGATACTTGTTACTTTTTATTAGGTGTTGTCATAACTATAAAGGGAAGGGGTAACAGCCCTCCTGTGTACAATACTATAAAATCCCTCCTGGCCAGAGACTCCAAAATCCTTTTACCTGTAAAGGGTTAAGAAGCTCAGGTAACCTGGCGGACACCTGACCCAAAGGACCAATAAGGGGACAAGATACTTTCAAATCTTGGTGGGGGGGAAGGCTTTTGTTTGTGCTCTTTGTTTTGGGGGAGTTCGCTCTTGGGATTAAGAGGGACCAGACATCAATCCAGGCTCTCCAAATCTTTTCTGAACAAGTCTCTCATATTTCAAACTTGTAAGTACAGCCAGGCAAGGTGTGGTAGTTTTATCTTTGTTTTCTCAACTTGTAAATGTACCTTTTACTAGGGTGTTTACCTCTGTTTGCTGTAACTTTGAACCTAAGGCTAGAAGGGGGTCCTCTGGGCTCTTTAAGTTTGATTACCCAGTAAAGTTATTTTCCATCCTGATTTTACAGAGATGATTTTTACCTTTTTCTTTAATTAAAAGCCTTCTTTTTAAGAACCTGATTGATTTTTCCCTGTTTTTTTAGATCCAAGGGAGTTGGATCTTGCTCCACCAGGAGTTGGTGGGAGAGAGGAGGGGGAATGGTTAATTTCTCCTTGTTTTAAGATCCAAGGGGTTTGGATCTGTATTCACCAGGGAATTGGTGAAGTCTCTCTCAAGGCTACCCAGGGAAGGGAATTAGCACATTGGGAGTGGTGGCAGTGGACCAGATCTAAGCTGGTAGTTAAGCTTAGAAGTTTTCATGCAGGCCCCCACATCTGTACCCTAAAGTTCAGAGTGGGGAAGGAGCCTTGTCAGGTGTGCATATGTGTGAACATGTGCATGTGTGTGTACACTTCTGATTTTTCATAATTCCTTAGAAATGCATCTGGAACTTGTAATAAATAACTAATTATTCAGTCAGTTAAATCTTTTTATTCTTAACATTACAAACATCCTCTTCCTCTAACAACTTACGAAAATTATTACTCTGTTAGTATAGGAGTTCAGAATGTAACTTTGGAAAAGGATGGGGAAATAGCCCCATATTTTTCAATTTTTTAAATTTATATGCTAGTAACGCCATTGTCCCAGGACACTTACAGGAGAAATTAATAACTGGCTGTGATTAATGGCCTAAGATGGAAGTTTAGGGTCATCAGCTTTCTTCTGGTCAGTCATTATTTTCCAAGACATTCCCTAGCTTGTGACCTTTATTGCTTCAATACCGTAATCTCTGTAACACTTTGTTAGTTGTCATTATTAGCTTAAGAGCACTTAACTATATGTGGATATAATATCAAATTTATTATATTTTTGAGGATGAGAGGAAGATGATTCCTTGATATATTATGCTTATGAGACAAAAATTAAATTTATTGGCACACTACTGGAAATGATTGTAAAATATCTGTTTGCCATGTTAAATGAAAATGCTGGATCTTAAAGTTAAAAAAAGTAAAATAAAATCAACAAACATATCAAATTTATCTGTTAAATATCTTTGAAGTTATTTGGTGTTAAAATAAGATTAATGTATTGTAAAATTTTGGGTGATATTGCTGATAGTGGTATTTGATCTTACTGATATCTCCTAAGGGCTTGTTTACACTACTGTGTGGGGCGATCAAAGATACACAACTTCAGCTGCGTGAATAAAGTAGCTGAAGTTGACATACTTAGATCTACTTACCGCTGTGTCCTCACTGTGGTAAGTCGACAGCTGACACTATCCCGTTGACTCTGCTTGCGCTCCTCATTCTGGTGGGGTACCGGAGTCGACGGTAGAGCACTCAGCGGTCGATTTATCGCATCTATACTAGACGTGATAAATTGACCCCCGCTGGATCGATCGCTGCCCGACGATCCGGCGGGTAGTGTAGATGAGCCCTAAGCCTGGCTAGGTTCTAGAAGAAATTGTATTAGAGAAATAACATTTAAATAGCAAATTTCTTCCTATTACGAAGTAATTGATAAGTAAATTGTCAATAAATTGTTTCATTCACCAATGACATGCAGCATCCTCTCAGACTGAAACATAACTGTTGTTTAAAAGGCACAGCAACACTAAACAACCAATTTCAGGCAGGATTCGAATACTTTGTTCAGCTGAAATTTCAGAGGGGATTTAGGCAGGCAGAATATAATTTCCAGATCTGAAATTTGGCCGTGACACCAGGGCTAACAAGTGAATGCTACAGGTATAAATGTCATACCCTTTTATTCCTACAGAATATAAATCCATACTAATGTAAATATGTGAGGTCTACTTCAAAATCTGATTAAAAATGTGAACATTTGACAAACATTTGACAGTTTTGTTATTGGTTTAATCTTGTAATCTTAATCTTGAAAGGGCCAGACTTTCAAAAGTACTAAGCACCGACTACTAGAGTGAGATTTTTCACAAGAGCTCAGCTCCTATTTAGGCAGCTAAATGAAGTTGCAGGACTTCTAAAAGTGCTCAGCATCCTGCAGCTTCAATTGTTCTTTCTTTGGAAAATGTGGTCATTTCATTTAGATGCTTCATTAGGAGCTGAACTCTTGGAAAACCTCACCCAGTTTAATTTTCAATAAATCTATATAGTTAGCCTGAAAAATAGTAAACTGTTATTCTTTTGCCATAATTAAATTTCAAGACAGAATATAACAAATTATAATATGATTGATATTCCTTCTTGAATTTTTGAAAGCATAAGTAAGTCATTTACCAGTAAATTTTGACTATTGTATGAAGAAATCTCAGCCTCTGTTCTGCTGGCAGATCTGTGCCGTATGTTGTGACTTAAAAATGGCTTCCCTTTTCAATAGTACTTCATTCCCAAATTATATTTATGCTTGTATGCTAACATGTTTGTGCTTGAATGCTAGTATGCCGTTCAAGTTGTGCTGCAACAGAGTCCTTTTACATAATTATTTCCAAGTCTTGAAAAAATGTGTATATGTGCTTATCTTTAAGCATGTGTGTTGTCCCATTAAGCAACCAAATAGTTCTGTTGAGCTCAAAGATTTAGCATGTGCATAAATCTTTGCAGAATGGAGTCTTGGGTGGTTTTTTATTATTCCAAATAAGAGCATTAAAAGCACTACAACATGAGAACATAAAAATGGCCATACTGGGTGAGACCAAAGGTCCATCTAACCCAGTATCCTGTCTTCCATCAGTGGCCAATGCCAGGTGGTTCAGAGGGAATGAACAGAAGAGGTAATTATCAATTGATTACCCCTGTCACCTATTCCCAGCTTCTGGCAAACAGAGACTAGGGACAGCATCCCTGCCCATCCTGGCTAATAGCCATTGATGGACCTATCTCCCAGGAACTTCTTTCTTTTTTTAACCCAGTTATAATTTTGGCCTTCACAACATTCTCTGGCAAAGTGTTCCACAAGTTGACTTCATTGTGTGAAGAAATACTTCCTTTTGTTTGATTTAAACCTGCTGCCTATTAATTGCATTTGGTAACCCCTAGTTCTTGTGTTATGAGAAGGAGTAAATAACACTTCCTTATTTACTTCCTTCACATCATTCATGATTTTATAAATCTCTATCTTATCCCCCCCTTAGTCATCTCTTTTCCAAGCTGAAAAGTCCCAGACTTAAATCTTTTCTCATATGGAAGCTGTTCCATACCCTTAATATTTTTTGTTGCCCTTTTCTGAAACTTTTCCAATTCCAATATATCTTTCTTGAGATTGGGTGACCAGATCTGAACACAGCATTCAAGATGTGGGCATACCATGGATTTATATAGAGGCAATCTGATATTTTCTGTCTCATTATCTATCCCTGTCCTAGTGATTCCCAACATTCTGTTAGCTGTTTTGACTGCCACTGTACATTGAGTGGATGTTTTCAAAGAACTATCCACAGTGTCTCCAGGATTTCTTTTCTGAATGGTAACAGCTAATTTAGACCCCATCATTTTATGTTTTCCAATGTGCATTATTTTGCCTTTATCAACATTGAATTTCATATGCCATTTTGTTGCCCAGTCACCCAGTTTTGTGTGATCCTTTTGTAACTCCTCACAGTCTGCTTTGGACTCAACTATATTGAGTAGTTTTTGTATTATCTGCAAATTTTTGCCACCTCACTGTTTATCCACTTTCCCATATTTATGAATATGTTGAATAGGACTGGTCCCAGTACAGACCCCTGGGGGACTCCACTATTTACCTCTCTCCACTCCAAAAACTGACCATTTTATTCCTACCCTTTGTTTTCTATCTTTTAACCAGTTACTGATCCATCTTATTTCATGACAGCTTACTTTGCTTCAGAGCCTTTGGTGAAGGATCTTGTCAAAGGCTTTCTGAAAATTCCCGCACACTATATCCAGTCGATCACCCTTGTCCATATGCTTGTTGACCCACTCAAAGAATTCTAGAAGATTGGTGGGGCACGATTTCTCTTTACAAAAACCATGTTGACTGTTCACCAACAAATGGTGTTCATCTATGTGTCTGATAGTTCTGTTCTTTACTATAGTTTGCCTGGTACTGAAGTTAGGCTTACCGGCCTGTAATGGCAGGTATCGCCTCTAGAGCTTTTTTTATAAATTGGCGTTACATTAGCCATCCTCCACTGATCTGGTACAGAAGCAGATTTAAAGGCTAGGTTACATTACCACAACTAGTAGTTCTTCTTCGAGTGATTGTTCATGTGCATTCCAAGCAGGTGTGTGTGCGCCATGTGCACGCCAGCCGGAAGATTTTCCCTTAGCAGCGTCCGTAGGGTCGGCCCTGGCGCCCCCTGGAGTGGTGCCTCCATGGCGCCCCTATATAGGGGCCCGCCGACCCTCCACCCTCTCAGTTCCTTCTTACCGCCGGTGACAGCTAGCTGGAACTTTGCTCGTTCTTGCAGCAAGCCTAGCAGTGCCTCCTCTAAGTGTATATTTATATTTATAAATTTAAAGTGTAGTGTAAATTATATGACCAAACATTTAAGTTTTTATTAAAAGCTGTATGTAAAGTTATTGTCAGAGAAATGTTTTTTTAGCTGCATTTTGTTTGCTGGGGAAGGAATGTTCTTCTGTGCCATTTACATTACAGATTTTCATAGTAATTGTAAGTAACTTTTTTCTTTAACATAATACATAGACATTGTGCTTGTTTTTTCCTTTAGTCATATAGACTTTGTTTTGCTTCTAGTTTTTATTCAATGCAAGGTATCTTGTGACATACAAGATGCTAACTGTAGAATATATTACTTTTTAAAAATCTGACTAGTATTGCTGTCTTAGATGTATTAAAGTGTACTGTGTCAGCAAAGTTAGATGTGACATTTGGCTTTTAACGGCTTATTATTTTTCTTTCTTGACATTTGAAATAAATGGCTTGAATTCTAATTGGTCCATTTGAATGATCCATAGTATGTATTGAAGTATTATGTATTAATACTGTCCATTTAATTCCAGATGTTTAAGTGTTGCCCAAAAAAGTTCATCTCAAAAGCAGCCCAGGTTACTCCTATTCCTTCCTTCTCCTAGAAGCTGAGTTGAGCACCGTCTGCAGTGTGCAAGCCCCGAATAACAGTTCTGTAATTATTTTAAAGAACATTGTTTGTTTAAATGTTTGATAATGAAGACACTCACCTCCTTTTTTTTTTATTTTTATTTTTTTATTTAAACAGCTGCTTTTGCAGGAGTTTTACACTGGTAAGATTATTTTTATTGGCTTAAGGTTGATATAAGTAATTAGAAATATTACTATGTTTAAAAAAAAGGGAAGTGTCATATATATAGATATAGATATAGATGGATGGATAAGCTACCGGGGTTACTAATTTATCCATTATCTTCATATCTTTCCTTTCAGTGAAAGTTGTCGTCTTTAACATAGAATTGTTCTGTTTTTGTGATTCTGAACTTGAAAGATTTCCCCATAAATTTTTGCTCAAGGGCAAAATCTACTGTCTGGGTGAAAAATACCTATATGGCCGTGACCCTCAAAGCCATGCATATTTTCACTGGCACTCCTTCCTATCATCCAGTCAGTTCTGAGGGCCCCCAAATAAATCCTTTCTGTTCCCCATTTAATTCTGCCCATTAATAAATGCACTAATTCTGTATCCCATTTTGCCTCTTTTCAGGGCTTCTCTACTTATGCTCGCTCTCTTGTGTGCACGGTAGGCTCTTGGCCTCCCAGTTACTACCGCTCTTCCTAAGACCTTAGCTCCAGTCCCACTTCCCACTTTTTAAAGGTGCAATATCTGTGAAAGGATCAGTGACTGCTTTTCTACGTGTCTGTGGAAAAAACTGTAGCAACTCCAGCCATTCTGCTCCCCTAGCCCTTCTACTTCCCTCCTCCAAAAAAAAAAAAAAAAACCCACAAAAAAACCCAACCCACCAAAACCTATAACGAACCCCCCAAAACTAACAATATCTAGTGCTGTTTCTCTTGCAACCTCCCTCCTCCTAATAAAGGGATAGAGGCACTTGGCTGTTATGTCTGTTCTGCTCCTTTCTCCTCCCCTCTCTTCCAGAGAAGGCGCCAACCCTACTCCACATGCTTGCAGAGGCAAAATATATATTTCCTCTGGCAAGTGGTGTTCCCCCCCCCCCCCCCCCCCAAACCATTCACTGATTTGGTGGACATACATCAGAATTTCCTTCCCTGAAGTCAGATTTGTTAGTTTTAAGAGCACTTAGCTTTTGATCCCCGTGTCTCTTGCACTTTATTTATTATAAAATATTATTTATATATGTATTTGATTTTTTTTTTTAAAAAAATCCCTTTTTAATGGTATTGCAAGAGACACTTGTAGATTCATGTTCTCTTTATTTTAGTTAACTCACTTAAAATGGATAGTGTGAAGAGAGAGAGAGTGGAAAGTAATCATCAGTATGACACCAGACTAAATTACAGTAGCTGCATTAGGTCTGCCGTGTTTTCTGATGTGAAAATATTTACTAAAGGTTTCCATATGTATAAATTAGTACGGGTTTCAAAACCTGAAAATTGAAACTGAATAGGTTTTGTTCATGCAGGTGTCATATTACAACTCTTTTTGAAAATGACCGTCATTTTTCTCACCTCTCGACGCTGGAAAGAGAGATGGCTTTTCGCACTGAAATGGTTAGATCTTTTTTTCTTCTAAATAATTTAAATAAAAAGCGACACTATAGTCTTGAAAGCTTGTCTGCAATAATTGATTGTATAACTTCCAAAATTCCACAGAAATAAAGCATTTGTGTTATTTTTTCTAAGTAACATATATTTATATGTTAATTTTGAGGTACCAATTTCTATATAAATTGAGTTGCCTTTCAAATAGGTTTCAAAAATATTTTATTTTAAACATATGATATTGTGACCTAATGTACAATTTCAAATACCCTATTTCATAACTTTATAAAGTTATTAATGAAGTACATATTTAAAAAGTGAACATTTACCCCCATATACCAGTTTCTCTGTCGCTTTAATGAAATGTATATCCTAACTGCATGGGATATTTTTAACTACCTTTCTCTATAGTATTTCATGCTTCTTTTGAGACAAAATGGAAGTTCTCTGGGTGTTTTGGACAACTGAGTTTCGAAATTGTATTAAAATGAAGAAGCTTGGAAAATTGTGTAGTTGTCCTAACTAGATTTATCTTAGTCTTCTTTTAAGTGGAATTCATTATTATAAGAAATCTTATGTAGGACAATACAAATAGTACTACTTGATTAATTTCTGCTAAATTGTGCATCCTTTTAGGGCCTTTATTATTCCTATTTCAAGACGATTGTTGAAGCACCATCATTTTGGAATGGAATGTGGATGATTATGAACGATAAAGTAACTGAATATCCTCTGGTGATTAATACGTTAAAAAGGTTCAATCTTTATCCAGAGGTGAGCCATATTTTGAAAGGAGTACCTGTTTCTGTGAAAACTCTGGTTAATGTCCTAGTGCTTTATTTAGAAAGTAAAGATTGTGCTGAAAAGGGTGATACTGCTATAGGGCAGAAAAAAATATTCCCTGAAATAAACATTTAATTATAGTGTAACAGAATTTAAGTATTGTATGGTAACTTCTTCGTTTAAATTAGGTAGCTATTATATGTTTCTATGATTTGGTTTACACTGGTGTGTGCCCCCTCACTGATTTCAAGCAGGTATCAGTCAATCAAACTGTAGACATTTTTCACACCTTAATTTTCCACTCTTCAGTTGCAATCTGTTTTCATTCTTCCCTTGCTTTCTTGTTTTTCTTCCCTCTACTGAAGACTGGCAGGTTGGTGATGCTGCTTAACCTCAGGGTAACCTGTTTCTTTCACATCACCAACAGTTTCTTTAAGAAACCGTTTAGGAGGCACTGTTGATGAGCAGCTTGTGTGCATGTGAACAACATATTTCGAAGGACTACAGTTACTGTAGAGTAAATAACAATTTTTTACTGGTTTGATTCAGAGATCACTGAGTGAGGATTTTTGGCCGGTGGTATGCAGGAGATTAGATTAGATTCTGATCTTCTGGGGCGGGGAGGAGAGCATGGAGCCAGGTAGGGAGCTTGCAGACTCCGCCAGCTCCCCCACTCCCAGCACCAGTGGAGGTCCCAGGCTGAGCACCACCGCCTGCCCACCCCCCCCAGCACCAGTGGGGGTCCCGGGCCGAGCACCACTGCCCGCTCCAGCACCAGCGGGGGTCCCGGGCCACGTGCCACCGCCTGCCCCCCCCCCCCAGCACCTGGGCTGCCCTCCCCCAGCCCCCGCGGCGCCCCCGGGCAGCCCCCGCCCCCAAGTTTTAGTCGGGGGTATATAGTAAAAGTCATGGACAGGTCATGGGCCATGAATTTTTGTTTACTGCCCGTTACCTGTCCGTGACTTTTACTAAAAATACCAGTGTCTAAAACATAGCCTTAATGATTAGCCATGTTATCTAAGGAAGCCTTTGACAAGAATATTGTTAGTGTTTAGTACCAGATACATGAGTAGCTGTGTATAATATTTAAAACTAGTGTAGCCCTTGAATGGACTCAAGAGTTTATTCCTGATAAAGGTCACTTAGAATTTCTTGTATTGATGAAACAGCAGGGTATGTCAGACAAAATTTTCAAAGGAGCCTAACTAAGATACTTACCTCACCAAGGGTGTTTGAGAATCTCCTCTGTAGTATTTATTGAGTGTGCAGCGGCACTCAGTAACATTAGCTGATAACTCACTTCATGATAAAAGTGTATCAGTGGCTCTTTAAGGTCTGGTCGACCATTTAGTCCTTTGAGCGACATTAGAGTTTGTAGCTAAGGAATCTTATCCCCACAAGGCTCAGGTTTCTGCAAGGAGGGCTGAAAAAGGGAAACGTGCTTTTTAAGAATTTAAGTTGATTTGTTTCTTCTGGTGCATACAAAAGAGATACAAAAGGGGAACCTGTGCTGAAATCCTATCTCCTCTAAAATCAATGGCAGAACTCCCCTTGACTTCAGTGGGGCCAGGATTCATCCCTGAAGTGCAACTTTCTTCGAACTATCTCTTATGTTAGGTCACAGTTCTCATTGCTTGGAACTTTAATTATGAGTGTGCCTGACATTCTTGAACTTCAGAATTTGCTTTTCCTCTAGTCAGTTTAGATGTTCTTTGTGATGGCAATTGGATGATTAATGGTCACTTGTGATTAAAGCACAGCTCTCAGTGATGAATAGCCTAGGTTCTATTCTCAGTTCAGCCAGACATTCTATCTTGCCTTGACTTTTGTGCCTTAGATTTTCTATCTATAAAATGGGGATAATACTATTTCCTATCTCTCAGGAGTGTTGAGGCTTAATTCATTCTTGGTTGTAAAATGCATTAAGATCTTCGAATGGAAGGCAGCACTATGGAAGTGTGGTATTATGGCAAATTCTGAGCTCCTTAATCAGATGAATTCCAATTCTCTCTATAGGAATTAGCCTGAATAAGAAGAGAGTAAAAACTGAATACGGAACTCAGGATTTGTCCATTACTATTACTATTATTCTGGCCATGCCAAGAGGTAGCCTTATTGTGTTCTCCTTCTTACTTAGTGATCCATAAAGAACATTATGCAATTCTTAATGTCTGTGTGATTATTTTCCCTAAAGAGATGTCTCAGTTTCATGTTAACCATCTATCTGTGTCAGATATCTAGAGGTGTCCTGGTCAGATGAATTCAATCTTATATTAGAGGGGCGTGAGTAGGGTATTTGGATACTTTGTTGTTTGACAGCTCGTTCTATGCATGTTTTCCCAACTTTGTGGGCAAAATTTGGGACCACCTGAGACACATCAGCTATGCAAAGTTGGCCCATAGAGTTCCTTCCATAAAATGTTCAAATATATCAATTCCTACATGGTTCTGAATACAGTGGTTCTCAACCAGAGGTATGTGTACCCCTGGGGGTATGCAAAGGTCTTCCAGGGGGTACATCAAGTCATCTAGATCTTTGCCTACTTTTAGTACAGGCTACATAGAAAGCACCAGCGAAGTCAGTATAAACTAAAATGTCATACAGACAATGACTTGTTTATACTGCTATATATACTGTGCACTGAAATGTAAGTACAGTATTTATATTCCAATTGGTTTTTATAGTGTTATGGTACAAATGAGAAAGTAAGCAGTTATTCAGCAATAGTGTGCTGTGACACTTGTGTATTTTTATGTCTGATTTTGTAAGCAAGTATTTCTAATTGAGGTGAAACTTGGGGGTATGCAAGACAAATCAGACTCCTGAAAGGGGTACAGTAGTCTGGAAAAGTTGAGAACCACTGCCTTACGTTGATGAGTATATAGACTTCTGATAAGCAGGTATAGTGTTAACACTAATGCTGAGCAATAGAGCTATGCTGGGTATTCAAAGTGAATCATCTCCAAAATGCTTAGTTTTGTAGAAATTAAAAATATAGAGCCTTGGAAACACTTTCACGGCATTTTCTAGATCCTGTCTGTTTGAAAGGCTGCCTTAGGTATTGAGATAATCTCTAAATCTAAGTTCCTACTTAGAAACTTCAAATCCTATTTTCTACACAGGTGGTCCTAGCCAGCTGGTACCGCATATACACAGGGGTAATGGATTTTATTGGTCTTCAGACCAAGACATGCTGGACTGTAAACAGAGGAGAAAGGCTTAGTCCTGTTGAAAGCTGTGAAGGCAAGTTTTTTTCCCTAGTGTATTCTTGTGGTTTTTGCATGTATTTTGGAAACAGTAATGTTAATGTGTGTTCATCACTGGCTCATTTTCATTTAGTTAAGCCTGTGTTTTAGTGAATTTTGCAACATAGTGTATGAAAAACATGGAAAAGATGGGATTTTGTGCGATGCCCCGTAGAGGTATAGCACAGAATTTGCATCCCAGGTGGTGAGGACTAGGGGCTTGTCTTCACTGCAGCACTAGCTTGAGCTATAACTTGAGTTTTGCCTCTAACCCAACTCTCGTCCATGTGCAAAAATGTCTAGCTTGAGCTAATGGGCCTGTTGAGGAGGATGAGTTGAAGCCGCAATGCTGCGGACACGGGAGTTGGTAATGTACTGGGCATGCAGCAGCTCGAATTGTAATTCCTCAGCTGCTATCCAAATTAGACTGTGTAAGTGAAGTGTTTTGCATTTCGGTCTGTCTCACTTGAGCTAGGCTAGCTTGAGTGCAGTAAATCAAGTGTACAAACTCAAGCAATTGTTCTAGTGGAGGTAAGCCTAAATTGGTTTTAAGCCATCTTTGAGCCCTTCCAATTCTGGGTTACTCTGAAGGCCACAGTGGCCACTGGCATAATTTGGACAAGCTCTCGGGGCTGTATAAGTTAAGCAGCCTTGCTGGACTGCCGTCTGGGTGACAGTGCTACTCAAATATCTGCAGTGCTGCGGCCCTGCCCTCTACATGTCCCATACACCAGAGCTTGTGAGGGAGTTTCAGAAGGCAGCCTTCCATAGTGTCTTCCATAGTGATTGCACTGGGGGAATCCTCTCCTGGGGTAATCTGGATCTTTCACCCAGTTTAAATGGGCTGGAATGGATGTGAGGATCTTGTATCTGATCTTTAGTTCCCAGAGCTCAGGCATGACCAACTGCTATTTCATATGTGGAGGAATGTGCTTGATAATGTGTGATAAAGCTTTTTATAATACCTTACGTACAAAAGGTGTCTTGTAAAACAACCTTTTCATTTTGTCTCTTGAAATTTAGAAATATGCTATAATTTAACTGAGTTGTATAAATAAGATTCACATTTAATTAAAAAAAATCTTTAAAAACTTTTATGGAACAGACTTTAAATCCAGTTTTACCTTAAGAGGTATATCCTTTGTTTTTAAAATAAATGTAAAGGTTAAAACTACTGATAATGGAATAAAAAGTTAATGGATTAGTTTGAATTGTAACTGTATATTGTGGGGTTTGTGCATGTATGAACTGCCCTCTATTAAGAGAATCCTAATTCACTTCTGCTGTAACTGTTTTAATACTTCATTATTCTTAAGCTACCCCAATAAATAATGACTCCATTCAGAGTCAGAACAATTCACTTTTTATCTAACTTAATCAAAAGCAAGATATTTTGAATTATTCTCCTGATTTCTTTAAGAGGCAATATATTGATACTTATCAGGGCTTCCATACATGCCAGCCAATTCATCCTCAGTTTTGAAGAAATTCCCTCCTAGGTTTTCAGCATGTAGGGAATAATGTCTGCGGGTGTCATCTTTTCCTTGCCAGCCTTTATGTATTGAACATGGTTCTTTAAATTGACTTTATTGTGGGACTTCTTGTTTTTGTTTTTGAATGCCTTGAGACTGCATCTGATTCACACATTTTCTGGTTTCAGAGTAGCAGCCGTGTTAGTCTGTATCCGCAAAAAGAACAGGAGTACTTGTGGCACCTTAGAGACTAACAAATTTATTAGAGCATAAGCTTTCGTGGGCTACAACCCACTTCTTCGGATGCATATCTGATGCACATTTTCTGGTGGTGCAGTCCTCTTACCTACTCCCTCAGTTAGCTTGGAGATATCAAAAAATAAATTATTTTTCTCTATTTACATGTAGTAAGGTAACATGCTATATAACACGTTATTCTGACTTTTTGTTGCTAGAATAGATACATATTTAAAATCTGTCCTATTAGTATATTTTTGTCAATATCTGTATGTTAATTGCTGTTTGTTAGGATTGGGAGACCCTGCTTCCTTTTATGTTGCTGTGATCTTTCTTTTAAATGGACTAATGATGTCATTGTTCTTCATATATGGCACATACCTAAGGTAAGACAGTTGAGCAGCAAGTGATTTCAATGGTAACAAGTGTTTATGGTTTTTAGTAAAATTATAGTGCTTGTAAACATTTTAATAACTTTTTAAAGTAAAAATGTAAGTGTTTTTTGGGATATTCAGTGAAGCAGTTATTTTGGGGCATTATTTACATGTTACTATTAAACATATACTGTTTTTGTAGAAGAGCTAGTTAATCCCTTAATTTGGATTACAACTAAGCAAATATGAGAAGATAAAAATATCAAGGAGGTAGTATTTGGAAATCAGTAAGAAGGATAGTATAAATTTTTAATAACATTGACATCATGAACTCAGTTATTAATGTCACACATTTTCTTTTTAAATGTAGATGTTCAGTTATGCCTCTAACCAAACCCAGAGTTTTATAGTGCTTTGATTGCAGCTATACTGTGCTCCTTTGATTTTAAACTTCTTATCTATAAACCATAAGACGGAGGTTTCTTTCCTTCTCAGTTGGTGCAATCTTAAGAAACAAAGAGTTGCATACATTTCCTCTTGCTGTGAATTTCTGTTTTTATTTACAGTATCTGTATACAATTCAGGAACCAAAATGGATTCGGTCACACTTCTGTTTTTCTATTGAACATGATGTACCGGTACTTCCCTTTATTCTCATAAGACTGGTGCAAAAACAAATAATAATTGAGTGGGCGATGGATGAATTGGTCTCGTACTT
>NW_020698074.1:5282335-5398833 GCF_002925995.2 Terrapene triunguis | reverse complement strand
CAAATTTCAGGGGTGATATTGTATCTCCTGTGCTACAGAGGGTTCATCTGATTTTTTGTGTGTGTATGTTTGATATTCTAATGGATGAATGCAGCATGTTCTGAGACAACAGATAACCTTTATGTACAAGGGAGGCCTGTCAGGTTGAGGATACTGCAGGCAGTTTAAAGTGAAATCCACATTTTATTTTAATGTCACTCAAAGCTCATTATTGTCTTTGAAGTTCTCAGTATTTTGTCTCCTGAGTTGGACTGTGATGGATGTAAATTCTCAAATTAGAGATTTAGTAGTGAAATTAAATAGTTTAATTTAAATACAAGCCACCTGCAGTTCAAGTTGTATAGAAGTTTAGATTTCTGAAGTGTTTTCTATTGAAACACAAGATAGGGTAGGTAATATCTTTTATTGGACCCAGTGCTGCTTTTGAGCTTCAAAAAGCTGATCCTCCGGATTTTCCATTGTCATCTGTAAAGGAAGGTGGTATATCATTAGTGTAAAAATAATGCCAGAGAGAAAATAGGGTGCTCCTATTTTCCCTCTCCCATAATATAAGAATAGGAGATCATCCAATGAAATAAAAAAGCAACAGACTTAAAACTGATGAAAGGATTTTTTAAAACCTCCCCCTTTCCCTAATCAACCAACCAATTGAATTAATTGCTACAAGATATGGAAGCTAATAACTTGGTAGGATTAGACATTTTTATTGAGTATGAGAGCATTTATACTCTCATATATACATTTACACATACATATAAAAAAATGAAAGGTAAAGATGAAACTAGGGTTTAATTTCCTTATTCAAGGCATAAGCCAACCAGTAGCTGCTAGGGATTATGAAAAAAACTTCCCTATAGCAAATGATTCCATGAATGTCCATTAGGGGTTTCTTGTTTTTTCCCTTGAACCATTTGTTGTTGTCCAGTATCCTGTCTCTGACAATGGGCTAGATAAACAATTGGTAATCTAGTATGGCTATAATTATTGACTACTTAGAAATTGAGGGGGCCTAGACATCTGAGTGAGACATAAAAATCAAAGGGCAGCATGACCATTTTGAAGTGATTAGAATTAGGTTGGGTGAGGTAATATCTTTTATTACACCAACTTCTGTTGGTGAGAGAGACAAGCTTTCATGCCACATAAAGCTCTTCTTCAGGTCTGTGTGGCATGAAAGCTTGTCTTGCTCACCAACAGAAGTTGGTTCAGTAAAAGATATTACCTCACCTACCTTGTCGCTCTAATATCCTGGGACTGCGCATGGCTACAACTATACTGCATAAAATCAGGTTGGCAGTTTTGGCTAATCAGTGATAGAGGAAATGAGAGCAGAAGCTCTCTTAACCACCAGAAGAAGCTTATCAATTTTCCTCCCATGCTAACTTCTCTTAATGTAATAGTTCGCAGGAACCTTCTGGTTGTAGGATGCAAATGATTCTGTTTGTAGGGTGCCCCAGAACACACAGAACCTGGAAGGAACCTGTTGATTTTGTTCCCGCTGCCCCAGCAGTGAGATCTCGGCTCTCTATCTTTGCTGCTCTTTCAACTGACCGAAAAGTTGCTTTTGGATAATGAAAAGTACCTACTCTAATGCCTGTGCAATTTGTAGGGGTTTCAGTCCTTCTACACCTCTAGCCAAAGTGGTGAAGAACAGAAAATTTAGGCCTTGTGTTGTACCTCAGGGAGCTACCACTGTTTGCCCTACTCCCTCCGCTACCTCTAAATTATAGCTTATTTTCTTGTTCTTCCCACTACCTTGAATAATTAATTATAAATAATTTTTCTTTAATTAAATGTCTCTGTGCTTCAGCGTATTGTAGCTAGGAAGTCAAAATAGCAGTCCCTTCATTGCAACCAGCAAGTGGCCAACTGAAACTTACCTAACCACACTCATAAATATGACTTAATTAAATAATAAAACTAAAATTTCTAGGTTTCAGAAGCCTGTAGTATGCAGCTTCCAGCTGAAGAGCCTATTTTTAAGTCAGAAAAAAATTAATTTTGTGCCTCTGCTCCTTCAACACTAGCCCAGTATTTGATCAAGAGATCCACAGTGTGTATAGTTCCTATCCTTTTATATGTGCATGTGTGTGCTGTCCCCCTTCTGCAACTTGTGCGTAGTAATATGGCATTATCATCATCAAACCGCCAAGTTAGCAAAGTCTTAAGTATAACCTTCCTTCTCCTCCTCCAAGAAACACTCCCAACCCTCTTCCCAAACAAACCCTGTAATAACTTTTTCCAGGAAAAGATTATGCTTATTGGCAGTTCAATACTATTCTGTGCTTCAGTATTCTAAACTGTCTTCCCATGTGGTAAGCTAGTGCTCCCTTTAGGCATATATAATGCTACAGCATGCATAATGCAATTAAGAGTTGGTACTTACACTGTAGTATTATATCATGGATTGTTTACATTCAGTATATTCCTTAAACTATATTTATCTTTACTTTCCATAGTTCTTATTTTTAATTTGTTCCTGAAGGCAGCACCTTTGTTTCTTTGTTAAATGTGTGTTTTTGATCTTGACATTTTTAGTATTAATATAACGGAAAGGTTACATCTTAGATGCAGCATTGCGTAGTTCTGTAGGAGATTTATTTTTGTGACTGTTTCAGCACCCTGTTGATTTGTTTAATCCTCCACACAGAGTTGTACCCGGAACTCATTGATTCTGCATGACTTAGTTTTTGGTGGCTGCAGGATCTTTGAGTATTTCTCTGATTTTTTTTTTTTTTTTTTTTACCCCTAACCGCTTCTTCAGAATTTATTTTTTTTTAAAATGCATTATTTTATTGCTTTTTATTGTAACAAAAATAAACTAGGATTTATTCTTTGTTTGGTCAGCATAATTAGTTTTTGTATTTTAAAAATGTATACTGCATAACTTAAGAGCTAGTTAACAATTGGTCAGAAAGTATGCAGACTAAAAACACAAAGGAAAATACTTTTACAGTTCTTGAACACAATTTACACTTTAAATGTTTAATATCCTGACCATTTTTACAATAATTCCCCAAGCCATAAGTCATGTTGTAGACTAATTTTGCAGCTTGCAAAATTTCATTTTTAAAATCAGCAATTTTTTTGAGCTGTTTAGGGCAAAATGCTTTCAAAATAATCACTATTTATTCTTGGGCAGGTTTTGTACTCTTGTAACTTAAAAACTCCAAAACTATTGTAAATAGTACTGGTTTAAAAAAAACATTACTCCAGAGCTAAACCTTCCTATCTCTCTTTTGCCCCACAACACAATTATATTTCTGAATTATAAAGCAGTAAACCCTATTTTCTAGTAAAATGAAGACCTTATTACTGTACAGCAACACAAGAGGGCACTGCTGTAGTACTGCCATATTTCCAGGAAAAACAGAACGTACTATCTAGCTGCTTAACGCTGTTTTTGTCCACATCAGATTATTTTTAGTCAGTCTGTTTCAGGACTAGATTTAGTACTAAAGTTTTGGTGTAACATTCGCCTACTTTAAAACAGATTTGTTTGGTCTTTAGGTTTGTTCTAGTGGCTTAATGTGAAGATGATTTTTGTCAAACAATACCACGCTAGCAAAGTCATCAAATGTTAGTATGGTGTTTATTTGCAGCAACTTTGGTTTTTTTGGGGAGAAATAATAGAGGGAGTATAGAGTAACAAAACTATAACATAAAAGCAACAAGTATGGGGACCATTCATCGTCTAGTTGAAGGTACTGGCAACAACTCACATTGACCTCAATGAAGGAGGCCTGGGCTTCTGTCACCAAAAAGTTTGATCTAGGTATTACCACTCTACTGTAGCTCACTGTTCATATTAATATAATACACTCACATATTAGTCAATTTATGAGGAAATTCAGTGATCAATGACTTTTGATATTCTGGGTGAGAAATTTCTTTGTTTTTCGGCTCAACTTCGTAACACTGAAAGTATTGGTATCAGGAGTCTGTTTCAACACCCAGAAGGCAGTGTTCCTCTTAGTCGAAACATTGTTCGTGTTGGGACACACAATACTCCTTTCCTTTCTGACTATTCTGCATTGGCAATTTTCCTTTGAAATATTAGTGTTCTGTTGGACACGGGCAGTTTCTCTGGGATGTAGCAGATACTTGTTCTTGGTGCATCAGTGAACTGGGTGTTGCACTGTGAGTACAGTTTCACTTCAATTACGTGTTGCTGTTACTCCACTGAAACCATTGGATTTTATTTCAATCGAGTTAGTTTGATGAAAAACTGGAGTAGCGTATCAGTCCCTTAAGTTCTTCTGTTGAACAAATGAAATTCTAGAGCCAACAAAAGTCAGTTCAGTCAGTTATAGGCCCCTTCTAAATGGTTAATCACAAAAAGTAACTTCCATCTTAGCCTCAAGTTTTCAAGATGCAACATCTAAGAATTGCAAATGTACGTTGTGTACAAGAAATGTAAAAACAAATTTGTCAAGACCTTAATTATAATGTTGGCTATTTTTCCTTAAGAGTGAAAATTAGGTACCAGAATCCTAGATTAGGTATAAGAAATTATTGGTACAAAAATGCTAATATTGAAATGTAGTTGGTTGTGTTAAACAGAGAAGTTTAATTTTTTTTATTATTGTTCCTTTAATCTCCTGTTTGAAAATTATCTGGTGGCTTACTTTTAGATAAGTACTCAGAAAAACTGTGGCCTTCCACATTTTTGCTTTCCCTTTCAAATTGGTAATTCATCAGTTCAACTTAGAACTCAAAACTAATATTGCACTTTCTATCCCAGTTTTATGGGATATAAAATAAGGTATCAGATATTTGTCAAAATATTTAAAAGCTAGTTTGTAACCTTCCCCTTAAATTTTTCTAATGTTTGTCTTGTAGGAATAGAATATTAAGCATAGGAAAGTGGTGGTGGTGGGCCGGGGGGGAGGGAGAAGGTTTTTTTTTCAGTAGTATGCATGTTCTAGCAATATTCAGTTGTGGATATGACAAAATCTGATGAGCACACGCAGGTGTCACATGAGAAGAAAGTGATGGGTGAACGTTAAAAATATTGTAGAAAAAGCATATTTAAGTAGCTCAAATGCCATTTTGTGTTTGGACATTCCATTATCAAGTTTAAAAGAAAAATACATTTTCAGACAGCCTTTAATATTTTGGTTGTAGTCTTTTTGTATTTTATTGATTTGTTTTTATTTACTTAAACTTCACATTATAACAGCAAGTACACCCAGGTGTTAGGATATATCAGGCTAATGTTGATGGGATTGAAAAATTTTCTCACCTATTCACTGCTGGTTAATAGAAGGCTTTTCTGAATGAAGAGGAAGATCACTGCCACCCCTTTCCCAGAATTGTGTAAAGATTTCACTAAAAATAATGTCTAGGCCTTCTGGTTGCAAAGATAACTTTGGAAATATTAACTGACTGAATATATACTTTATCATGCATCTGCAGCCACCATACTTCTGCTACTGCTCATAGTTCTACTAAGTGAAACCTAATCAAAACCTTATGTGAAGCACTAGCATTGATAATCATGTCAGTTTCACTCTGCTACTTATCCTTGGCAGAACAATGAGGAAAGGCAGGTGCTTTCTCATCTTTGGTGAAAAAGATGCAAAATGGGGATTGGAAAAGTCATGTCGAGTGATGTGGACATGCTCCTTGTAACTGCCAGGCTGCTGTGGAAGAAAGGGTAGAGTTGCAAGACAGTGCCTTGGAGAAACTGGGAATCTCTGATATGGAGGGCAAAAATTGAGTTTATTCTCTCACTCAGAAGCAGCCTCCCATTTGTCACACTTACTAGGCAGAGGCTTATATCACAGATAGACAGCATCCTCCTTTTTTCCAAGAGGTAGGGAGGAGGCGTGTGTGTGAGAGACAGAGATGGACAGAGATTTACTATTCTTTTGTATGTGTATTCTTTTGTATTTTAATGTAGAGGAGCCCACTGGAGAAGAGTGTCATGATTTCATTAACCATCTTTCCCTGTGACAAGCTCCACTCGCTAATAATCTTGAATGGCCTTGTCCTAGCCCCTCAGTGAATTAGCTCATGAGGTCAATGACCCTTCCTACAGTCTCACGCTGTCACTCCATCTCTCGCTCTCTCTGGTCTGTAGCTCCTCTCTCGCTCCTGGAACCACGGTATCCTCTTCATGACTTGGCCCTCCTACTAGCTCACTCAGTGTTTTTCTCTCCCTTCCGGGATATAGTCCTTCATAGTCTCTGTCACTCCCACAATGACCGAGGGAATCTTCCAGTTCGCTGCCCCACCAGTGCCACTTCCCCAGTAGTGGGTAAGGGAACCCAGGCCTGCCCTCTGCACCAGGTTCCAGCCGAGGGTCCCTACAACACACAGCCAAGGTCTGCTCAGTCCCCAACCATGCTGTTTACTCTTTGGGCTGCATCCTTAGCTCCTGGCTCTCCCCACTCTTCTGGGGTTGCTAGCTTCTTGACACCCTTCTCCCAGGGAACAACCATGGGCTACTTGTCTCTCTAGTCCCCAAACCCACCTCCCTTCTCCCAGGGAGTGACTGCAGACTACCTCCCTGTTGCCTCCTTCCTGCTGTCAGCTTCCTGGTTTTATAAAAGCTCTGCCTGTTCCCTCACAGGTGAGCTTCCCCTATTTAGGGCTTTCCTCTCAACATTCAGCCTAATAGGTTAATTGGCCCATCTGGCCTCCATTAACCCCTTCTGGGTGAGTGTGGGGTGGACACCCCATCACATTCCCTGAAAACTTACACATACATGAAGAGAACCGTATGTAGTTAAAATATTGTATACAGGGTGTTACTTCTCTGCCCAGTATAGAGTTGTGGAAAACTTAATTTTCCTATTTATATTTGTTAAAACCATATTGGAATATGGTGACTTAAGTATCCCCAGATTCTACTGCTTTTTCTTGTTTGTCTTGTTTCCTTTAATGTTCTTCCATTATTCCTTTAACTGGTGAGAGAGAATTTAGCACTAATGAAAAGTACAGAAATAATGGTCCTGAAAACTGAAGTCCTCTATATAAGAGGTACAACTAAAGCATTAACAGTACAAGATCCCCAACTGCCCTGTCAGCTTGCTTCAACTCTGATCGGGACAGATTGCCTTGTGATTGAGAGGGTTATTCTGTCTCCATGACCATTCAAACTTTGATCTTTCAGTTGAGACTGGTATCACGGATGTGTGTATTTATTTATTTATTTGTTGTTGTGCTATTTTCTGAAAATGTGATGACATTTCGGTCAGAGTAGGTTGTGACCACAAAATTAGTTTTGTGGAGGCCAATAAACAGGTCTTGGATGGCCCCTGGCTTTGAACTGGCAACAGACAGTTGGTGTGTTGCAAAGTTCCTTTTTCCCGTTAACGTTCCTCAGAACCATCCATTGCTTCATCCCATCGCTACTGGCTATGCTATAAAATGTGAATGTCTGTGCACATGGTTCAGTTACAAAATCCTAGGATTATTCTTTGCTTCAGTGCTATTGCTAGTTTTTCCATTGTTTTAATCTTTTACTCATGCTCTATATCATGAATGACAACACATGTTCTTTTCATTTCTGCTTGTATACCTTGTTTCACAGAAAACCATATGGTTTGGTTAACTTTGGAAAGCCAGAAATCAGTATTAATATCTCCTGAATTACACAATTTTTCCACAATAGGTTTGCAAAATAAACTCGTATTTTTTCAGAGTGTTGGTAAAGTATACGTTCTAATTTCCATTTCTGCTAATTTAGAAATTGTAAACATGTTACTCAGGTTCTCAATAAAGCAGTTTCTATTATGGATGGAAAATTACTCACCATTTTCAACCAGTTAGCTAGGAAAGTGGGGCCAGATCCTTCAGCTGGTATAAATCAGCATAACATCGCTGAAGTCAATGGAGCTACACCACTTGTATCTACTCAGTTGGACACTGCTTTCAATCATAAATCCTGCAAATCTTGTTGGTTTTTCAGATGCAGTCTTTGCTTTTTAGCTTCTGACTTAAAATATCAAACAATTGACAGGTTTTGACTAGTATTCTTTCTCAAAATATATCCAGATGCCTTTACAAACACATGCTATCATTAATTGTAGCACAAATTTCTATTAGTGTGGAAGGTATCAATGTGATTTATAGATATTCAGCACCGCTACTGTTGTCTTTGTGCTGACCTTTATACCTTTTAGTGTTTTGTTTGGATACATGTTTGTGAATGAAACTTTGAAGTCATTTAGATCTTCTGTGAGCATTTATCATGTTCTATGAACTCTAAAATCTGTCTTCAAAGGAAAACTGTTTGCACTTTGCACAGTTTCAGTCTGAATTTTCAGAAGGAATGCAATGCTTTGAACCATGAATAAATCTATGAAATAATTTTGAATATAATTTCAATTGACAGGTGTTCCAGAACCTATGACTGGTGGGTAGGCATCAAGCTAAAAATGTGGTCTTATTTTTGACAATAGCAAGGAGTGTGCTAATAAAATTTGTGGATAACACAAAGTTGGGAGGTATTGCCAATACAGAGGAGGACTGGAATATCATACAAGAAGATCTGGATGACCTTGTAAACTGGAGTAATAAACATAGTAATAGTGCAAAGTATAAGGTCATGAATTTAGGAACTAACAACAAGAATTTTTGCTATAAGCTGGGGATGTATCAGTTGGAAGTGACAGAGGAGGAGAAAGACCTGGGTGTTTTGATTGATCACAGGATGACTATGAGCCATCAATGTGATGGGGCTGAGAAAAAGGCTAATGCCGTCCTAGAATGCATCAGGCAAGGTATTTCCAGTAGAGAGAGAGAGAGAAGTGCTAGTACCCTTTTATAAGGCACTGGAGACCTCATCTGGAATACTGTGTGCAATTGTTCTCTCCCATGTTTAAGAAAGATGAATTCAAACTAAAACAGGTGCAGGGAAGGGAACAGATATGATCCAAGGAAAGGAAAACCTACATTATGAGAGGAGTCAAAGAGCTTGGCTTGTTTAGCCTAAACAAAAGAAGGCTGAGGGGAGATATGATTGCTCTCTCTAAATACATCAGAGGGATAAATACCAGGGAGGGAGAGAAATTAATTAACATAAGTGCCCATGTGGCCACAAGAACAAATGGATATAAACTGGCCATCAGCAAGTTTAGGCTCGAAATTAGGTGAAGATTTCTAACCATTAGAGGAGTGAAGTTCTGAAACAGTCCTCCAAGGGGAGCAGTGGGGGCAAAAATCCTAACTGGCTTCAAGACTGAGCTTGATAAGTTTATTGAGGGCATGGTCTGATGGGACTGCCTACAATGGCATGTGGCCCATCTGCGACTGCCAGTAGCAAAAATCCCTAACAGCTGGAGACGGGACACTAAATGGGGAGGGCTCTGAATTATTACAGAGAATTCTTTCCTGGGTGTCTGACTGGTAGGTCTTGTCCACATGCTTTGGGGTTTAACTGATTGCCATATTTGTGGTTGGGAAGGAATTTTCCACTGGGTCAGATTGGCAGAGACCCTGATTTTTTGCCTTCCTCTGCAGCATGGGGCACAGGTCACTTGCAGGTTTAAACTAGTGTAAATGGTGAATTCTCTGTAACTTGAAGTCTTTAAATCATGATTTGAGGACTTCAGTACCTCAGTCAGAGGTTAGGGGTCTATTACAGGAGTTGGGTGGGTGAGGTTCTGTGACCTGCAAAGGAGGTCAGACTAGATGATCACGATGGCCTGACTGAGCCTTTGATACAAGTTTTCAGTTAGGCTTTCATGCAGTCTGTCATTGCTGAGGAAAGATATAATTTAGCTTATAGGCTGATGGTTTTCACGTTACTCCACTCCCATGGAACTCTGTTTGTAGTATACTCCATTTAGAAAAAATGTGAAAGAATGATGAGAAGGCCGTGAAGTCAAGTACTCAAATGTTAGAAAATACCAGATTTCATGTAGTCAGTGCAATCTTAATTCTGCCCCTTGTGTATATTCATTATGACAATCTAATTAGATCTCATTCAAGACACAGGATGTACTGTGCTCAGCAAAGGAGGCAGCTGGCAATGATTTCTCTTTATACTCAACATTCAGTGTGTGGATCCCATGCCTCATTTACTTCATGCCATCCAAATGCTGCAATGAATATGATATTGCTTTTATTTTTTTTCATGAACTTTTCTGTGGTGCCCATTAGCATGGCCACCTGAGTGCCTCCCAAACATTAATGAATTTATCATCTTAATACCTCTGAAGTAGGGAAATATTATCCCTCACTTTGCAAATGGGAAAATGAGGAGTGTCATATCCTAGGAAGCGCCACCTCATGCCACTCACTAGGGCTGTTGTGAGTGAAATCCAAGCCTCTGTTGCTCTTGATTCTTACAAGGTCTCAGTGGGGTGCAGCCCTGTTTCCTCCTTTGGCTCCTCTGGCACATTTCCTGGGCATAGACTCAGTCTGTTATGCTTTCATGGAAAGCATGGATCTCAGCTCATCTGCCCTAGGCCCCTGGACGAATGCTGGCCCCTGAGATAACCCAGTTACTTAAACATACCCTTCTCCAAGGACTCTACCCAAAATATGTGAAGCTTCTAGTTACGTTTTAACTCTCAGGAACGTGCAGCAGTTGTGAAACTGAACACACACTCATACATTGCATAGGGTCTAACACATTTATGCTCTTTACTTAATCATGTAAAGCACCAGAGAGTACAGATCAGACAAAATAACAAACATCTGAAACCACAATATTCCTCACTAGCTCACCCTTCCTTTGTGAGCCCTTGGGGAACCATATGGGTACAGAAGGCAGCAGGCATTCAGGAAGCCCCCTCCTCAAACTATCCATATGCAACAGCCTGCATTTCTCCCTCTTGTATACCCAGCTTGTGCAACCTTCCTCATTCCCCAGGCTTCCTCTTCCTGTCACACTCTTTGTTCCAGTGTGTGTGTGTATGTTTAAACCCCTCCTGGTCAGCTGGCCTGTTCTTCTACTGGTAAGTTTGCACTGCTTCTCCCTTCCCCTCTCTCTTCTGAGGAGTCAGCTAGCATGGTTTTTCTAAGGGTGCAGCTCGCCCATTGTCCCAGGTGTTTGCACCTGAATATGGTCATTGATAAGGCTAAGATTTAGTCAGGGGTATTTTTAGCAAAAGTCATGGACAGGTCACGGGCAATAAACAAAAATTCACAACCTGTGACCTGTCCATGACTTGTACTATATGTGACTAAATCTCGGGTGCTCTAGAGAGGGGGAGCCATAGGTGCTGGGGGGAGCCCGGGAGCGCTGCGGGGGCGGGGGGTGGCCCAAGACTGCCCCAGCAGTGGCTGGTCAGTCGCACCGGCACCACTGCAGAAGTCACAGAGGTCCAGGACAGTCACAGAATCCATGACTTACGAGACCTCTGTGACAGACTCACAGCTTTAGTCATTGAGTCCTAAGCATTCCTCATGGTATCTGTCTGTTGTGTACCTGCTACAGGACCTGTCAGCAGTGGTAGATCTATATACATATAGGTACTCATAATACATCAGTTTTTTGTAATAGAACTTCACAATATCAACCAGAATTCATAAGTTGTACATAGAGAGCCCCAGTTCATCACAAGGCACAGATTCACACCAAAATTTGCAAAAGTGTCCACCAACTTTGAGTGCCCATTTTTTGGGTGCCCAAACTGAGACACCTAGGACCCGATTATTTTTTTCCCCCAGAGGTGCTGAGAATCTGCAGCTCCTATTGATATCAGCTGAAGTTGCAAATGCTCAGCACTTCTGAAAATCAGGCTCTGGATATGTCAAGTTTTGGACACTCAGAAAATGAGGAACACCTAATTAGTTGCAAAAAAACAACGAGGAGTCCGGTGGCACCTTAAAGACCAACAGATAATTAGTTGCTGCCTCTAAAAATGTTGGTCTAAGAGGAAAGCCTGCAGCAGAGCTAGGTAACCAGATTATTCCACTGGATGTGTATTAAAGGTAAGGAAAATTCAGAGGAGTTCTGCAGGGAAGAGATGCAATACAAGGGTGGACTGTTCCAAAACTAATATTGGTTTGCCTATCTAGGCTCTTAACTGGTTTACATTGTAATTCTCTTCTACCTCCTCCCCTCAAAAAAAAAAAAAATATAATTTTTTTTAAAAGTCTGTCACTATGTTTAAAAGTGAAAGATTAAATATTCTGGGGTGTGGACAAATCTTGTGAATTTGGGTTTCAGAAGATATTACATTATGAAATTCTGTTGCACTCACTTTTCATTTTCTTTTCACAGTGGGAGCCGTCTAGGAGGTCTAGTTACGGTATTGTGCTACTTTTTCAATCATGGGGAGGTAGGTCTTTTAGACTGAAATTTTTGATTGTTTTAGACTAAATCAGGTGTGTGATTTTTTACTTAAAAATAGAGAATGCTTGTACTTTACATCTTAGCCTATGCTTAAAGGTAAGAAAACATTGAAAAGGAAAATATGTAGTATTTTGAAAGTACCTGTGAATGTAAACTTTTTGTGGTATTTAAGATGCCATTATAGAAACAGCTTTTTTTTACACAATTTCAGTTTTCATTTCCCGTATACCTACATGTAGATAAACTCTGAATAGAAATCCCCTACTTTAAACTCCTTCATAACTAAACAGCAATCTCAGTAACTAGTATTGTCATTTCTCTTTCAGCTAACTTTTTTTTTTAATGAGGGAAAGTAGAACATATAAGAAATGTTGGAACCTAGAAACATGAATACTAGTTAGTCATTTCTTATTTTCTGAGGCTGGCTTAGCATTCTTGGTTAGTTTGTTCTACTAATGCCCTTAAACTGAATTTAGACCAGTAGCATTCTTACTGCCTATTAATATAATCCAAGCAAGTTTATTTGAATATAATTGTGAGAGCTTTCCATAAAAGTGTAGTCAGTGGTTTTTATTTGAATAATATTCTTCTGGCTTCCCTTTTCTCCCTCTTAAATATAAAGGAGATGGTATTGGAAGTGGGTTGTGGAGAAACATAGCCTGATGTATGTGTCAGGTTGAGATTTTAATTGCACAAAAATCAGGAAATTAAAAACTGATTTCCATCTCCACCCAAGAAGTAAATTCAGAAGACAATACTATGTGTGAAATCCCTAGCCCCAGTGAAGTCCGTGGGAAAATTCCCATTGACTTCTCAGGGGCCAGGATTTCAAACTATGTTTGCATAGTTATTGT
Organism: Terrapene triunguis; assembly: GCF_002925995.2. Classification (NCBI taxonomy): domain Eukaryota; kingdom Metazoa; phylum Chordata; order Testudines; family Emydidae; genus Terrapene; species Terrapene triunguis. The sequence goes on along the minus strand of NW_020698074.1, from coordinate 5,385,723 downwards.
TGCTGTAAGAACGCAAATTGTAGCTTTGAATACCATGACTGGCGCTATTAAAATGTGTCCCTAATGTTGCATTAACTTTCTTGTGCCGAACATAGAGTTGTTCGATGTATATTCATACGGTTGTATTATTCTATATGGCATTTAGACCACATTTTCAAAGGTATTTAGGTGCCTAAAGATGCAGGTAAGCACCTGGTAGAATTTTCAAAAGCGTGTGAGTAGGTGAGGTGCCTCACCAGCATAGGTGCTTTTGAAAGTTTCACTGAGAACCTGCATCTTTAGGTGCCTTAACATCTTGGAAATGTGGCTTGAACCCTCTGGTCAGTAGAGATTTCATAAATAAATGTGTTCATTCTGATGTCTAGAATATTTATTTCTCCTATTTAAAAAACTGCACCTTTTCAATCTCGAGGTGCATGTAGAAACCTCTAAAAATCACACTATCACTGACACAATGAGAGTTTGTTTGTTCGACAATCACCACTGTTGCCCATCAGTATCCTTCCAGATACCTCCTCTAACAATCCCTCATAATTTTACAAAACACAATATATCTTTCTTCAGAAACGCACAAATGGAGCAAGTTTTCTTTATACAATATCATTTTAGTTATCTGAAAGTCAGGAAGGGTACATAGTGAATACATAATAGATAATTCAGGGTTCAGATAGCCACAGCTGAACGTATTTTCTGTCGGTATACTAATGATTAGTCTACTATAGTCTCTATCAGGCAACATATTTATTTAGAAACTGTCTACGTCTATGCAGAAAAATAATGCTAAGCTTTTGGAAAAAGCTTTATTCCTTTAGAAAAAGATTTGTTTAGTCCAAAATATCTGATTTTTTTTTCTACCACTATTGTCATCTCTCTTGTGTTTTGAAAGAATAAATGATTTTAAGTGCCCTTTGGCTATGTTTCTGGTTTTTTACTTAGAAACATGTGGTGTTCTTCGAGTGATTGTACGTGTGCATTCCACTGTAGGTGTTTGCGCACCCTGAGCACAGTCACCAGAGATTTTTCCCCTCAGTGGTACCCATTGGGGCAGCTCAAGTGTCCTCTGGTGCTGTGCACACATAGTGCTTGTATTAAGCGCCCAGCCGACCTTGTGCCCCCTCAGATCCTTTTTACTGCCCATGACAGTCGCTGGAATTATTCTTGCTTCAGCAAGCTTTCTCAGTGGTCTTCCTTTCCCTATAATTGTATATAGTTGTAAATAGTCAGTTTTTAGTCAATTTAGTGTAGTTTGTGTCAGGGTCAGTTAGTTAGCGGAGTTTGGTCCGTTACCTGGTGCTGAGGCATGTCTGGTCACTGGGCTTCAAGCCCTGTGCCTCCTGCAACAATGCTATATCTCCAAGTGACTCATACGCTAGTTGCCTGAAGTGCTGGGGAGAGGCTCACATCAGGGACTGCTGCCAGATCTGCAGGGACTTTAAGTCTCGCACGAAGAAGGACCAGGAGGCCAGGCTGAAATTTTTACTCATGGAGGCGGTGTTGAGACCTTCCTCCAAGCTGAGCTGGTCAGATTTGGCACTGATTTGGTACATTTTGGAACCTGTGGGGGTTTCCCCTCAATTAAGGGATCCTATTCAAGATGCTACTATTTGGTGGCCTCCGAAAGAAGAGCACCACCGCCCCATTGGGCAACATCCAATCCAGACTTGGGTACTGAACCCAGTGCTGGGTTTCAGGAACTGGTTCTGCAGGACCCTCTGATGTGGAAAGGAAGGAAGAGTGTCCTCAGCTGGTGCTGGCCTCCTCCTCCCCTGATGAGGCCGTGTCAGGAGTGGGCATGTCACCTCCCCAGGATGACTATAGGGCTCACCAAGAGGTAGTGAAGGAGTCCTCCCATAGTCTGGTTGACGTTTTAGTGGTGGCAGGCCCATCAAAAGTAGCCCTGCCTCTTAATGAGGCCATTATGGACCCTGTTAAAGCCCTGTGGCAGACTTCTGCTTCCCTTCCCCCCACATTAAAAAGAGCTGAGCGGAAATACTTTTTGCCTGCCCATAGCTATGAGTTCTTGTACACTCATCTTACCCCTCCGCATCCAGCTCCCTGGTGTATCTGCTGCCATTGGAAGAGAAAGGCAGGGTCATCAAGGTGCAACACCTATAGCAAAGGACCCCAAGAAATTGGATTTATTCTGTAAGAAAGGTTTATTCTACTGGAGGGGGGTTGCAGTTTAGGATTGCAAACCAGCAGGCCTGCTGGGCAGATATGACTTCAAGATGTGCAACACATCTTGAAGAACAACAGGTACGGAAGGTTAGAAATTGTTTTTTGCCTGGCTTACCTTTGTGTCTTGTTGTTCAGATTGAATCTAGTTGCCATATGGCTCCATCCTGAGTTTAAACTAGTTTTGCCTTTTCCAGTTTACTCAGCTGAGCTTGGTAAAGGTCTTTGAATATGTTCAACTACATTTAATTGCATTAGAGCTTCTTTAACTACTTGATAATGGATGTCAGATGTTATTGAAATAGTCTTGTTTTTAAGATTAATTAAAAACCCGAGATGCTAAATGGCTAATACAATATCTTTCAAATGGAAGTTCAAAAATAATTATTCTCTGAAGATACCATTTGTGCAGGATTCTCACTTGTGTGGGACAGGCACAGCTTCTCAAGTTCTAAAAACATTTGATTCCTAAGGGTAGCAGACAGGTATAAATGTGCCGCACCCCACCATGGAAGTTAACTATTGTCCTTTGACTTTTCTAATTAGTTCCTTCTTCAGAGGTGCACACAGAAATTTTTCACATAGTTCACAAAACCAAACCCCTTTGTGGCTGCCTCATTCAGGCCTCCCCACCACCTTTCTCCTGGCCAGCTCCTCGATGTGGGCACTCCCCACATCTCCCTGTACTAGCAGGTCTTGAGGCTGTCGCTAGTGAGTCCTGCGGGCAGAGCAGAGGGGACACAGCCGCTGGAAGTGGGGCAAAGCTAAGCAGGCCCCTGGCGGGGGAGCCCTGATGCAGGAGCCAATCCCCTGGCTGTGGTGAGGAGGAGCAGTGCTGGTTGCTCCACTGCCCACTCAGTTTTGGCCCTGAGGTCCGCCTGTCATGATAGAGAAGCCACGGGCCAAACCTCAGTGGCACTGTGACCCCCATGCACCAGGTTGCAATGGCACTCACTCAGTATTGGTCTGATCGTCCGCCTCCCTGTCATGACGGGCTGCAGGGCCAAATCCGAGTGGGCAGTGAGTCAGCCAACACTGCTCCTTCTTTCTGCTGCTGTAGGCCTGGCTTCTGTGCCAGGGCTCCCCGCTGGCACTTTGCCCAGCTGCACCTTCCAGCAGCCTGAGCCCTGGGTTCCCTGCCAATGGCATGCACCATGTGTAACATGCATACAGCTGTGGGTGCCACTGTCCTTGACCACAGATTAACACTGTTATAGCTTCAACAAAATGCTAAAGGAGTCACATACGTGTGTGTGTGTGTCTGGTGTCTGTGTGTTATATCAAATAACTGTTTGGCATAAAATAAAATATTAATGTGCTGCTTTGGGCTATCTTGAAAAAGAAACATTTACCTTACAGCGATATTACATTTCAAGCATAGGAAAATGGCACAACTCATGGTAAAGTCAATATAGCAATAAGGTAAATGCTCCCTTTTTTTGGTTGCTCATCCTATGTATCACTTTTTGCTTTTACTACTTTTTTACTTTTTTCTTTCTGTATCTTGCAGGTTAGGTACATTTTAAGTGTGGCACTACTCTGAAAAATAATTAAAAAATGAAAGCACTTAACAGTATATGTGCTTTTAACATAATATCCACTTACTTCACCAAAAAATAAGCGTTTATATGTTTGTGCTGTAGAGTCAATACAGCTGAGAGTGAGCGTGATTCAGTTCCTGCTTGCTAATTCTTAAAAGAATTGTTTACTAAGTTCCAGTTGATTACACCTGTTAAAAATCATTTGAAGACTAATGGGGTTATACAGATATTACTGAGGGTTTAATTTGAAGGTAATTTGGATGAACAGTTATGAACTGGGGAAATAATTTGCTCTAAAGATCCTTTTTTTACTTCGGTGATGCAAGAGTAAGAGAGAATCCAGGCTGACCCTGATCAGTAGTTGTTTGCATGGCTGACAGTTAAAATAAATAAAAAGGAGAAGGGGAAAAAAAATCTGTCAATTGAACACACTTGATTTGGAAATTAAGGACAAACATGGAGCAGCACAGTGCTGTGTTTAGTCACTATACTGAGTGGAACTGCACTTTAAAATGTTTTTCTTTTCTTCATATCTTCTTTTCAATAAACTGTTTTTATTTTCTAGTTTTGCCTGTTTTCAACAGCTTGTTCCTACCACTCCATCTGTGTGTGCTTCCTTTTTTCAGCTGATGTTTTAATATTTCATAATCATTTTCATTCCTTAAATCTGGATTTTGTTCTCTTCCCTTGATTAAAGCACTTTCTCTGTTTAAATTCTCTACCTCTCTCCTGCCTCCTTTGTACAGCATCTGTCCCTTGAACTCTGTGTCCTCCTGTATTGCGTGTTAGTAGAGGACATCTAACAACTTAAATTTGTTCCTCCACATTCTGCCAAGTTTGAGCTGCCTTTGGGCTCGTACTCTGTTTCACTGTTTTCTCTGATATTGGGAATTGCTGCTGTGTGGGAGCACAGTACATATAGCACTAATTGGCCTCTTAAGTATGATTGGAGAGTAACGTCAAATTTAGAGGGGAGCTTAGGCCCCTGTTGATTGCGATACACATACTCTTGCTGCAGGCTAAATGGTACCATACCTTATGCAGTCGAATCAGTTATTGATCAAGACAGACATAGATGGGGGTAGAGAGAGAATATTGATGATACGTAAGTTAACGTGAGAATAAAAGTCCATAGAAACCCTTTGATTCTACCAGCGGTTCCTCAGTAAAAGTCTCGGTATTAGTAGAAGTCCATTAAAGACATTCCCCTTCCATTGCCACAGTAAATGTATATGAAGGAGAGATGTACTTTGTCTGTTCAAGATTACTTTTAAAAATGTTGGATGGGAAAATATGTACCTGATAGGTTTAATTACCAACAAACAGCTTTCTTCTAGCTTTGCTTGTATATTTCATGTTATTAAAAGGTTTTATATTTAGATACTGTATTGAATTTGTAGTACATCTTACAGCAGGTTTCTTTCAAACAAAATTTTATAACACAGTTAAATTGCTAATGTATCAGAAGGAACATCTTTCAAAAGTTGAAGTAACATGAAGCCTCTTGTGTATAATTGCATTAATTTGAAATGGAAAAATGCTGCAAAGAAATATTCAAATATATAAAGTTTTAGTTAACTCCTGGGTGGAATTGACTTTTGAAAACCAAGGATCTGATTTCTGCAAATCCTTGTGTAGGGCTGAGCCTAAAGGCTCAACCTAGCCCATGTGGGGTGGCACAGCTACATGTTTTGCTACCCCAAAAGCATTCTGAGAAGAAATTGTGGTTCCATCACAATTGGTTTGCCTTCTAATCTCTTGCTCTGCGGTGTGGGGAGTAATTTACAGCAGCTATGTAACAGGTACACTTAGTTTCAGCTGCTCAATGTTACTGGCTTGTGTGTTGGTGGGCAGAGCCAAGTTTCTGTACATTCCACACAGCTGTTGGGTGCACAGTCTCTGCTTTCTTCTCTCCATGCCTGAGCCACAGTGTGGGAGACTTAACGTAGGCATATACAGGTGTGTTGGCTTATGCCTCTCACCCTGCTCCCCGCACTCTTTTTTATGTGTAGCTATATTAGCTAGTTGCAGTCTTGCTGTTTGAGTAGTCCTTATTCACATGCATAATTAATTGATTTCAGCAAAGACTGTTTTTGTAAATAAGAGATTGCAAGATATGGCCATAATAAATAAGTGGAGGTGAGGAGAATCTGTGCTACTTTGGCATCTTTGTTCTTGGTGGACAAAACTGCTCCTAAGCTGTCAGATTTCTGTTTTTGCAAGAGTAAGATATCGTTCCCACTGTAGTTCTCTCATATCAAGAGAAGGAGCCAGTAGTAGTGGTTAAACCCTCTCCGCCCTCAACTATTAAAGACCCAAAGCTGTATCTTCACTCAAGCATGCATGCTCCTTCCTTCCATCTCTTGTATCTTGTCTTATAAAGCACTATTTTGTTGACTTATGACTGAGTCTTCATCTAGTTTGTTTTTGTACCATTTCAGTTTCCGTAGTTGATCATTTAAAATCATAAATTCATTGCTTTGCGGGGGGGGGGAATGAAAATGTAGCAGAACATACTATGAACTAATTCAGTTCTTATTTTCAGTGCACGCGTGTGATGTGGACTCCACCCCTTCGTGAAAGTTTCTCATACCCATTCCTTGTGCTTCAGATGTTGCTTTTGACTTACATTCTCAGGTAGCTTCCAATTTATGTGTGGTTATTAAGAGTGAAGAGTTTAAAAAACAGAATCCCTGAGACAGTGCATTTATTTAGAGGCTATGGTCTTGTACATACTAGTTTTTTTTTCCCCTCAGACATTACCCGTTATTGCTAACACCAAAGGGTCTCCACCACTGGTAGTAATAGTGATACTAGTGGTTTAGGCTAGGCTCCCATTATCACAACATTTTTAACACTGGGCTAGTGGAGCTACATTGGTGTTAGTAACACTGGTAATGAAATAAACTCCTAGTTTAGACACAGCCTTACTGTACAAACCAGAAATCATATATATGATTCTTTGAGTGTTTGCCCTTGTCATTCCACCCTAGATGTGTGGGCACCAATGCACCAGAGTTGGCTAACGTTTTCCCATAGCAATACCCTTTGGGGAGGGCTCATGAGCCCTACGTGTGCTTTTGCTAATTGCCAAGAGCATAAAGGGCGGGGGGGCAGAGCTGCCCTGGCCCCTCCTTCTCCGCCCATTATCAGTAGTCATAACACGTCTGAATGCCTCACACTTCCCCTTTGTGCTTTAGAGACCTAAATTTCAGAACAAGCTACTGGATAAAGTGAACAAGGAATTTAAGATTTTTATAAGTGAGGGTTGTTTGCCCACTTGAGTCCAGAGGCTGTTCTAGATGAAACCGACTCAGCAACTCGTGACAGCCATCACTATGCACCTTGTTTCATGGCACCAGGTATCGAGTGTACCAGCTGAAGTCCCACACCCTCTGAAGGTTCAGATTTGTTTTGGGGCAAAACAGAGGAAGCTCTGAACACTCAAAAGATTCCAGGATAACCTAAAATCAATGGATATTTATATCCCTGCTATAATAAAGAAGCAGTTTTGGCCTCAGGCCCAGCAGAGGTATCTGGACTACCCAGTGAGACAGCCCAAAAGCTCTAGAAGGCATCCTAGGTATCAAAAGAAGAGACCACCTTCTCCACCTCCTTCAACTTCTGCGTCCTTGAGACAACTTTAAACTTCTAAGCAGTCTTTTTGATTCTTTGGTCCAGGGCAGCAAACCACCCCAGAGATCTTCTCTCCCTTTGGCAATAGGTTGTCTCACTTCCTAAATGCCTGGACCCACATTACATCAGATACTCTAAGCATGCTGGAACTGGGATATATCCTGCAATTCACGTATATTCCTCCATTCCTCCTGCCCCCTTCCCTGACCCTTTTCACAGAACGCTCTCACAAGGTTATACTAATTCAGGAAGTGCAGACTCTGGTGCAGTTAGGGGCCGTAAAGGAAGTGCCTCCTCAATATAATGGAGGAAAGGATTTTATTCCTGATATGTGCTTATTCTGAAGTCCAAAGGAGGCTTCATTATGAAATCCATTGCCCAACAAAAGAGTGCAGGGCCAAGACACAGCCCTCCATGACAACAGATACTGATTTAAAAGGTGCTGACATCCGATTCTCCAGATGTCCATGGGCAATGGTTCCATTATGCAGCTCGCTAATGAAGTCCAGCAGAGGGTTGGGACACCTACGCCCTTTAAGGCCTTCTATAGTGCGACTTGGTCAGCTGAATCAAATGCGTCCATAAGGTCGACATATGCTACGTGCAGGGGGTTTTGAACTCATGGTGTATCTCTGACAACAAGCGGAAGGCTGGTGGCATCTAATGTGGAACTGTTCCTCGTAAAGTCTGATTGTTGGGGGCAACACTGAGCAGGGGCTCCAAACGTGTCAGCAGAACAGAAGGTGCAAACACCTTCCCTGGCATGGACAATAAGGTGATCGGCCTGTAGCTCTTACATTCACTGCTCAGTCCCTTGCCCTTATAAAGTGAGATCACAGTACCGTCCTTCTAACTGGTTGGCAAGGTTCCAGTTCTCCACAACAGATGAAAGATGGCCAGAAGATGGCTCTTCCATGAAACTTTAATTGGTTGTCCCTGTGACTCAGACAAAATCCATGGGGGCATTTTGAAACTTTGATGCTTTTTCAATATGAAATATTTATTTGATCACTGAGGTAATTGAAAAATGGAGTCAGAGGACACCATGAGTCAGTGCAAATTCAGGTGAAAGTATTAGAATGTGTCAACTAGATACAGTTATTGCCTCACCTGCCTCGTAGCCTCATATGTAATTTCATCCCCAATTGTCGTCTTGTGGAGGAGTGGAAGCATGGCAGCCATTCGTGGGCTACAGGGCTCTGCACTCAGGCGTCATTGGCATCACAAAGGGGCATGTCTGTTGGAGAAGGAGTAGAAAACTTTCCTGCTGACTTGCAGCAGTTTGGGAAAACGGGAAACCATCCAAGAGGCTCAAGAACTTCTAAGGAAGGACATGTAGGTCAATTTACACAAGTGATTATAACTATAATCCTCCTAATAGACGAAATTAAAGATTTTTTTGTGACATTAGACCCCAATGTAAAGTCTGGCTGCAGCTGAGTTATCTAGTTTATTTCCTGTCTTCTAGCAGATGGAACAGTTTAGTCTGAATGAGCTGGGCCTTCGTCTCTTTTTGCATTATGTCCCATGGAAGCAGTTTTCTTCTTCATTTATGGAACTGATTGTCCTTCCTTAGAAGTCTTTGAACCTCATAGGTGGCTGCCTCAGTTTTCCCAGACTGTTACAGATTGGCAAGAAAGTTTCTACTCCTTTTCCCATAGACATTCCTTTTTGTGATGCCAGTGACCCTTGAGGACAGAGCCCTATATAGTCCCAAATAATTGCCATATTTTCATTCCCCATAGGTAGGTAGACAAGTGGAGATTAAATAATGATATATGGTGAGGTCAAATTCTGAACTCTTGTCAGCAAATACCATTGATATATCCCCTGTGTTTATAATACTGTACTAGAAGTATTGCACAAAATATTTGTCTGTGTCACTTGAGTAATGCATCATTCTGGCTGTCATGTCATCAATGAGAATGAGGCAGTCTGGGCATCTTTAGAGAAATCTGAAGAGTTGGAACACTTCATAAAGCCTGAAAGGAATTCTAAACTAAATGTTAGTTTTTGAGATGAATGTTCATCATGGCTTGCTTAGTGGGGCCACTCAGCACTTTTTTGTTTACTTCAACTTCTACTTTTATTTCAAAAGGTGAGCTATGAAATAACAAGGGTCAGAATTAATTATTTTAATTATTCTTATATTATATATTCTTATGGAAATTAATACAAAAGTTACTTAAACTGTTTTGTTCACAGTTGTCAATTTATATTGCAAGTCCAATTACAAGGCAATTTTTAATTTTTTGATACTATTCTCTTATGCTCTTTTGGATGAAATACAAAGGCCTATTATAGTTTAACTTACTGGTATCTGTTTTATTTCTTTTTTCCTAAGGACTCCGAATATTAATAGAGGAAGCTTGATTGCACTGTGTGTTTCTAATGTCTTTTTCATGCTTCCCTGGCAGTTTGCTCAGTTTGTCCTTCTGACACAAGTAAGACAATTTTTATTGAATATCACCAAAATATTCATGGATATATTAAACACACCTCTATTCCTGTACACGGGACGATAGCATAGTGTGTATGTAGCTTCAGAATAATAAATTCAAGCTTTATAGTATTACACTATACACCGTATGTTTAGACAAATGTGTAGTTCATTGCCAAACTTAGATTCAGGTAGAATCTTTATCTTATTTAGATAAATTGACTGCTTTGTACAGTCAAGTGAATTCATAGGACTTCTGATGTGTTTTAGCTACCATTGTCATTCTGTAGCACAGTAACCAAAATTTGGTTTTATGTTCATTCTGAATATCTGTTTTCTAAACAGAGTCCAGAATGCAGCAGCCAGACTTCTCTTGCTCCCAGGTTCATATTGCACCATCACATTCACTGCTGTCCTAACATCTCCAAAGTTATTTCAAAATTGTCCCCTTCTTGTCCCACAATCTTAACTGTGGGGTTTTCTCTCTAAGGTGATGGAAAGTATACCAGAATGTTTGTCCTTATTTGAGCATAGACCTGCCCGTTTTGAGCCCTTCCCAGATTTCTCTGCCTCCAGAAATAGTCCAAATGTAGTTTTGCAAAACCATATATGAAAACAAATATTTTTGTGATACTAATAAAATATTTCAGTTACAAAAATTTTGTAGGCATGGAAATTTAAGTAATTTGCCTTTTAGTCCTAGAAATGCATATATTAGGAAAAAACCCTCCATCGTTAGAACCAGAAAGTGAAATGAACATGTTTAGTTTCACTGCCCAAATTGTTTGAAGGATAAAAAAGTAAAAATAAAAAGAGTACAATCAACGTGCAGCTAAATTTAGACCAGCAGCAACAGATGTTGGGTTGCTTTTTCAGGTGAGCCACCCCATGCCACAGTGTCCCTCTGCTCTTGTGCACTGGCAGGGTCATGGGATGGACAGGACTCCAGCTCTCCAGGAGGACATGCTTCTACCATGACAAAGAAGTCCTCTGCCCCATGTAGCAGTGTGACTGGATCCCCAGCTGAGATGCTAGCAGTTTACATTTGTTCCAGCTTTCATTTTAGAGAGCGGTTACCTTTTCAGGGAGCATGGCAATTTTAAAATGTTGGTTTTGGGGTTGGTAGATTAAATTTTGGGCCTCACAGACTTGACTCTGTCCCTTCAACTGCGCACCCATTCAGAGATCTTATGATCAGTCCTTAGGAAATTCATAAAAACTCCATGAAACTTTTATGAGGCAAAATCCAATTTCCCCTCTCTAATACCAAGACGTTGATATAAAGGTTAGTGTAGAAGTATGTCAATGCTTACAAATGCACTTTTTTGGTTTTGAGCTATACTGAATTTCTGACAATGAAGAAGAAATAAGCAGAAACCCTAAATTACAGCTGCCTAAATTGTCTCAGTATGAGCTACATAAAAGTCACAATGGGAGTTTAGAATCTCATGGGAAAATGAATTACTGCTAACCTTTCAGTTCCATTCAAGACCAAGACCAGTTTGCGGATGATACCAAACTGGGAGGGATTGCAACTGCTTTGGAGGACAGGGTCATAATTCAAAATGATCTGGACAAATTGGAGAAATGGTCTGAGTTAAACAGGATGAAGTTTAACAAAGACAAATGCAAAGTGCTCCACTTAGGAAGAAAAAATCAGTTTCACACATACAGAATGGGAAGAGACTGTCTAGGAAGGAGTACGGCAGAAAGGGATCTAGGGGTTATAGTGGACCACAAGCTAAATATGAGTCAACAGTGTGATGCTGTTGCAAAAAAAGCAAACGTGATTCTGGGATGTATTAACAGGTGTGTTGTGAGCAAGACACGAGAAGTCATTCTTCCGCTCTACTCTGCTCTGGTTAGGCCTCAGCTGGAGTATTGTGTCCAGTTCTGGGCACCGCATTTCAAGAAAGATGTGGAGAAATTGGAAAGGGTCCAGAGAAGAGCAACAAGAATGATTAAAGGTCTTGAGAACATGACCTATGAAGCCAGGCTGAAAGAATTGGGTTTGTTTAGTTTGGAAAAGAGAAGACTGAGAGGGGACATGATAGCAGTTTTCAGGTATCTAAAAGGGTGTCATAAGGAGGAGGGAGAAAACTTGTTCACCTTAGCCTCTGAGGATAGAACAAGAAGCAATGGGCTTAAACTGCAGCAAGGGAGGTCTAGGTTGGACATTAGGAAAAAGTTCCTAACTGTCAGGGTGGTTAAACACTGGAATAAATTGCCTAGGGAGGTTGTGGAATCTCCATCTCTGGAGATATTTAAGAGTAGGTTAGATAAATGTCTATCAGGGATGGTCTAGACAATATTTGGTCCTGCCATGCGGGCAGGGGACTGGACTCGATGACCTCTCGAGGTCCCTTCCAGTCCTAGAATCTATGTTAATAAACTAAGGTGATTAATACAAATAGGGAACTATTTTAAAATATCTTGGAATTTTTTTTTATGTTTAACATATAATATTCCAGCATGAATTTTACATGGATAGTGTTGACTTTTGGTGTACCTATTGCTACCAGGTACAGTAATTACTGTCTGAGAGCAGCAAAGAGCTCATCTGATTTAAGTACTCCAGAGAGAATTTTATGCCAAAAAAATAAAAATTCTGTGCACAATATATTTTAGAACTCTGCAAATTTTATTTGTCAAGAAATAAATGTGGAGGCTCCAACATGGCAGTGGGGAGCACCTCCCACATCCATCCAGGCAGTGGCCTATCACCCTGGAGCCCTCCCTTCCTCCCCTCAGGACAGGGACTCGGTGGTGAGGGTGCACCTGACCTTGACACAGCGCAAGGGCCAGGACTGTCCCAGAAAGACCCCAGGGTCCTGCCCCTCTGCGCCAGGCACTCCAGGGGTGGGCAGGCTGGCTCAGCCCGCCAGGATACAAGTGTGGCGGGGCTTAGTGTGGGGGGACCCAGGTGTGGGGTGAGAGAGTTCTGTGTGGGGCAGTCTGGGTGTAGGTGGCTCAATGGGGGATCTGGATGCACAGGAGCTTGTTGGGGGGTTTCGGGTGCAGGGGCAGTGGGACTCTGCAGGGGATCCAGGTGAAGGTGGTTGGGGCTCAGCAGGGGCCATCTGGGTGTGGTGGGATTGTGCTTGGCAGGGGTGGTTTAGGTGTGGGGGCTCAGCAAGGGGGTCTGGGTGCTGGGGGAGTGGGGCTCGTTGGGGTGGGAGTCCAGATGTGGGGGGGCTCATCAGGGTGGTCCAGGTGCAGGAGGGGTGGGGCTTGATGGGATGGGGGTTTGATGGGCCTGCTTAATGGGGGAGCTCCAGTGCTGCTGCTGAGGGAATGCTGCATGACAGGCTCCCCCTTCCCCCCCCCATGTCCTATCCCTTCCCCCCCCCATGTCCTATCCCTTTCCCCTTCCTCTCCCACCACTCCTCCATCCTCCTTCCTTCCCCACTGCCTATTTCCACCCCCTTTCTCCCATTTCTCCTGCCCCAACCCACCCCTCTTGCCCTGTCCCACTGTGGGCACTCACCATTGTGCAGAAAACAAGATGGCTCCCAGCATGCAGAAGGGGAGCCCGACGGCACTACGACTCAGGAGATGGCATCCAGCTGCAGAGTTAGCTAGCCGTAGTGGAACCCTTCTTCATCTGGGCAGCTATATGCTCACAGAAATGGGGGGTGGGGGCAGTGGCATGTGACCCCGCATACCCCCATGCCTTGCATCTGAGGGGGCTATGCCCCCAAACTATGCCCATGGGTGTCCCCACCCCGACCCCTTCGGAGATTTACCTCTCTGCCAGCTGCTCTGGGCACTGGAAACCATGCTGGCATGTGACCGTTCTTGTGGCTTCCCTTTGCCTCCCCGTCATTTTCTGCGGGGAAGCAAAGAAATCTTTGGGGGGGATGAATTCTGTGCATATGCAGTGGCACAGACTTCCCTCAGGAACATATAATGTAGTTTAAAAGAGTCTGTTAAATATATCTCTAGGCAGCACATACTCATCTTTATGCATTTGAATTAGAGAAAAATGTAAGCCCAGAAGTGCTAATTAGCAGAGATTTTAAAAAAAGTTCTGTAATCCGGGCTTTTAGGAATTTTTCAGTCAATAGAAGGTAGATTAGGAAAAGGTAAGGGCTTAGATTTCACAACACAAAGCATTGGTTATCATATCTAGCTTCCCCACTGAAAAATTACTCTTTATGTGTAGCTTCTAAGCGCAAGTGCTCTGATTACCTGATTCAAAGGGTTGCTGCAATCACTGACCTCATTCTTAAAAATAAATCAATAAATATGGGGACATGGTGAATTAATTACTAACCCATGTCAGGTTTTTTGTTTTAAACTGTGTGACTTTTAATGCATTCTGGACTCTTCAGGTAATTGTCCCTTTTGGAAGCAGAAGTCTTGCTCCCTATTTGGGTCTGCAGAAAACAAGCTGCTGCGTTAAATATCATCCTGAAGAAGTTGGGGTTAGAATGAGAGGCATAGAAAAAGCACTCATACCTTCCTAAGCATCTGCTATCCTGAGCTAGGGTGCAAAACACCCATGACTCTTAAATTAAAAACTAGGACATGAATGAATAACTGGATAAAAGGATAATGTGGAGAAATAATTGGCAGAATTATTCCCGAGGCTCTCCCCCACAAGTATTTGTGTCCTCAGCTTTTTTTGTATTTTTGAGGCGCAAGGATGCCCTTCTCTCTTTCCTCTCCTTGTCAACCCAAGGTGCCTGGAATACAGGAGCTTCTCTTCTTCTCTCCCATCTACTTTGGGCCGCTGTATTTTGAAGTAGCAGGTGTTGCTTTTGAACAAAACAATCTGGGCAGGGGTGGATGGTCTCCTAACCACAAAGAAGAAAATTAGTTGCAGGTGGCCACCAAAAATGTAAACTACAGAAACATGTTTATTTTAAAAATGTTTGATAAAATGACCCTCATTTTTCAGAAAATCAAGGCAGAGGCAGCAGGGGTGCTCTGCTGGTTAACACAGTGTACTGGAACTTTGGAGAGCTGAATTTGGTTCCTAGCATCACCATAAACGTCATGCATGACCTTGGGCAGTCACTTAATTTCTATGCCTCATTTTCCTCATCAGTAAAGTGGAGATAATATTTCCTGATTTTTAGACTAATAATAATGAATGCTCTTTTATCTGAAAATGGGAGGTACTATCTAAGAGCAAATTATTAATACAAGTGGGGGTCATTAACATGAGTAAAGCAACTTCTTTTATTTTAAATCTTATTCTTGAAATGTTTAAATGTTATTTTATATTTTTTGGGTGTTATACACAGCTCCACCTTCTTTCAAAATAAGCCATTGCAAAAATTCATAAGCCTTTAGCCATTAAAAGGAGCTACAGATGCTTGTGGGTTATTGCTGAATAATGTATTTATGCTGTATGAATGTATCATTTTCAATTAGTTTAATCTTCTCTTTTTAATTCCAGATAGCCTCGTTATTTGCTTTGTATGTTGTGGGTTACATTGACTCTCTCAAGTTACAGAAGATACTTTGTGCACATATGGTAATACTTCCTTTTAAAAAAATAAACTAGTCAAACTAGCTAGTGAAGAGAATCTAGTTTTAGATATTTTGATTAGTTGTGTAGTGAGTGTAAAGAGTTACTGTAAGACTAAGAGTGAAGGGAAAAAAGGAATAGAACCCTGTCCATACACAGATCTTGAGATGCACAAAAATGACTTTTTAAAATAGAACACTATTATCTGCCTTTACTAATTGTGTATTGGAAAAAAAAGAAAAATGTACTGGTTTTAAAAGAATACTGTCAAACTTGGTAGACCAACATTTTCATCTGTCGTAGAAGTAGATATTTTCCAAATGTCTTGCTAATAAATAAATCTTTTTATGATTTAGACAAATATGTAAATGTAAACCAAGTATTTTAATATCCTAAATTAAAATTTAATGAAAGAGCTACGTTCACTTCTGCTACAATATCATGGCCAGTTCAAAGCTGTTAATTGGAACAGCTCATGAACAGGGCCGGACTAACATGGAGCTTTAGGGGCTGCAGCCCAGGGCCTCTGACTAAGGGGCCCCCGCAAAAATAAATCCATAATTATATACAATTCAGTGGTCACCAACCTGCCGATTGCCATCGACTGGTTGATCCTGGAGCCTCTGCCAGTCGATCGTGATCTCCGGGCCACTAAATGTCCTGTGACGCAGCAGGGCTCAGGCAGGCTGCCTGAATGCCTTGGCCCCACGCTGCTCCCGGAAGCGGCCAGCTGCTGGCACATCTCTGCAGCCCCTGGCGGCAGGGTGGGGAGGAGGCTCTGCGCACTGCCTCTGCCCCCAGCACTGTCCCCGTAGCTTCCATTGGCAGGGGTGGCGCTGGCAGGTGCGTACAGCGCACGGAGACACACTGTCGCCCCCAGGGGCATGCAGAGATGTGCCCGCAGCCGGCCGCTTCCAGGAGCAGCATGGGGTATGGCAGGCAGGCAGCCTGCCTGAGCCCTGCTGCGCTGCCGGCCTGGAGCCGCCTGTGGTAAGCGCCTCCCAGCTGGAGCCTGCACCTCACACCCCCTCCTGCATCCCAACTCCCTCCCAGACCGCGCACTCCCTCCTGAACCCCAACCCCCTGCCCCAGATCAGAATCCCCTCCTGCACCAAACTCCCTCCCAGAGCCCGCACCCCTCATCCTCTCCTGCACCCCAAAACTCTGCCCCAGCCTGGAGCCCCCTCCTGCACCCAAAATCCCTCCCAGAAAGAAACTAATATAACAGCTGTTCTAAGATAAGAAGTAGGCTATTTTGAATTAACTTAACAATATTCTACATGTTTTAAGACTGACATGTATCCATAGAATGGCTTTGCTAATTAAAAGGCAAGTTTAGTATAGCGTTAATACCCTCAATGCCATAATTGTGATCATTTTGTTTTAAATTAGGAAAAAGACTTGTATACAGGGGCCCCAGAGAATCTAATAGCCCCAGGCTCACAGGAGAGTCAATCCAGCCCTGCTCATGAAGATGATGTATCCATATGACAGCCCCAAAAATGTTCTGGTACATACTTCAAAATAAGAAATGAGAAAATATTTTATGATTAAATTAGTCCTGAGCAAAATTTCAGGATGTTTTAGCTTGAGAGAAACATGAAGGTAGGAGGTGATAGTCCTTCGCTCTTTCCTGACCACTTCCTGGTGGTTCCAAAGCATATAAGTAAATTACCTGCAAGTTTAATTTATTAGTTCTTATATTTGCTCCAGATGCCAGGTCACTCACTGCCAGGCCTCCCACTAACCTCCCAGGCTGCCCTGGACCCTGCGTCCCCCTGAAGCGCAGGGCCCCCCAAAGCGTGGGGTCTCGGGCGGTTGCCCCAGTCCATTCTATGGACAGGACGGCTCTGCTTGGACGTGTTCTGGGCACCACCAAAAATTATAGAAACCTGGCGCCCGTGGATACTGGTCATGCATTTACAGGTTTCTGTATTTGTGTATTTTGAGAAACATTGATACTACATTACTTTCTGGATTTTTCCATGGTGTTCAGGCTCTTCCTGAAGAGTCTAATAGCTGTAATACACTTCATTGTCTGGGTATATCAAAAGAAGGACAGGAGACACTTGTTATGGATTTTAATCAGGCCTCAACTTTATTATATAGCGGTCTGGGACTACCAGGCAGATAAAGTGAACAGTGCAGGCAAATCCATATTTATTCAAATCATTACCTGGGGCTTCCACCAGCCCCCCTTCATTTTCCATCCAGGTCCCTCCAGCCAACACATGGCTTAGACCTTACTATCCACCCCCCTCATAGGAGGGTTAAGGTGGCTATCAGACCAGGGGAAGAGGAGTTGGCTCCCTGCCGTACCAATCATAGGAGTCCCCAACCCTCCTCCCCCTTTCTGTTCCTTTACCGGTCACCTCCCTTATGAGTACTTTACCAGACCATTTATCTGGTCACTGGATGTCTTCCCTATGGAGTACCTGCACTGGACATCCACCCCACACTTACAAAATAAGTTGCGACATATACCCTACCACCTTTTCTTCTTACCAGAAAAGGTCATCCCTGACACCCACTTGTGGGGAAGGCAAAAAAACCTCGCTCCACTGAAGCCAATCTGGTGGTGCGGGAAAAATTCCTTCCCAGCCCCCCTTAAAAAGGAGTGACTAGCACAATGCCCACAGCAGGTCCTAACCCAACCTGATATTTGCCTCCACTAGGGGAGGGAGGGTGGGTGCTGTCTTGCCTGCTGCATGGAAAAAAGGGGCTTCCCACGCCAGGGCTTGCACCTTCCAACTTCACATTCCTGGGGGGTGAGTCAGGGCCGCAAAACTGATCACTGTTCACCTTTTGCAGAAGTCTCTAACCTCACTCCCCCTCCCCTCCAGCCATAAAGCACAGCTGCCCTCCCTCGGCAAGCCCAGCCAACATTTGCTTTAAGTGCGGTGCAGTCATTAGGACTTAAGAAATGCCCTATTATGCATTCTTGAACAATATTCTGGTTAGGAGGAGATTATTGAGAATCCAAAGATCTATAGCTCACCTACTAGAAGAAACAACTTAATATAGGCTTATGATTATCTTTCCCCCATTGGTTCTTTCTGTCCTTCTCTTACACACCTCATCTTGAATTCTTTTCTCTCTTCCCAGCAATTGATTCTCAATCGCCATCTTCCACTTATCCCCATTCCAATGTGTTATAGTGCCTCCCCTATCCCTTCTATGGCTTTAAAGGTTTACTTTGTTACATCATCCAGTGGATTTTAATTTATTCTTACGGATTTTTCCCTTGCTGATTATGGTCTCTCACAGTGATTCTTAAGGAGTCAGTCTCCTCATGGATTCTGTCCTTCTAATGGATTCTGGAAGCACATCCCCTATTCAATATCAGCTGCTATAGCTTCTGAGACATTGGCTGGGCCTGTGAATCCATAAATTTTTCTAAAATCCAGAATAATTCTTGCCAGAACAGCATAGTTGGCAGCTACAACTGTATAAAAAAATAGTGGAGAAAACTCTGATATGGTTAAGTATGCCTATGACCAAAGAAAATGCTGCATCAAATTTTTGGTTTACCAGTTTTGATAGTGTTATTTATTTGAAATTTATAGCTTTCTGTCTGGCAGAAATATGAAGTTGTTCTTTGAGTGTCCCTCTGGGTGCTTCAATTCAGATGCACATTCACCCTATGCCTTTGATCAGAGATTTTTGGTAGTGTTGCCTGTCTGGCCTGCTCATGCGCCCTACACATACTCCTGCCCCATACCCAAGCTATATAGAGCTATGTGGGCAAACAGCCTTCAGTTCCTTCTAGTGGTGCTGGAATTAGGGGTGCTGCCACACCCCCTGTTTGAAGTAGTAATAAACACCAAATACATTCCATCAGCAGCACCCCCACTATAAAAATTGTTCCAGCATGCTTGGTTCCTTCTCAACTGCCTTCGGCCAGAATTGGAATTTAGTGTGTGCCTGTTTTCTATTTAGAGTTATTATATAGTATGTAGTTTAGTACTTTATAGTTATTGGAACTGTTGTTCTCATTTTCTTTCTCCCCTCCAAAAAAATTTTTTTTTTCTCGTTCTGAGGAGTCCAAATTTTTTTCTTGAATATGGGATAATGGGCTACATGGGTTTTAAAAGGAGCCTTTCCTTTTGAGGAGCCATTCCTGTCAGTGAGGAATTTTCCCCTAAATTGAGAATGAGAATTGGACTCTCAAGTCTCCAACAAAATAGTCTTAGCTTTGGAAACTTTTGCCACTGCAGGCAATATGGAATGCAGAAAATTCTGTTCTAGAGGAGGACTCAGGTATCTCCTAGAGATTGAGGATTTTCTCATTACATGGACAAAGGGTCTTTCTCTATGGGTCTCCACCAATTCCATTGCTTTTAAAGGTTCTCAACAAGATCAAGCACAGCCAAGCCAGGGGGTCATTTTGATTATATCAACTTGGCCAAGACAAGTTTTGTTTCCTTACCTCTTCAGACTCACCTTCTGCCCTCTGTGGCAGCTCCCCATCAATTCTTGACTGTCTCAGGATGTGGATCAAACACTTCATCCCAATCTGAACATTCTGCAACGCCAAGCATGGCTCCTCAGTGGCTCTCAGGATTAGAGGCATCCTGTTCATCGGGAGTACAACATGTGCTGTTAAATAGCAGGGAGAAATCTACAAGACACACTTACCTCCAGAAATGGAGAAGATGTTATCTTTAGTGTAACCTCTGTTATCTTTCACCTGTCCAGTCATATCTTTCCACAATCTTGGATTACCTATTGGAATTGAAAACACCAGGTCTCTGAATTCCATCAAGGTTCACTTAGAATCAATAACAGCTTCCCACTCACCATTAGGCGGTTTGTCAATTTTCACACATCTGACCACAGTGAGGTTCTTAGTCTTACAAACCTTTTCCCACAGATTAGTGATCCTACTCTGCTTTGGGATTTCAACCTTGTTTTTAACCATCCTATGAAACAGCCTTTTGAGCCACTAGCTACGTGCTCTGTTACATTTGTCCATGAAGACAGTCTTTTTGGTGACCTTTGCTTCTGCATGAAGGGTTGGAGAGATTGGGGCTCTAATGCCAGGTCCTCCATTGACTATGTTCTCCAAGGCGAAGGTATAATTACAACTCCCTGCAAAATTTTTACCCGAGGTTTCTTCTGTTTCATATTAACCAGACAGTTCACTTTCTAGTTTTCTTTCCTAAACTGCATTATTCTACGCAGGAAGCTATCTTCCATACGCTAGATGTTGAGAGGGTACTGGCCTTTTACTTGAACAGAACCAGAACATTCAAGAAGTCCCCATGACTTTTTGTTTCTATTGAGGATAGGTCAAGGGCAGTGTTTCCCAAACTTGGGACGCCGCTTGTGTAGGGAAAGCCCCTGGCGGGCTGGGCCAGTTTGTTTACCTGCCCCATCCAGCAGCTCCCATTGGCCTGGAGCAGTGAACCGCGGCCAGTGGGAGCCACAATCGGCCGGACCTGCGGCGTCCCAAGTTTGGGAAACACTGGTCTAGGGAATACACTATCTCACATCCAGAGTGTCTCTTTGGATTATTGCATATAATGGTTTGGCTGATGCTCAAACTCCCCTGCAAGTGATTGCATGTTCTATTTGATTGCAGTCTATGTCTGTAGCCCTACTCAAGAATGTTCCAGTTGCTGAGAGATCTGCAAAGCTGCAACATGGAGTTCAGTGCATACTTTTTCCAGCCATTATGCTTTGGTTCATGCTGCTAGATCAGATGCTGCAGTAGACAATGCAGTTCTCTCTTGAGCTCTGGACTCTGTTCTAAACCTCCTGTCTCCTTGAGCTAAGGAGTCACTTGAAGTGGAGCACCCACAGGGACACTACTCAAAGAAAGAGCGGTTACTCACTTTGTGCAGAAACTGGAGTTCAAGATGTGTCCCTCTTTGGGTGCTCCACTACCTGCCCTCCTTCCCCTTTGCTTTGGAGTTTTCTTTGTGATACTTTTCAGTAGAGAAGGAACTGAGGGTGGTTCCCCGTACGGTCCTATACAGCCTCTGTTCAGGGCATAGCATGTGTAGTGCACATGTGCAGGCCGAACAGGCATTGCTACCAAAAATCTGTGATCAAAGGTACAGGGTACATGGGCATCTGAAGTGGAGTACCCAAAGGGACACGCATCACAAAGAACTCCAGTTATTGGACAAAGTGAGTAACCTCTCCCTTTTTTTCCTCCTCAAAATTTCTTTACTACTTTGTCCACAGGATTCTGAGAGTCTGACTATCAGCATATATAAGTGACCAAGTAAAATAACTTGAAAGAATGAATAAAACATCAGGAATAGCGTTTTAAAAAATGAAAAAAGAATATCATTAGGGGTTGAAATATATTCTGTTATTAAATCTTTTAGTCTGTTACTTACATCATCATCACAGTAGTTCACATTTGCTACATTGCCATCATTTTAAATCTTTATTACTAACCTTTCTCAATAAAATTCTATAAGCTGGGTCTCTAGCTTAGAGAGTTGCTGCATAGTATGTAGATATTTATATATTTAAAGAAAACCATGGTATTGCTGTCAGTTATCAATTATTTTATTTATACTATATGTTGTATTTGAGAGAATTACTTGATGGTTTAGATATTCGGAGATGTTTTGTATTTTCTTATTTCAGGCATCTCTTGCACTGTGTTTCATTTTGATGTTTGGCAACTCAATGTTATTGACATCATATTATGCTGCCTCTTTAGCAGTTATCTGGGTAAGTTTTGGAAGAATTCATTTCAGATGCTTAGGAATGTATTTCTGCACTATTAGCTATGGATTGGCACATTAAATGGAGAATTGTAACTTTTCTGAATAGTTAGAAAATAGTATACTTCCATGAGATTGATAAGGTTAGTCTTGGAGATGTTTGGGGAATGGGGAAGTGTTAGTAAAGTCAATAAAATGTTGACATGTCAAAGCTTTGACATGAGAGAAACTGAACATTGACTTACACTTTTTCAGGTGTAAGGCTAAAACAATCATGTTTTACAGTGTACTAAAAGTTGTTTATATGCTGGCAAATTTTGTGGAACATCCGACACACAAGCTATACGTGATTAACTGATTGGACTTTAAAATGAAAGTTGTGGCTTAAATAAGTTTCTGTTTGAAGCTTAAGCAGTATTAAAAAAATAATAATCTTAAAACGGATACTTTTTCCAAAACTGCAAATAGTACAGAACAGAATGACCACTAATAGAAGCAACAATAATCAGAAATTATAAGTCGATATGAAAACAGTCTTGGAAAGTCCACTCACTCAGGACCACATTCCAAGCATTATTAAAACCATTAAAGGTTTGTCATCCGATATCTTCCTCATCCCTGTTTTTTACAGAAAAAACTTACCTAAGCAAATCATGTACTTACTCCAGGAAGGAAGAAGACAAAAGAATTATCAATCAAGGCTAGTAGAAGGACACTAAAGAGAGCCTATTTCCACCTCAGTCTCTCTTGATGTTCCATCCTGGAAGCATGGAGGGTAGCCCAATGTCTCAGTCTTTTTATTTTAACTTTTTGTCTCTTAGATCTTTTCTGAGAAATAACATAACTATACTATAGGGATGCTGAGCCATGCTCCTGGCTCCTTCGTTAGCTAGAAGCTAAAATGTCCCTAGTTACAAAAAAACCTTTCTGTTTGACCATTTGTAATGAAGTCTCAATGTCATGTGGCCATTAGTCTGGTGTAGAGTAGGCTTCTTACAGCTCTTCAGTTAATGCCTCATTTCTGATTTTTATTGCTCTTGACATCCACTGATGGTAAGGGTTCTTGCTATTATAAGATGGTGAAGAGGGCATACAAGAGGAAAATTTAGAACTTAATAACAAATTGTAACTTAGTAACAAAATGCAGGGAAACTTAGTGATTCTGTGTTTAGTAATGTTTTTCTGTCATTCTACCTCATCTTCCCTTGGAGATTCTTTGTGTAAATTTTTTATGCTGTAATTAGTAATTATTCCTCACTTTGAAGTTTCTTGTTGCTGGTGAAAATAGCCAAGCTTTCTGTGCTTGTATTGCCTTTGATGTTTTTTCAGAAACTATGTAAAATAGATTCTCGCCTGGCAGAGAGAAGAGTGGTTCTAATTCAGTGTATGGAAACTGCAATATCAGAGTATCAGTTCTTATGATATTCAGTCATGTGGTTGACAGGTTACACGGGTTTGAACTGTACTTTTTAAGGATGTTCATGTGGTGACATGTCAAGCTCTATAGAAAAAAATACCTTGTTTTTTTGCGTTACTGGAATATGATTGGAAATATTATAAAATAGGTGCATTAATTTTTAATTATTATTTTAGGGTATTCTTGAATGGAGTCCAAAATTGCTGAAAATGGGTAGAAGAGAAGTCAGTTTATGGGTAAGGATTGATTATCAGAAAAGAACTACCACTTATTGGTCAGCCAAATCAGGAAATTATCCATGTATTTTTATGCAGTGAATATGTGAGAACTGATAGTTTGAAGTAATATTTTGAATATCAATATTTCAAAATTGACTAATATCCCATAAGGAAAACTGACACAAAAAGGAATAAAATGGATAAGTAATTTGACAAAATTGAACTAAAAGCTTTCACACTATAAGAGTTAATAGAAGTTAAAAATACAGGAATTTTCTAATTAGTTACAATATTTACAAAATCCTAAGAATTGGACCGCTTAAACTAGATTTGTCTCCAAGACAGAACTATGGAAGGAAATTGAAAAATAATTCAATATCTGATTTAAAAAAGCAAATTGTATGCACTCTTACTTTAGAACTTCAGGGCAATATTGACAAAGTGAACAGAGTTTGAGAAACAGATCTAAACAGCAAATTTCTCCTGAGGATTGAAAGAATATGATAATAGTACAAGTTCACCATCATGGAGAGAATACCAGTGGAAAAGTATGATTAAATATTGGCTCCCAACAGAGTTGCAAAACAAAATAAACACAGTAAAATTCTGGAGGGGATACCATGCTATAGGGGATCATTTTCATATCTTAATCCTAATTTTAAAGGATGCTGGTTAGATTAAAAAATAACAGATGTAAATTCCTGTTACTCTGAGGCTAGAAAAATGTCCCAATTTGTGAAAATTAAACAAATCTGTTTAATTTCTTATAACTGCAGCCAATGAATGTTGTGATGGGTTTCCCCCAGGGTGCCACCTGGAACTGGGGTACCATTGAGCCCCCCGACCCACCATCTGGGCACCCTTTACACTGTACAGCTGTGACCAGCCTGCCAAACCCTCTCCCAGGCTTCAGCACACATACAGGTAGCGACACACCCAGCTGCAGTACATACAGATGGCTGTGATCAGCTCTGCATCGGGAGGATACAGCTAAGGAACTGCTCAGCTGCTCAAGTGCCCATCCCCTTCTGGAATGTAAACCCAAAATTATACTGTCTTGCGCTGCACAGAGATCTGTAGAGTGTAAGCTCATGAAATTCGCCCCTTCTCTGTGTGGAGAGGAAATATGCAACAGCTTTTTGCCCCAAGTTATGACTCCCACATACTGGTTTGTGATAAATCAAAAACAAATTTATTGACTACAAAAGATAGATTTTAAGTGATTATAAGGAATAGCAAACAGATCAAAGCAGGTTACCTAGCAAATAAACAAAAATGCAATCTAAGCTTAATATACTAAAGAGGTTGGATATGAGTAGCAAATTTTCATCCTAAATGATGTTTCCAGCAGATTGCGGAGATTCTTAAGGGGCCAGCTGCACTTGCTTGCAGCTTAAAAACCCCAGGTGTTTCTTTCACAAGTTAAAAATTCCTTCAGCCTGGGTCCAGCACTTTCCCCCAGTTCAGTCCTTGTTCCTCCAGTGTTTTCAAGAGTCGTCTTTGGGTGGGGAGTCAGTGAAGAACCTCGATGTCACCCCCTGCTTTAAATAGCTTTTGCATATGGCGGGTACCCTTTGTCTCCAAGCATTGTTCCCACGCCAGTCAGTGGAAAAACACTGGTATTCCCAAGATGGAGTCCAGTACCAGGTGACTTGGTCACATGACCCTGTAGGGTCCTAGCAGCCATGAGTCAGAGGCTGTTTACAGCGTCCTCAGGAAGGCCTCCCATGGGAGATTAACCTCTTCTAAGGCCTATTGTTTTTTTCTAATGGCCCATCAATCTGAATGGGCCCTTCCCAGCCAGCCATCTAGACTGAGTATCTTTTGCCTAGTGGGCGTTCCCTAGGTGTAAACACATTTATAACACAGATATATAGTCAATATTCCTAATTTCAGATACAAAAATGATACTTGCATATAAGTAGGATAATCATATTCAGTAAATAATAACCATTCCAATGATATCTCACATGACCTATCTTGTGTAAAATACATTATGATTGTCATAATCATATCATCATAATATCTCTATGAAGAATATGGGATGCAGTGTCACAAATGTATTTCATCCTTTTGGTTGAAAAAAGAAATACTATCTCTAGAAAGGTAGTTAACAAGAAATAATTTTAAAAAATTAGATTAACAACTATTTCAGGAAAGATGAACAAAATGGGATGTATATCAATTTTTAAAATTACAATATGTATGCCTCAACTTGTAACTAGTCTGCCTCAATTCTGCTGTTTTCCATTAGCTTGTATATCATTCATTCTCTTTTAATACTTACACTGTTAACCATTATGTTAATGTTTTTATAAAAAGTAGCTAAAAATAAGATTCTGGAAATCTCATTTCTGCTGACTGCACTCTTGCTGTGATATTGTTTGAATGCACTAGGAGAGAAGAGGGAGTCTTAACTGTAGTGCTTGGAGCAATGTGCATAAAGCAGTACTAGATCTTTCAGTTTCAAAAGGAAAAGATTTAACATTACTACTGTGTTCTCTAATTATTGGAGTGTACTTTGAGTTACAAATCACACTTCTTGTGATTGTCTGTTGCTTTATTCTTGACACTTTCCTAACACACAAGAGAACTTTTTCCACTAACTGCACAACTCCAGTATGCTTTTTTTCTTCTGTTCTCCTCCTTCAGTCTGAATGTTTCCTTTATTTTGTAGGCCATTGAAGGATTTGCTTGGTTATTTGGAACAGTCACCTTGAAATATTTGACTTCTCTAATATTTGGAGTAGCTGATGATGTAAGTTCTGCTTTTTTAATGTTAGGCATTGTTAAAGGTTTTATTTTAGACCGTTATGTTGCTTCATATCTTATTTAATCCTTTAAATGTTTTTTTCTTCTCTGAGAAAATATTTAAATTGCACAATACTTAAAATGATTGCTAATTTATTATTCCATTTTCCTTTCTTCCTAAATGAAATGGACTTAAACGTTAAACCAAGCCAATAAATGAATGCTGTTACTTTTTGGTGAGCCAATGTAATGTTCCAAGAAATTGAGTTAGCATGGAAAAGTGAAACTTTGTTTAGCTCTTAACTGACCACCATTGTTGTAGAACTATGCATTTGCTAAGTAAAACTTTGACAGATGGCAAACAACTTAGTAAAAACTGTCTTCGGAGTTTTTTTAAAAAATAGTGACTTCTTTTTAAAATACCTATTCATGCTTTATGGGAAACCATGGGAAAAACTGAATTTATAAATTCTACATTTAGATTACATTGTTCTGCACTCCTACTTTATCACTAAGAGGTTTTACATGAAAATGGAATCTAAGCATTTGTTTTATCTATTTGGCATATTTTGATCAGAAGCATTGAGGAAGGAAAAGCGAACGATGCTGTAATAAAACAGTACATTAAAATAACCAACAAGTAACAAATTGGCAAATGTCATCCAGAGCTAGAATAAATTAACAATACAAAGAGAGGCGATAGTAAGATTTATCTACATCTTAACCAAAACTTCAACATTATTTTTGAAGATAATTGTGTCCCAAAGCCCTTACAAATTTTCTTAACATTTCTATTTTGGCTTTATTATCCTTTATTATATCATATATTTGGTATTGTATTGCCATGAGATTTCTAGGATTACTTGCACAGAAGTGGGAGAGGAATTATCACTCCAGGGTTTTATGATTTCCATAGCTATTCTCCAGGCATTTGGTACAGAAGCTGATTTAAATTATGGTTACAAACCACAGTTAGTAGTTCTGCAATTTCACATTTGAGTTCCTTCAGAACTCTTGGGTGAATACCAGCTTAGTTTATCAATTTGTTCCAAAACCTCTTCTAATGACACCTCATTCTGCGACAGTGCCTCAGATTTGTCACCTAAAAAGAATGGCTCATGTTTGGGAATGTCCCTCACATCCTCAGCCGTGAAGACCAATGCAAAGAATTCATTTAGTTTCTCTGCGATGGTCTTATTGTCCTTGAGTGCTCCTCTAGCATCTCGATCATCCAGTGGCCCCACTGGTTGTTTAGCAGGCTTCCTGATTCTGATGTACTCAAAAAATTTTTTGCTATTGCTTTTTGAGTCTTTGGCTGTGTCATAACTATAAAGGGAAGGGTGGCTGCTCTCCTGTGTACAGTGCTATGGAATCCCTCCTGGCCAGAGACTCCAAAATCCTTTCACCTGTAAAGGGTTAAGAAGCTCGGGTAACCTAGCTGACACCTGACCCAAAGGACCAATAAGGGGACAAGATACTTTCAAATCTTGGGGGGGGGGGAAAGGTTTGTGTGTGTGCCCTTTGTTTAAGGGGTGGTTCGCTCTGGGGACTGAGAGGGACCAGACATCAATCCAGGTTCTCCCCATCTTTCTAAACAAGTCTCTCCTATTTCAAACTTGTAAGTAAAAAGCCAGGCAAGGCGTCTTAGATTTACTTTGTTTTCTCAACTTGTAATGTACCTTTTACCAGAGTGTTTATCTTTGTTTGCTGTACTTTGAACCTAAGACAGAGGGGGGTCCTCTGAGCTCTTTAAGTTTGATTACCCTGTAAAGTTATTTTCCATACTGATTTTACAGAGATGATTTTTACCTTTTTCTTTAATTAAAAGCCTTCTTTTTTAAGAACCTGATTGATTTCTCCTTGTTTTAAGATCCAAGGGGGGTTTGGATCTGTATTCACCAGGAGTTGGTGAAAGGAAGGAGGGGGGAAGGGTCAATTTCTCCTTGTTTAAGATCCAAGGAGTTTGGATCTGTATTCACCAGGGAATTGGTGAAAGGTTTCTCAAGGCTTCCCAGGGAGGGAATTCTTGAGATGGTGGCAGCGGACCAGAGCTAAGCTGGTAGATAAGCTTAGAAGTTTTCATGCAGGCCCCTACATTTGTACCCTAAAGTTCAAAGTGGGGATACAGCCTTGACAGGCTGACTGTTCTTCAGATTCTTTTTTGGCCTTCCTAATTATATTTTTACACTTCATTTGCCAGAGTTTATGCTCCTCTCTATTTTCCTCACTAGGATTTAACTTCCACTTTTTAAATGACGCCTTTTTGTGTCTCACTGCTTCTTTTACTTCATTGTTTAACGATGGAGGCACTTTTTTTGTTCTCTTACTGTGTTCTTTAATTTGGCGTATACATTTAAGTTGAGTCTCTGTTATGTTGTCTTTTAAAAAGTTTCCTTGCTGCTTGCAGGGATTGCACTTTTGGCACTGCACCTTTTAATTTCTGTTGAGCTAGTTTCCTCATTTTTATGTAGTCACCCTTTCTGAAATTAAATGCTACAGTGTTGGGCTGCTGTGGTGTTTTCCCCACCACAGGGGGGGATGTTAAATTTAATTACATTATGGTCACTATTACCAAGCGGTCCAGCTATGTTCACCTCTTGGACCAGATCCTGTGCTGCACTTAGGACTAAATCAAGAATTACCTCTCCTCTTGTGGATTCTAGGACTAGCTGCTCCAAGAAGCAGTCATTTAAGGTGTCAAGAAGCTTTATTTCTGCATCCCGTCCTGAGGTGACATGTACCCAGTCAATATGGGGATAGTTGAAATCCCCCATTATTATTGAGTTTTTTTATTTTTATAGCCTCTCTAATCTTCCTGAGCATTCCGCAGTCACTATCAACCTCCTGGTCAGGTGGTCGGTAATATATCCCTACAGCTATATTCTTATTATTAGAGCATGGAATTACTATCCATAGAGATTCTATGGTTCAGTTTGGTTCATTTAAGATTTTTATTTCATTTGATTCTACGCTTCCTTTCATATATAGTGCCACTCCCCCACCAGCATGGCCTGTTCTGTCCTTCCGATATATTTTGTACCCTGGTATTAATGTGTCCCATTTATTCTCCTCATTCCACCAAGTTTCTGTGATGCCTATTATATCAATATCCTCATTTAATACGAGGAACTCTAGTTCACCTACCTTATTATTTAGACTTATAGCATTTGTATATAAGCACTTTAAAAACTTGTCACTTTTTAGCTGTCTGCCATTACATGATGTAATTGAATGGGACTCTTTTTCATTTGATTGTTTCTCATCAGATCCTACCCGTATTTTATTATCTTCCATCCTGTCCTCTTTACTAGGACATAGACAATCTCCAATAATAGATCCTCCCCTAAGGGATGTCTCTGTCTGAGCCACGTGCTCCTCCGCACCTTTTGGCTTTCCCCCAGCCCTTATTTTAAAAACTGCTCTATGACCTTTTTAATTTTAAGTGCCAGCAATCTCGATCCATTTTGGTTTAGGTGGAGCCCATCCTTCCTGTATAGGCTCCCCCTTTCCCAAAAGTTTCCCCAATTCCTAATAAATCTAAACCCCTCCTCCCTACACCATCGTCTCATCCACGCATTGAGACCCTGCAGTTCTACTTGTCTAACTGGCCCTGTGCATAGAACTGGAAGCATTTCAGAGAATGCTACCATGGAGGTCCTGGACTTCAATCTCTTACCTAGTAGCCTAAATTTGGCCTCCAGGACCTCTCTCCTATCCTTCCCTATGTCATTGGTACCCTACATGTACCACGACCACAGCACTACACATAAGTCTATCTAGATGTCTCGAGAGATCTGCAACCTTTGCACCAGGCAGGCAAGTCACCATGCGGGTCTCCCGGTCATCGCAAACCCAGTTAACTATGTTTCTAATGATCGAATCTCCCATAACTATTACATGTCTCTTCCTAATAACTGGAGTTTCCTCCCCCAGAGAGGTATCCTCAGTGCGAGAAGGTACCGCAACATCATCTGGAAGGAGGGTCCCAACTATGGGATCGTTTTCCCTCTGCTCTAGTTGGATGTTTTCGTTCCCTGCGGCTTTCATCCTCTTCAACAGCACAGAGGCTGTCAGACTGGGGGTGGGACCATTCTACGGTGTCCCAAAAAGTCTCATCTATGTATCTCGGAGTCCCTTGTCTCCTCTAGTTCAGCCACCCTGGTCTCCAAAGTCCATACAAGGTCTCCGAGGGCCAGGTGCTCCTTGCACTGAATGCACACATACGCCATCTGCCCATAGGGCAGGTAATCATACATGCTGCATTGGGTGCAATAAACTGGATAGATCCCACTCTGTTGCTGGTCTTCTGCCTGCATTCTCTTTTTACTCCTGCAACTTGTTCCTTAGTTGATGTTTTGTTTTTATCAGGGGGTGTTTTTGGCTTTTAAGTTTAAAGAATGTTGTGTATCTAGCCCCCCCACACACACACACTTCCCCCTCTAAACTCCCCCTCTAAACTCCCCTGTTAGCTGCTCCTGTTCCCTAGCTCTTCTGGTTGCTTAGGAGTGGGCTTTTTAAAGCCCTGGTCTTCCTGAGTAGCCCCACCCACCCACCCCCAGTTAAGGGTTGATGGGTGCTAAAGGGCTTAGGGATCAAAGCCTCTTTAAGAAGCTCTCAGTCTTGCCTAGGAGGCCGCTAGGCTCGTCACACGGTCCCCCAAACAAACAGACCATGTGGTATATTTCAGTCAAGCAGCAAGCACACCACAAACACACACACTACAGACAACAAACTTACCCCAAGGATCATGTAATTGTTCCTCCTTCACCTGGAGAACTCCCTTGCAAAGCTCCCCTGTTAGCCGCTCCTGTTTGCTAGCTATGTATTCCAGGATGTTCCCAAAATTCATGGGTACTAGATGGAGAGAGAAAATAGGAAGCACATATCCCCTAAGTATGAATATGCAAAGCTCTTGATGAACCACAGTTACTTGGTAATCAACTTTTTTCTTGTAATCTTCTGCTGTATGGATTTGAGCAAACCTAACAATTTTGTACCTGAAAATCTCATTTAATCTGTCCAAATAATTACTTGGTGCATTTACACTTGTACTATAACTGAAGGGTTTTTGTTGAACTAAATAGGAAAATGTTTGTTTATGAAAAAAGAACTTCGTTACAGCATATGAGATCAATTTCTTATTTACTGATGTTTTTTGCTTTATATTTCCTACCAGGCACATATAAGTAACCTGCTAAAATCAAAATTTTTTGGCTACAAGGATTTTGATACATTAATGTACACCTGTGCTGCAGAGTTTGACTTCATGGAAAAAGAGGTAACTTATTAAAAATTGATTTACAAAAGAGGTAACTTGTTTATATTTTACCTCAACTGTGATTGCTTCTACCAACAAATCTGAGAGCTGTTTGCGGTCATTGTAAGACTTTTGTTTCCACATTCAAGTGGAGCTAGATTTTCGTGAGGTTAGAAATAGGAAGTGTATGATTTCAGACTTGAAGGAGCTCTTAGATTTGGATGAGAGAGTAAGTACTGTATAAGGACAGATTCTTTAAATTTTGTGATACTACTTGTTTTATATAATTAGCAAAACGTAACAAATGTTGAGGGGACGAAAAGTAGGTGAGACCATATCTTGAGGTCCAATGTCTTGTGGTTTGTCTGCGCAGAAAATCACTTTGGCTGGACGAGTAAAAATGCTTTTAGGGCCAGTAAACTTGTCTTGGCGCAGCCATAAATTATGACTGTTAAAAAATGAATTGGTGAGTGTTTGAGATGATCCACAATTTAGTTCTAGCCTTATGACTGATAACTAAAGAAAATAAGCTGGAGATAAGATTGAAGCCTCCAAAAAGATGCTAAAGGCAATTGTAAAGTGGAAATTGGAAAGAACGTATGTAATGTTAATGTTTAGCCTTACTTAAACATAGGGGGACTAATTTATAAATGCTGCATCAGTGTTATGAGTACTAATTAGGTAGCTGGATGGGGCTTGATGTCTTGAATCTCCTTTCAGCTCACCTTGTTTCTGCTATATGTTGAAATTTAAATCTACCCAGAGGAAAAATATTTCAGGTATAAAGCATGGTAGCTTTCAGAGTGAGAATGGTAGTAAATTAAAACTAAATTTGAAGGAAATAAAAGTTTCTTTGCATTTCAGACTCCAATAAGATACACAAAGACGTTACTACTTCCCGTAGTTCTTGTGGTTTTTGGGATAATCATCATGAAGGTAAGTGATTCATTTAGTGAGTTAACTATTTCCTCTTTTGGTGGTGTACTGAGGAGGGCAGTAAATTCGTTCAAATGAGAAAGAGCTAGGTAAATTAGAGTAGAAATGATAGCCAGATTTTTTTTGGAAGAAATGCTGTACTGTCTTCTGTATGATCTGGTCCACTGACCCGATCCTGCACCACCTGAAGTGAATGCCAAAACTTCCATTTTGCCTTATAAAAATCATGCCTGTAAAAACACCCATTTAAAAATTAGTGGCTAGTTTTAAACATTTAATATACATTTAGGACTAATTTGCCCTCCCTTATGTACCCCCTTTTATTTTGGGGGCTTGTGGGACCTTTATAGTTGGGTGGGGCCAGAGTTATTCCTAATTGTCCAGTTCAACTTGAATATTTTTATTCTAAACAATTTAAAAATAAAATTTTATTAAAAATGTACTGTAGTTTTATTTTGCACTTATTCTGTACCTGATTGACAGACTATATAACTAATTGTTTTTTATTATTGTATATTGCATTATGTGTAAAACATTGCAGTTTAATCTACTGAAGAACAGATAGGCTAGATGCAGGCTGCTTGTCTAATAAGAATTATTTGTTGGCATGTGTATCTAAAACATATTGAATGAAAACTACCTTTACTAATGTTTTAACCGTACCATTTCAAGCCCTCTTAATTTAATTTTAGAATTTTAAAATGTTCAGAAATGCTTATGGACAAATTAGTATCTTTCTAATTTTGTTAACTTTCATTCTGTTAATAGGCAATTAAATATATTGTGTGGGTTTTATCTCAGAAAGACCTCTGTGAACGGTAAGTATTGCCTTTAAGATGTTAAACTTAAGGATGATCTTCGAGTGGCTCTGCATATTCCCTCTTATAGGTATTGTGCTGCCTAGTGGTGCCTAAAGGTAGAACCTTCTCCAGTAGTGTCCGTTAGTGTCCCTCCTACCTCATCTCCCACATCTCTGAACGTTCTGAGGGCAAGGCCATATAAGGATGCGCTGCACTCTCTACCACTTCAGTTCCTTCCAACCATGTGCCTGGATGGAAATGAACCATTACGGTCCCTTGGGATCTGGCACTCCATGAGTGTTTATTGTTAGTTGTTTAGTGATTTGTATAGGTAAGTAGTTAATTTGTTAGTATCTTAATTCCAGGTTATGGTGGAACTGAAGAGGATAAAACCGAGAATGAAGCGGTGTGTTTCATGCCCTGCTGTTTTCCCAGCATCAGACGTTAGGTGCCTGAAGTACCTGGGAGAGAGTCATTCTCCTTCTGGGTGTTGCATCTGCCAGATTCTCCTGACTGTTTATAGCTCTTCCTTCTCAGACTTCTACAGTGTCTCCACAAAGATCTTTCTCTCCACTTGTTTCTGGCCTCCCTCTGGGTCCATTGTTGTCACCAGTGCATTCTGTCATGGATGCAAGGCCAGGTTTGAATCTGTTGCTGGGGAGACTGGCAGTCCTGGGCTCCGTGGCCTTACTGGGGGCCACCATAGGAATTTTTCAATTGTCCTCCATATTGATGGAGTGTAGTCATGTGGCAATTTTCCAGAATGGGCCATATTTTGGAGTTTAATGTAACCACCCTATGCTCATTACATATTCTTAATTGTCAAAGTATCTCTCAAGTGATTATAATAACTTTCTGTGTTTTCAGTTGAAATTTGCTGACCAGGTCAGTCTCACGCTGAAGGTTGTGCACCAGTAGAAGTAGATTGTGTGCCCATTGTTTGTACATTTGTGCATAGTGGGTCAATATAAATGTACATGAATTCCTAATGTAATGCTTCTCCATTTGTAAGCTTTTGTATATACAGTAGAGCATCTAGTCTACTGGTGAAGGTAATTTTGAATGTGTTAAACAATGGTTGGTGAGTGCATCTGAGTCATCTTACAATTCAGGGTCATTGGATTTCTCAAAAGAGAAGCTTGCACCTTGTTTTGGAGATGAAACACATCAATCTGTCCCTCAGATCATTCCTCCCTCACTTACATGGGAGGGTTGTGCAACTATGTATTATGTCAACAAACGGGGGTGTTTATTCTGCTCTCATTTGTGCAGAGACAATCAAATTATGGAACTGGTGCATTCTTCACAACGTTTATTCTGTGGCTCTGCATTTGGCAGGAGAGAACAATGTAATTGCAGATCGTCTCAGCAGAAACAGTTCTAAAATTCATGAAGGCCACTGAAGGATCAGTTGATTTAGGACATATTTTCCAGTTGGGATCACCCAGATGTGGACTCATTTGCAATTAGGTTCAACAGAAAGTGTTGCCTCTTCTGCCCCAGAGCAGGCAAGAACAGTGAATCCATATCAGATGCTTCCTTCTGCACTGGGGAATTTTCTGTATGCTTTCCACCTTTCCTTTGATCCAGAAGGTAGTGAGGAAGATATGTTAGGATGGGGCAAAGATAATTCTCATTGCCCCAGTTTGGCTGCATCAGCAGTGGTTTACTAATCTCCTTCAGTTGTCTGGTGGGGCCTTCATACGTTTTCCTTTGTCTCCAGATCTGCTGTCTCAGATTCTCAGTTTGGATCCACAGTCCCTTCATCTGATGGCTTGGATGGACAATTGGACTTAGACTCTGTCTACTCATGAGTAGTCAAATTTCTTAACTCTAGAAAACTGTACCAGAAGGTGCTACCATTTGAAATAGACCAGGTTTGTGGCTTGGATGAGGGAAAAATCTGATTCTCCTGTCTCAGCTTCTATATCTTGTATTTTATAATATTTAATGCACTTAAAATCTGAAGGGTTATCTAACTTATCTTTGAAAGTTCATTGGGCAGCTATCTCTGGTTACCATTTTTTAGTTAATGGTAGATTATTTTCCTGTATAACACAGTTAAGAAATTTATGTAGGTCTTGTCTAATGTGTATTCCCCTCAGGGCCGGTCCTAGGGAAAATGGCGCTCTGGGCGAACTTGTGTTTTGGCGCCCCCGGGGGCATGGTTCATGGGCTCCCCAACCCCTGCATCCCCATCCTGCACCCCCTTTGCCACTAAACCCTGCATTGTGCCCCCTTTGCCCCTAAGCTCTGCACAGTGCCGCCTTCACCCCAGCCCCTGCACTTCCCTCCCTCCTGCGCCCCTAGCCCTGCGCTGCCAGCGTGCCCTGCCACACCGCCCTCCCGTTCCCAGTACCCCCTTATGCCCAGCAACACCCATGCCCAGTGGCCCCTCACCCAGAGATCTCCACCACAGATCCCTATGCCCAGTGCCCTCCGACCCACAGACCCCCCACCCCACTGCCCATCGCCCCTCTCACAGCCCCCCCACCACAACTACCCAGCACACCATATTCCCGAGGGAATTCAGCACCAACAAATAAAAAATTCTGTGCACAATATTTTAAAATTCTGCAAATTTTATGTGTCAGTAAATAAATGTGGAAGCTCCAGCATGGCAGTGGCAAGCATGGGCCACTGGCTGCACGGAGGTGGGACATGACCCTGCAGCCTTCCCCCTCCCCTTTCCTCCCCTCCTAGGATAGGGACTTGGCAGTGAGATACCTCTGTGCGCATGTCAAAAGGCCACAGGGAAGCGTTTTACATGATGGCTGGGATGTCAGCCATGACCCAAAATCCATTTGAATGACAAAAAAAGAAATAGCTGATACCAATGGCTGAGTCCAGCCCTCATCCAGGCCCTTGCCTGCCACTGCTCTGGGCCATCACCTCCCGAATGGCCTTTCATTCTCCCTAAAATAGCATGTCTCGCTAATCCTGAAAAGTAAAGAGGTGCTTGGGACATGCAGTTTAATAAGAAAAGGAAGCAATTCATCAGTCCTAAACACATACAAGTAACAGCACAAAGAGAATAAAGCAAGGAAACCTCACTGTTTCCATCCTTCCCTTCCACGCCTGTCTCTCTCTTCATCCGCCCCCCCCCCCCACCTCCATTCAGACTTCAAAGGCTCCTCCCAGCCTGGTTCCTCCTCCCCGGCCCATCCCCCCCACCCGCTCCCTGAAGTCCCTGCTTGGCTCTACCCCCTGAGCTCCTCTCTGCTCTCCCACTTTCTTCCCAGCCTCTCCGGGTATCCCTTCCTCCCTCTGTTCCCAGCCTTGCCCGGCTCCCCCTTCTCGTCCTGCCCGGCCCTGCGGGTTCCCCCTGCTCACTCACATGTCACGTCACATGGAAAGAGAGTTTTTCCTGGCCCCGGGCCCTGCCCCTGCCGGAGACCGAGCAGCGCAGGCAGGGAGGGTCGGAGGGACTCTGCTCCGCTCCAGGTGGTGGTCGGCCAGGCTGCCACGCCGCCAGTGATGGTCCGCGCCACTCCGGGCTCCTGGGGAGTGGGGGGCGGGATGGAACTGGAGCCCTCAGATGGCCAGCTGAGTGAGTGGGCGGAGGGGAGGGGCCAGGAGGGTGGGATCGGGGGGAAGCCTGCCAGCCCAGCACTGGGGAGGGGCCGGAGAGGAGGAGTCTGCGCTGCGGCCAAGTGAAGTCCCGCCGCAGCCAGCGAGGGGAAGCCCGAACCCCGTGGGCCCAGTTTGCCCGGCCCTACTCTTCTTCCTTGTGATCTCATTTTGTGTTTTGGCTACATTTATGAAGTCATGTTCTGAACCCTTAGCCGAGTGTTTGTTATATTATTTATCTCTTAAGACATCATTTGTTATTGCCATAACATCAGCCAGAAGGGTGAGTGAATTAAATACCTTGATGGCTGATCTTTTACATTCCACCATTCACCTCTTTTCATAAAGATAAGGTGATTCTTAGGCCCGAATCCCAGGATTTTTCCAAAAGTGGTGTTAATTTGTTGGTATTTTTTCCAAAGCCACATGCTAATGAGGGTGAATCACCTTTATATACTTTCGATGCAAGAAGGGCTCTTGCATGAAAATACCTAGATTATTCATGTCTTACACTAAGAATCACATGGGTTGTATGGTGTCTTTCCAGAATACTTGTAGATGGATTAAACAATGTATTGTTGAATGTTACATGGTAGCAGAAATTCTTGTACTTACAATCATATTCCATTAGAGCTGTGGCAGCTTCTCTTGCTTGCCTTAAACAAGTTACTGTTGTTGAAATTTGCAGGGCTGCAACCTGGAGTTCTGTACACATTTAATAAGGATTATGCTCTAGATGTGGCCTGTAGGGCTGATGCTAGATTTAGTAGAGCTTTGCTTCAGTCTGTATTCAATTAGAACTCTGTTCCCTCCTCTGGGTTATTTTCAGCACTGCTTATGATACTATCCCATAAGTGGAAATATGCAGAGCCACTCGTTACTTACTTGTAACTGGAGTTCTTCAAGGTGGCACTGTACCAGAGCCCTCATTTTATCTCTTGGTTGGTGATGGAAGGAACTGAGGTGGTAGAGGGTGCTGCACCCCATTTTATGGCTTTGCCTTTAGAATGTGTTCAGAAACACTGAGCGGTTCAGCAGAAGGTGTTGAAGGAGGAGTTGAGAGAGCACTCCAAGGGACATTGCTTGGAGAAGGTTTAACCACTAGGTGGCGTAATACCAGTAACTGTGAATATGCACAGCCGTCTCAAAGAACTGTGGTTACCAGTAAATAGCCTTCATTTTTGCTACAAAACGAATGTTAGGATTCTTTTTTTTCATTTTAATTGATATATGCCAGATTCGTTAGCTCCAAAATAGTGTATTGACCTGTTTTTGGAGAGCTGTTTGCCATTCACTAAATTGAACTGGTTTTCCCTTCACTGTATAGCATTCACAAAATATTTGTATTTGTGCTTATTGATAAGTTAAATTACTATACTTTCTGTTTGATTGCTGTACAATCTTAGGCTAATATTTCTACTCCTTTGCCCTTCCTTTTCTCTCCCGCAAACAGTGAATGTAAACATCATCTTCATCCTTCCTTCTGGGGTGTCAGGTTCAAGTTAGAAACCCCAAGATATTTGGGTTTAATCTGTAGGAAGTGCTCCTATAAAATGTTCATTGTATTTCCTAAGCTGCCTTCATTTAGGGTTGCACGGTTCTCCTGTGATCTGCTTCTCAGAATAAAGAATGAGCAGCATCTACAGATCAGAGAACGAAAACTACAAACTTCCCCTGCTGAAGAGCTTCTTAACACAAAGTCCTTTTCTGATTGCAAAATATGTACCTCTGTTCTGTCAGCTTTTGCATTCTAACTTTCTCCTCTGGATAGATAATAAATTTAACATGGGGTTGAGAGAGGATAGAGTCAAATCCTCATTATTTGTTATGCTGCTGAAACACTTTTGAATGCTTCTTAAAGTACTGAGTACCTGGTGTTTCGCTCCAGAGGAATCATTGCCTTCTTATCCAGAACCAAGATTAATAATCTATGTCTATAACTATCTGCTCTTTTCCATTAAATCCATTTTGGAACCAGTATTTGATACTAACGTATGACAGTGATGAATTAGGCAAGGAGATTTTTGTCACTTCATCCTACACATTCAGCTACACTGAGAGTTTTTGTCTTCTTTTTTCCATAGATCGTTACTGGGACTTGTTTGTTTGCTCATGTGGTCTTTATCAGATTTTTAACAAATATGAAACTCATGAGCTTGAGGATTTTTTTTCCACAAGTATCCTGCAAGAACATTAGGCATACGTGCATCAGTTTATGGAAACAGATTTACAATAATTCAATAGCAAAGTTAAGGTTCTCTGGAAGTATCTCTTTTAAGGTCTCAACAAGCTTTATAAGTTGCTGTAAAAACAATGTTTTGTTTACACGGTTTCCTCCTCAGGAGCCAGAAACCATACATGTCATAACTAAATAAATGGTTGACTTGTTTTAACAATACATAGTAGGACATATTCTGTGTACTTATCTTTTGTTAGGGAGTTTCTAGCTCTGTGTCCAAATAGCTAATCTGCTCTAAAGATTGTTTGTAGAAGTAATTAAAGTATTAAAGTGCATTTTCAGCATTGGAGATAAGCCAAAACATAAATATGGGACAAAGATATTTATCCAACTTGTAAAGAGCTTTGAAATCTGTGGCTGAAAAGGGCTATATAAGTGATACATATTTATCAGCTCATTTCATAAATGAAACTAGTGCACTTCTGTGGGACATATTAATGATTCTGTGCTATAAACAAATAATGTATTTGTGTGGTTTTTCTTTTTTATCCAGAGAGGATCATTTTAACCATGGTGAGGTAAGACTTTCATCTTTATGATATCATGTGTGACTCCTTAATTTGAATAAGTACTCGTACATTTTTAATATAATTTAAATGAGAATTATCTCTGTATGATGGTTCTCAAAAGTTTAGTTTTTTTTGTCTAATTCCCTACTTCTTGGTTCGTGTCACCAGAATAACTTCTTTAAAACAACACATACAAAAGACCTCCTATTTGTAATGGGGAAAAAGCCTTACGCTTTGTTTTAATGATATAAATAGAATATCCTGGATTCCAACTTTCATTTTTTTCTTGACACGTTTGAAGACTACCTCTGTAGTCTTGTTTGTTTGTAGGATTTGTGTGTGGTAGTTAAGCCTATTACTTTAGTCTCTGCTCTTTGTCAGTTACTCCTAACACTTTATTAATGTAAGTAATTGTCAGTTTTTCAGTATTTGGTTGATTTTGTTATTCTTGAATGATGGCTTTTCTTTGAGTTTTTTTTCCATTTTAAGTTCAAAAAGTCAGCCCCACTTAATATGACATCTGCTTGATGATGGGTGGAGCCATCAAAGTTTAGGTAGACACGTTTATATCCCATCTTGGCATTCAAATCCCTAAATTCAAATTTGTTAGTCCAGGAGGCCAATTGAAGACTAGGGTAAAATGAGGGGTCAGATCACTAGAAATTAAGCATTCACTGAGGAAATTAAGTTTGCACTGAGGAAGCCTAGATTGAAGTACAAAATCCTTCCATATTTACTACAGTTAGAAAACTAATTAGAATCTAGGGATTAGCACATAGAAAATAGCTTCCAATAAGCCTACACCCCTTAGACAATTGCTTCCAATTTGGAGGAAGGAATCTCCTTCCATGCGCAAAGAAAAAAAGAAAAAAAAAAGCTTCCTAATGAGCTGCTTGGCACCCAATTATTTATTTTCCTGATTCATTTAGAGGCATTGTGCTGTTTTGCTCTTTAGAAACATCTTAATTCATCCAAAAATATTAAAATGATTCAAATAGGTAGATATATTGATTGGAGTGGCTGCATTTTTATCACAAGTTCTCCTCAGGTAATGTGTGTCTGAGGTTATATGTGTCAAGAGATAAGAGTCTGGCACTGATACTCTGAGTTGAACTTATTGATATTTGATTTTAAGAATATCAGAGCACTGTGTTACAAATAACTGTGCTTGTCACTAGTTGCACAATTTAGTAATGGTGACAACTGTATTTGTCACACCTTTCATCTCTGGATCACTAAGGATTTTAGATACAGTAACTCCTCACTTAAAGTCGTCTCAGTTAACATGGTTTTGTTGTTACGTTGCTGATCAATTAGAGCACATGCTTGTTTAAAGTTGTGCAATGCTCCCTTATAAAGTCATTTGGCAGCCGCCTGCTTTGTCCACTGCTTGCAGGAAGAGCAACCCAATGCAGCTAGCTGGGGGGGGGGGCTTGGAGCCAGGGTGGACCGCCAGCCCCCCATCAGCTCCCTGCTCCCCTAAGTTCCCTGTGCAGCAGCCGCCAAGCAGGCTATCAATTGCCTGCAGTTCAGCTGTCCCTCCCCCCACTGCCATGTGCTGCTCCTGCCCCCTGCCTTGGAGCTGCTCCCGGGAGCCTCCTGCTTGCTGCGCAGGATAAAGCGGGGGGCTAATGTTAGGGCGTCCCCCTCCCCCTGCTCCTGCACCCCTCTTACCCCATCTCCATAAGGGGGGGGGGGATGACATGACAGGGCTCAGGAGGAGGGAGCTTCCTGGGAGCAGCTGCTGTCTCAACTTGCTGATCTACTTAACAAGGCAGTGTACTTAGAGTGGTGTCAGCGTACTTAAAGGGGCAATGCACCACACACACACACACACACACACACACACACACACACACACA
Organism: Terrapene triunguis; assembly: GCF_002925995.2. Lineage (NCBI taxonomy): Eukaryota > Metazoa > Chordata > Testudines > Emydidae > Terrapene > Terrapene triunguis. Next base: position 5,344,207 of record NW_020698074.1, on the reverse strand, counting down.
CGGTGTGTGTCTCTGTCTGCCATGCTGTCTCCCCTCCCTCCATTCCTGCTGCCTTGTAGAGTGTGAGGCTACATGAACAATGGGTTAACCCTTGAGGGCTCAGCCAAAAGCTAGTTCATCATTTAGCAGTAAGGCATTCCCTGGGAAATATTCCACCCTCTGACTTCACCGCCTCAACCAAGCTTCACAACCATCATCGCTGTGTATAGTATTAAATTGTTTGTTTAAAACTTATACTGTGTGTGTGTGTGTGTGTATGTGTGTATATATATTTATTTATAAATAAATAAATAAATTTCCCTGGAACCTAACCCCCCCTATTTACATTAATTCTTATGGGGAAATTGGATTCACTTAACATCATTTCGCTTAAAGTCACATTTTTCAGGAACATAACTGCAATGTTAAGCGAGGAGTTACTGTATGTTAAATAACTAAGCCTCTTCCTGCCTGTGAGGTAGGAGATGGTCATGCAGGGAACATTACATCTATCATTGCCTGCCTGCCTTGCAGTTTGCCCTCCTGTATATCCAGCCATCTCTCTAGCTAGCCCTTCTATGCTGCTTTTCCTCTGGGGTGACCAGATGTCCCAATTTTATAGGGACAGTCACAATTTTTTGGGCTTTTTCTTATATAGGCACCTATTACCCCCCACCACCTGTCCTGATTTTTCACACTTGCTGTCTGGTCACCCAATTTTCCTCCTTCCTTTCTCTATCCATATGTAAGCATACTTAAAAAAAAACAAAACAAAAAAAAAAAAAAAAAAAACCTCACAATCCTCAGGGAGGATGAGTAAAAAAACCTACTTAACCATTGCCGTTGCTTAAATTTGGAAGATTATTTTACATTGCAATACATAAAAATTCTCTTAAATAAGTTTTGTATTTTTCAAAATGTATTTTGAATATCAAATGAAAATGTATCAAAATGTTAGCTTATGCTTTTGTGTATGTGGTTGTTTTTTTGTTTGGCAGCTGGTATACCATGCATTGCAGCTATTGGCATATACTGTACTTGGTATTTTAATTATGAGACTGAAACTGTTTCTGACACCTCACTTATGCGTTATGGCTTCCTTGGTTTGTTCAAAACAGGTAAGATGTTCTTTAACCCTGCAATTCTCTCAACCCTTAATGTTACCGTAACACATTGTTCTCTGAACTCTTATCCAAAATTATATAAACTGCTCTATTATTGTTCATAACTACTAAATCTTTTAACTATAATATTTATTAGTTAAAAGGAAAACACAAGTTCATTTAAAAAATCAGCATTCCATTTATAGTATTACAATTAAAACAAACACTTGGAATACTATAACTACAGCATAAGTCTGTCTTATTGTGCCTTGTACTGAGCTTAGTTATAGGACAGCACATTTTGCTTTTAATTGTACATTTCAGTGCTATTACTGGTTTTGTATCACTCTAATTTTATCAAAAATTAATGTTGGTGTATAATCACATTCCCTTTTTCCCTGTTAGATTCATTGCCTACATATCTATTCTCAGTGTAAGTTTAGTTTTAGATAGGCTTGAATGTTGAAAGCATATTCTTGCTTTGAAGTTGAACTGGGATGCAAAATGAAGATAAGATTTTTCTAGTTTTAAATCACCTATAATGGAAAAGCAGACCAGACTTCTTCAGATGTGGAATATTTGTTGGAACTGGCTATTCAGACAAATATTCTACATTTTTGAAGGGTGATCCTCACACCCAGAATACAGATTGTCTTTAGAACCAGAGCTAAATATCTTCACTGAGCATACTTGAGCCTCTCTCAGTTCCTTGTGCTGACCAGAGTGCACGCTCCCTCCCTCATAACTCCTGTGTGTGATTGGACTGCACATGTGCCATTTCCACAGAACAACTAAACATGCCCCAGCTCCTCACAGCTTCTGTATGTAACAGGACTGCACATACACCAGCCCCACAGAGTGACAGAATATACTTCAGCGCATGGCAGCAGGGTCAAAGCCAGACTTTCCCAGTAATGTCTGCTCCCAGTGCTCTGGGCTGGGCACTGGAACTAAGAATGGAGTGTCTGTGCCCCCTGTCCTATCAATGTCCCCCCTGTGGGCACTCAGGCAGTGTGGAGAAGGAAGCTGGTCTGATTCAAATGCAGAAGGGACAAAAGCCAGACTGGGCGGTGGAAAGGAATAGGAGTCTGGAACTAAGGGTGGTGGAGGAAGAGCAACTGTGACTGGGAGTTGGAAGGGAGAGACTAGGGCTGTTCTGGCAAGGAGACTGGAACTAAACCTGTGGGGGAGGGGGATCGTAATGGGCAGAGAAGATGGATCTGAAAAAGTATTGGGGTGCAGGGGGAGAACTGGGATTTGCTGGGTGAAGAAACTGGGACTTGGATGTGAACCCTGAGTAGTGGAGGCAGGGACTAGGATAGACAAAGAGAATAGGACTAGAGCAAGGAGGTGAGGTGGGAAAGGGAAAGGTGGGAGCAGATAGGGCAGGGAAGGCATTAAGCTTGAGGGAAACAGGTAGAAGAGTCTGTGCCCATTAAAGCACACTCATTTCCAGAGCCTGGAATGGAACCCACGTTTCCTGAATCTCACCATTCCACTGCTGTAAGCAAATATATGTGAAACGTACTGGCAAAGTGTGTGTCTTCTCCCGCTCTAGTGCTGGTCAATGTAGTGATTAACAACCTAACTATTTTTATCAGTTTCTCTCTTAGCTTAAGTGCCAGAAGTCTGTGTACTGGATCTACATGTTCCAACCCTTCTGATAAACCACATGGGTGTCAGTATGGTATCACATTTGGAATATTTCTTTCAGTTTGTTTTTTTAGGAAACCTAGGCAATTAAACAGTAAAAAACTGTTAAAAGAACGTTATTCAGGTTTCAAAGTCAATCACTCAATTAAGAAGTGCCAGTATTAAGGTTGCTTATAATTTTAATTCAGCCCCATTGTGCACATGCATTATGATAGTCTTCTTTTTTGCGTGATTGCACATGTCCATTCCACTTCAGGTGTGTGCGTTCCCACACAATCTGTAGATATCTAGTTGTTGTCAGAGATTTTCCCTCAGCAGTGCCCATCGGGGCAGCACAGGTGACTTCTGTTCCTTCATGCTGCTGTGCAATGGTATAAAGGACGGAGCCATCCCCAACCCCATCAGTTCCTTCTTACCATCCGTGATGGTTGTTGGAGAGTGTGGTCTTATTATCACAAGTCTTTTCCTTGGTTTAGTAGTTTATAGTGTTAGGTAGTTATAGAAGTACCCATTCCTGGGTACTGCTACCTCTGCCGGGGCATGACTCAGTCACTGGGTTTTAAGCCCTGCCATTCCTGCAAGAAACCAGTTCCAGTGAGTGACGCACACTCCAGTTGCCTGAAGTGTCTTGGGGAGACTCAGGTCCATGTTTTGGTGCCTACCTTGCAAGGATTTTGAGTCAAGAAGGACATGGATGCCAGGCTTAAGTTTCTGCTACACTCATCCTCAGAGCCGTCTCACTCATAGTGGGTACCAAACACATCTGCATCCATCAGAAGTGCTTCTTGTGGTTTTGCTAATTCTTGGGTCCATACTCCTTCCCCAATACTGAGAAAGAGGCACGGAAAGATGGCATCTAATCTCAACAGGGCTGTGCCAGAGCCAATGGTCCTGCCTGAGCAGATGACTGCTTTGGAGAATGCAGTGTCTCAGCATCTAGAGATGATGCCAAGTTTGAACATGTGGTCCTTCCATCTGAGGGTGGGATCGAAGTCTACCTGAATAAAGATTGAACTGCTTGTGAGTCACCAGAAGTGGAATGCACATGTGCAGTCACTCAAAGAAGAAACAGTTACTAACCTGTTCCCTAACTGTTGTTCTTTGAGATGTGTTGCATGTGTCCATTCTACCACCAGCCCTTCTGTATCAGCTTCTGTCCGGTAAGAAGGACTTGGGGAGAGGTTGGAGCAGCTCCACACTTTATACCATCACGCAGCAGCATGAGAGTAGCAGAGGGCACGTGCGCCACCCCAACAGGTACCGCTGAGGGAAAAATCTCCAACAGCTGTGCATTGGGCATGCACGCAGCTGAAGTGGAATGGGCATGTGCCACACATCTCAAAGAACAACAGTTATGGAACAGGTTAGTAACTGTTACTTATTATGTGACCACTTTTTGTGTTCTTTCCCTTCCTGCATTCCCTTGCCTTGTTCAGTAAACAGGATAGACCTGCTCTGGGAGTTGTGTAGAAAAGGAGGTTGTTGTCTGTAAGACCCTTGCCTTGTTTGTTGCTAAGATGTAAGTTGGAAGATGTGTAGTAAATGAGTCAAGGGATTGCAGGAAGATAAAAGATGATCTTGTGATTAAACCACGAAAAATTAGGTCCTACTCTCAAATTGGGCACCCAAAATGAGTGCAAAGTTTTGATCTCAATCTCTCTTTGCCTCTGTTCTGCATCTGTAATGTGCACTGGCAACATAATGGTTTTAGGTTGGTTTTTTTTGAGTAATAGTATTTTAACAAAACTTCCATTAAGATTCTCAAAATAGACATTCTAAAACTGTATCTTCAGGGGTCTGTAAATTAGCAATGAAAATGTCAGTGTATTGTAATTTGACATAAAAGTTGCCCTTTGAACCAGGAAAGCAATAAAATAAATGTTTAGTCTTGTTTTTTTTTCCTCTCTTCCTACTTCTAATGTGCCCATCATTGTGATATGTAGGTGGTGGTTAAAACATTGGTTCAGAGTGAATTCTGTACAAAATAGGCCTAAATTCTTCTTCATTCTTCCCTTATTTTAGTTGTTGATTTCTGTTACCCAGGAGAATGCGGTTGGGCTCTTCTGCTACTTTGTTATTGTTGGAAAGCCTGTTTAAACAGTTGGATCTTTGTATCTTGCTCAAATCTTGACAAGACTAGAACTCTGCCATTAGAGCATAGGAAATGTGTGCCACAGTTTAGGACCTTCTGCTACACCTTAACCCAGAGTGCAACTCAGGGGCTCGTCTGCTGTAGACCTCTGGTCAATCATAACTGCTCTGGTAGGTCATGAAGGGAGACACGGTCTCAGAAAGAGAAAAAACAGTACTTTGAAATGGATCAAGAGTTGAATGAGGAGCTATTTAGGGTGCAAAGTACTGGTGATATGTGGACTCTTTAGTCTTTTTGATTCAGTAGGTGAGCTAGTTGAAGTTTTCATATGATAGTTGCCTTCAGTATTAGAGCGAGGGAATGGCAGTAATTCAGCCTGGATCATTGTGGGTTATGTTACTTTACCAGAACAAAGATCTCCTTGTCAGTTGAAATGAAAGATAGTGTTTCTGATGCCATTTGGATATTCAGGAGCAATGAGTCCAGCAGGAACACCTCCATGCCTTCACTTGTTTGAACATTGGGGGGATGAGTTTAATAGTATCTTATCATTAATATCAACAGCTTTCTGCGATTTAGTTTATGCAGGTGGCTTTCATCCAGTTCCAACTTCCTTTGAGCACCGAGACAGCTGGGAGCTAGCATTGTTTGCACTAGATAAGATGTGCCTGTAGAGATGTGTCATCAGTTTATTGATGTTGTCAATTACTGTTTCCTTCACTGGTAATAGTAAGAATGAACCCTGCAATGCTCCACAGGTGGTGAGAACCATCAAGCAGCTGCCCATCATGACCATCTGGGATCTGTTGGAGAAGAATGAATGAAGCCAGCAATGCAACCCTGTCAGCTTTTTACGTTTTTCTTTTTTTTCCTTTTTTTTAAAAATCTCATGGTTGGCGAAAAGACCAAGGGGTTATTTATTCATAAGAGTACAAAAACATTTTTGTAGAATCATCTTCCCCCACTTTCCCAAAAACTTAAAAATGGAGACAAAATTCATGACATAAGATTTTTTCATAATTTTTTTAACTCTGCAAGTGCCTAGTATATTACATTCTGCCCTTTTCTTTCCTTATGTACAGTTCATACATTTGATAAAATTATGAACAACCTCTTAAAAAAAAAAAGTAGCAGCATAAGAAGAAAGAGTTCAGATACATAAAGGAGACCAAGAGAAATTGGAGTTAGGCGGGAAAATAGCTATTAAAGCCATAAAAATAGGGTACATATTGTTTCTTTGGAATGTAGTATTTCATTTTACACGTAAACAGTGTCCAATCAGTTAGGACTTCCTTTTTCTTAAGTCCACACTCTATACAAAGAGTGCTATTTTTCTTTGGCAAATTCACAGGAATAGTTTTTGGTCTTACTGTTCCATAACTTTAAGAAATTATTAACAGATCTGTTTAAATTAGGGCTGTCAAGCGATTAAAAAAATTAATCACAAATAATCGCATGAATAAAAAAATTAATCGCGTTAAACAATAATGAAATACTATTTATTTAAATATTTTTGGATGTTTTCTACGTTTTCAAATATATTGATTTCAGTTACAACACAGAATACAGAGAGTATAGTGCTCACTTTATATTTTTGATTACAAATATTTGCACTGTAAAAACAAAAGAAATAGTATTTTTCAATTCACCTCATACAAGTACTGTAGTGCAATCTCTTTATCATGAAAGTTGAACTTACAAATGTAGAATTATGTACAAAGAATAACTGCACTGAAAAATAAAACAATGTAAACCATTAGGGCCTACAAGTCCACTCAGTCCTACTTCAGCTAATCGCTCAGACAAACAAACTTGGTTACAATTTGCAGGAGATAATGCTGCTCTCTTTTTGTTTGCAATGTCACCTGAAAGCGAGAACAGGCATTTGCATAGCACTGTTGTAGCCGGCGACGCAAGATATTTCCGTGTCAGATGCGCTAAAGATTCATATGTCCCTTCATCTTCAATCACCATTCCATACGACATGCGTCCATGCTGATGATGTATTCTGCTCAATAACGATCCAAAGCAGTCCGTACCGACGCATGTTCATTTTCATCATCTGAGTCAGATGCCACCAGCAGAAGGTTGATTTTCTTTTTTGGTGGTTCAGGTTCTGTAGTTTCCGCATCTGAGTGTTGCTCTTTTAAGACTTCTGAAAGCATGCTCCACACCTTGTCCCTCTCAGATTTTGGAAGGCACTTCTGATTCTTAAACCTTGGGTCGAGTGCTGTAGCTATTTTTAGAAATTCCACATTGGTATCTTCTTTGCGTTTTGTCAAATCTGCTGTGAAAGTGTTCTTAAAACAAACGTGCTGGGTCATCATCCAAGACTGCTATTACATGAAGTATATGGCAGAATGCGGGTAAAATAGAGCCGAAGACATATAGTTCTCCCCCAAGGAGTTCAGTCACAAATTTAATTAATGCATTATTTTTTAATGAGCATCATCAGCATGAAAGCATGTCCTCCTGAAGCATGAAAGGGCATACAAATGTTTAGCATATCTGGCATGTAAATACCTTGCAACACCGGCTACAAAAGTGCCACGCAAATGCCCATTTTCACTTTCAGGTGACATTGTAAATAAGAAGCAGGCAGCACATCTCCTGTAAATGTAAACTTGTTTGTCTTAGCGATTGGCTGAACAAAAGTAGGACTGAGTGGACTTGTAGGCTCTAAAGTTTTACATTGTTTTGTTTTTGAGAGCAGTTATGTAACAAAAAAAATCTACATTTATACGTTGCACTTTCATGATAGAGATTGCACTACAGTACTTGTATGAGGTGAATTGAAAAATATTTCTTTTTGTTTATCATTTTTACAGTGCAAATATTTGTAATAATATAAAGTGAACACGGTTCACTTTATATTCTGTTATAATAGAAATCAATATATTTGAAAATATAGAAAAATATCTGAAAATATTTAATAATTTCAACTGGTATTCTATTGTTTAACAGTGCGATTCATTTTTTAAATCATGATTAATTTTTTTGAGTTAATCGCATTAGTTAACTGCGATTAATTGACAACCCTAGTTTAAATTAGTCTTTTTCCTTCAGCTGTTAGCTAAATGTTTGTGCTCTGCAAATTTAATTAAACTATAGCAAAACAGATATTTTAGACAAACTTGTGCATGGCTTTCAATTTTCTATATTTTTCAGTTCACTTCTAAGCCATGCTCTCACAAGGTATGCTCATGTCTTTCTTATTTAAAGTAGATGAGAACAGAGCACACCGAAGTTGAAAGCTTAGGTATTGCTGTTTGTAACTGGTAACTAATATTGCAGTGTGTTACAATTTAATTACCAAGCAAGTATTCCTGAATTTTAAACATGGGTATAGATTTGGTTTCATAATACTAAAAGTATGTGCATTTCAGTGACCGTTATCTATAAATGCAAAGTGACCTCTGTTGCATAGAATGTTTATCATCACAGGATATGAAACTTGGTAATTGAGTCTTACTTTTCAGTGCTTAACTGAAATATGTTTATATTGCTTATAGCATCCAAACTAGAAATTTGCAGAGAATTCTAAGAATGTATCATTAGGTGTAATATCTTTTAAGTTAACAAAAACACTAGATGCATAATCTTGCATATACCATATAGCTTTCTGTCCTGGCGTTTCTTTTTTAAACAGTGGAAGTTGAGATGCTTAAACTAATAAATTAACTGTTTCGTAATTAATATATTTTCTTCTTCGAGTACTTGCTCATATCGATTCCAATTAGGTGTGTGCGTGCCGTGTGCATGATCGTCGGAGAAGTTTTACCATAGCAACACCCGGTGGCTCGGCTGTGGAGCCCCGTGGAGTGGCGCCTTCATGGCGCTAGATATATACCCCAGCCGACTCAGCGCCCCCTCAGTTCCTTCTTACCGCCCGTGACGGTCGTTGGAACTGTGGAGTGCGGCATAGCTTTCCTCCACTCTCACTAGCTTTTACTTCCCGGTTTAGATATTGTTGTAGTTATATAGTTATAGATTTAGTGTAGTACAGTAGTTTTAGTTATAGATTTAAGTTTATAAGTGAAGTTAGCGGGCTGGAAGGGGTCCCTCCCCCCCTTCTTCCCAGCGTGCCACCTGGGCTCCTGCCCAAGGCTCTGGGCTTTAAGCCGTGCTCAGCCTGTTCGAAGCCTATGCCAACGGGAGATCCCCACGACTCTTGTTTAAAGTGCCTCGGGGAGTCTCACCAGACCAAAAAGTGCATGATCTATAAGGCTTCAGGCCTCGAACCGAAAAGGAGCGGGACTTTAGACTCAAACAGCTCCTTATGGAGGCGGCCCTCAGCCCGGACCCTCCTTCGGCACGCCAAGTTCTGGCACCGAGTGCCTCAGTGCGCAGTGCTCCGGTGGCGACTTCCAGTACTGCACCGCGAGGAGACGCAGATAGAGTCCCACGGCACCGGCCTTCGCCGGCACCACATCCTCCGCAAACACCTCAGCGCCGGTCCCTGTCCCCAGGTCAGAAGAGACCTTGCAAACCGGAGGGGGCTGCCTCCCAACAACAGGCATCGGCACCCCCCTTACCAACCTCGGATGCACGTCCGGGACCGGAACAACCAAGCATACAGGCACTGATATTGACACCGTTGAGTCCAGCAGAAGGGCTGTTGAGTCCGGCGCGGACTGGCTCCCTGACCTGCACCGTGGTTGAGCCCCATCTTCCATCAACGCCGGAGACGTTTGCGACGGCGAGGGACCTCATTGCCCTTACAGAACCGGCACCGACTCAGGCTACGGTACCGCATCCCACCGTGCGGTGCAGTCTAGGGGCAAGCCAGCCCTATTACGTCCACCATCTCCAAGGGTGGACGCTCAGCACCGCTCCCGATCTAGGAGTAGGTCCCAGTGCCGCTCGCAGTCCCAGCACCATTCTCTATCATGGCACCGGTTGTACTTGCGGCCCAGATCTTCCTCCCGGTACTGTTCCGCCTTGGTACCGATCGGACTCCCGACGCTGCTCCCGGCACCGGTCAGAGCGCGATCCCGCTCGAGAAGCCGCTCCCGGCACCGCTCCCGCAGACGGTCTTCATGGCGATCCAGGTCTGGATCTCGGTACCGGCATGACCATCGGCACTGTTCTCGATCCCGGTACTGCTCCCCGGCACCGCGTAGAGACTGCTCTCCTGTGGGCCAGCACCATTCGGCACCGTTCCCAGCGGAGTCAATGTACGTACGCTCCGCACCGCCCTGGCCCTCACGATCCGCCTCACGCTCTTCCCAGTCGGACGGCGCCTCACGCTCAGCCTATCCCACACCGGGCCAAGCAGCGGACAACCTGGGTCACTGGCAGGATGAGGCCGAAGACCCTAGCCAGGAGCCTGCACAATGGACTTTCTGGACCCCGTGGGCATACCACCAAGCCCAAGGGGTTCCACCTGCGGCCTCCCGCTCAGCACATTCAGAGCCCTGAGTACTGGAGGCCACCATCAGTCGTCCCCCCTCCCGGGGGGTATGGAGGTGCCTGCTCCCACTCCTGTGCAAGCCCCAGACCCCGGTACAATTGATCCTGAACATCAGGACCCCTCACAATTGGACCCACCACAGGGTCCATTAGCCCCGGTAGCATCTTCCTCATCTTCTCCAGATGAGGCGGTGGCGGGGACAACGACCTCAGGTCCCCCCCCCCCCGATAGATCTACATGCTCACCAAGACCTTTTACGTAGGGTGGCACGTAACATGGACCTCCAAGCAGCGGAGATAGTGGAGTTGGAGGACCCGGTGGTGAGTATCCTTTCAGCTGACGCCCCATCCTGGGTAGCGTTGCTCATCATCCGCACCATTCAGGCTAACGCCAAGACAGTATGGCAGACCCCTGCCTCTATCCCACCTAGTGCCAGAGGGGTGGAGAGGAAATACTTTGTTCCCTCTAAGGAGTATGAATACCTGTATACTCACCCTCAGGCGTGTTCACTGGCGGTGTCCTCAGTGAACGCAAGGGAACGACATGGTCAACAGGCCGCAGGGCCCAAATCTAAAGACGCCAAGCGCTTCGATTTGTTTGGACGCAAAATTTATTCAGCGGGGGGCCTACAGCTCGGAGCCACAAACCAACAGGCACTCTTGAGCTGCTATGATTATAACTCGTGGAACTCCATGGGTAAATTTAAGGAGTTGATTCCACGAGAGTCCAGGGATGAGTTCGGGGGTTTAGTGGAAGAGGGCAAAAAGGTGGCTAGGACCTCCTTACAGGCCTCTCTTGATGTAGCGGACTCTGCTGCTAGGACCCTGGCGTCGGGCATAGTTATGCGACGCATCTCCTGGCTTCAGGTGTCTGGCTTACCATCAGAACTGCAACAGGGCCTGCAGGATCTACCATTTGATGGGTAGGGCCTGTTCTCGGACAAAACGGACTCTCGGTTACAGAGCCTAAAAGACTCCAGAACCATCATGCGCTCCCTGGGGATGCATGTCCCAGTTACCCAGCGCAGGCCCTTTAGACCACAGCCTCAAAGGTTCTACCCTCCCCCTCGTCCAAGCAGGGCCGGCTCCAGGCACCAGCTTAACAAGCAGGTGCTTGGGGCGGCCAAGGGAGAGGGCGGCACCTGCGGCAATTCGGGGGCGGCAGGTCCCTCACTCCCTCCAGGAGCGAAGGACCTGCCGCTGAACTGCCGCTGCCAATCGCGGCTTTTTTTTTTCCCAATTGCCGCCGCAATCGCGATCACGGCTTTTTTTTTTTTTTGCGGCAGAAAGGCTGGAGCCGGCCCTGCGTCCAAGGCAAGACTTTTACAGAAGACGTGGACAAGGTGGTTGAAGGAGATCCACCAGCCACCAACCCGGTCAGAACCAAGGCCCTCCTAAACCATCGTCAGGGCCCAGGCAAAATTTTTGAAGGTGCGCCCGAGGACGGGCTTCGACCCATATTAGATCTGCGCGGACTCAACAAATTCCTGGTAAAGTTGAAGTTCTGCATGGTCTCATTGGGGACCATTATTCCTTCCCTGGATCCTGGAGACTGATATGCCATCCTCGACATGAAGGACGCGTATTTTCACATAGCGATTTACCCTCCACACAGGCGCTTCCTTCGCTTTGTGGTAAACCACGAACATTACCAATTTGCTGTCCTTCCCTTCGGACTGTCCACGGCTCCAAGAGTGTTCACCAAATGTATGGCTGTCGTGGCAGCCTACCTTCGTTGACAACGGATACAGGTGTTCCCGTATCTCGACGACTGGCTCATTTGGGGCCACACCAGGGAAGAAGTGCAATCCCACGTCCAACTCATCCTGCGCACCTTCTGCAAGCTGAGCATTACTCAACAGAGAGAAGTCAACTCTGGAACCAACCCAGAGAATAGAGTTTATCGGGGCAGTCTTAGACTCCAGACTCCCCAGCGCTCTCCTGCCAGACACTCATTTTCAGACTATGGCAAACATCATCCGCAGCCTCCAAAGCTTCCCAACTTCCACGCTAAGGACTTGCCTCGGCCTTCTGGGGCACATGGCGTCGTGCACTTATGTAACCAGGCATGCCAGACTTCGGCTCCGCCCGCTGCAGGCCTGGGTATCAACAGTGTATCGTCTGGGTCGGGACAGCCTGGACATGGTGGTCACGGTTCCGGAGTCGGTCTTGTCCTCCTTCAGCTGGTGGCTGAGCCACACAGTCGGTGTGCGAAGGGGTACCATTTCATGCCCCACAACCTTCCTTATACCTTGTCACAGATGCATCATCTCTGGGCTGGGGCGCCCATATTGGGGAACACCAGACGCAGGGCCTTTGGACCACGTCCGAAATAACTCTGCACATCAATGTACGAGAACTGATGGCAGTACGCCTAGCGTGTCAGGTGTTTCACGGTCTCCTACATGGCCGTTGTGTGGCAGTCCTCACAGACAACACCACGGCCATGTTCTACATCAACAAGCAAGGGGGAGCCCAGTCGTTCCCCCATCCCAGGAGGCCATTCGCCTGTGGGAGTTTTGCATAGCCCACTTGATACATCTGATGGCGTCGTTTCTCCCAGGAGTCCAGAACACGCTGGCAGACCATCTCAGCAGGTCATTCCAAACTCATGAGTGGTTGATTTGTCCAGATATCATCCACTCCATCTTCCGGAGGTGGGGATTTCCCCAGATCGACCTATTCGCCTCGCGCATCAATCGGAAGTGCCAAGTGTTCTGTTCTCTCCAAGGGCACTCTCAGGGCTCCCTGTCAGATGCTTTTCTACTGCCGTGGAAAGACCAGCTGTTCTACGCCTTCCCTCCATTCCCGCTGGTCCACAGGGTCCTGCTCAAACTGCGCAGGGACAAGGCATGCATGATTCTGGTCGCTCCAGCATGGCCAAGGCAGCACTGGTACACGACACTCCTGGAGTTGTCGGTAGAGCCTCCGATCATGCTCCCACTGTGGCCGGACCTGATCTCCCGGGACCACAGACGACTCTGTCACCCTGACCTGCAGTTGCTCCACCTCACAGCGTGGATGCTGCATGGTTAACTCGGGCGGAGTTACTCTGCTCACAATCCGTGCAGCAGGTTCTGTTAGGCAGCAGGAAACCCTCCACACTGGCAACCTACTTAGCCAAATGGATGCGCTTCTCCTGTTGGTGCAAGCAGCACGCCACGCCCCCCTTGCAGGCGTCGATACCACTTATACTGGACTATCTCCTATCCCTAAAGTAGCAAGGCCTGGCGATATCATCTGTCAGGGTGCACTGGCAGCTATCTCGACGTTCCATCCAGGAGAACATGCTTCCTCGGTCTTCTCTAACCTGATGGTCGTCAGATTCCTAAAGGGCTTAGATTCCCTATACCCACAACTGCGTCAACCGGTCCCAGCGTGGGACCTTTAACCTGGTCCTCTCCAGGCTCACGGGGCCCCCGTTCAAGCCAATGGCTACCTGCTAACTCCTTTACCTATCTTGGAAGATAGCCTTCCTTGTAGCCATCACTTCAGCAAGGCTGAAATCAGAGCCCTCACGTCGGAACCTCCGTATACAGTCTTCCATAAAGACAAGGTGCAGCTTCGCCCCCACCCTGCCTTTCTCCCCAAGGTGGTATCAGCTTTTCATGTGAACCAGGATATCTTCCTCACGGTTTTCCACCCTAAGCCACATGCTATGCGGCAAGATCAACGTATGCACTCTCTGGATGTGCGCAGGGCCCTCGCATTCTATATCGAGCGTAAGAAGCCATTTAGGAAGATGACTCAACTCTTCGTTGCAGTGGCTGACCGGATGAAAGCCCTACCAGTCTCCTCGCAACGTATCTCCTCTTGGATCACGTCCTGTATTCGTGCTTGCTACGACTTGGCCGGTGTCGCCACGCCACGCCTCACCGCCCACTCCACGAGGGCTCAAGCCTCCTCGACCGCTTTCTTGGCCCAGGTTTCAATCCATGAGATCTGTAGAGCGGCGGTTTGGTCATCCGTTCATACCTTTGCCGCTTACTACACGTTAGTACAGCAGTCTAGAGACGATGCTGCATTTGGCTCAGCGGTTCTGCACTCAGCAATGTCTCACTCCGACCCCACCGCCTAGGTAAGGCTTGGGCGTCACCTAATTGGAATCGATATGAGCAAGCACTCGAAGAAGAAAAAACGGTTACTCACCTTTGTAACTGTTCTTCGAGATGTGTTGCTCATATCCATTCCAAACCCGCCCTCCTTCCCCACTGTCGGAGTAGCTGGCAAGAAGGAACTGAGGGGGCGCTGGGTCGGCTAGGGTATATATCCAGCGCCATGAAGGCGCCACTCCAGGGGGCTCCACAGCCAACCCACCGGGCGTTGCTAGGGTAAAAATTCTCCGACGATCGTGCATGCGGCATGCACACACCTAATTGGAATGGATATGAGCAACACATCTCGAAGAACAACAGTTACAAAGGTGAGTAACCGTTTTTTGCTTTAACTATACATTGCTCATCTGCATTATCCAGTTTTGAGCATAAGAACTATGATCCTGATCCATCAGATTGCATATATTGCTTCTCTGGTTGTTTTCAGATTGACTAATTGAATAATTTAGCTATTTGCATATCAATTTGAGGTCCAAATACTACTCTCTCTAATGTTCTGGATAAGGGAGAAGTTGAAATAGTCAAAATTTTATCCACTCATCAATTTAATTTGAAACCAGTGTTGCAACATGTGGGGGGAAAGCATTATGGCAAACTTTCCATTTTTATAGTTAGTATGCATAAAATGTTAACTTTTGCAGAGTAAGTATAAAACCTTTCATTAATTAAAAGGTCCAAGGTACTTGCATATTCCATTTATTGTATTTACACATTCAGGATAGGGTACTGGGGCTTAGTACTTAAGTCTGACACATGGAGTCTAGCTTCTTCCTAGATCATTTTTCTCATGCATCAAGAGGAGGAAAAATCTTTGATAATTTAACCCTTAGAACATTACCTAATTTGAAGGTGGGTGGCACCTGGAATATGTGGGCCAGATTCTCTGTTCCTGGCCTAGCTTCTTTGCGCTGTTCCTGTGACACAAAGGGGGCTGCACATCTGATACATGTAGGGGACTCCACAGATGGCATTAAATCTGGTATTGACAGAAAAGATTATGGATAACATGCCTTACACTGACTGGAATGGCCCTAGGAGCTCTTGCATCCAGCATAGATTAGAGCAGACATGAGGTTGCCCTAGCTTACACAAAGGGGATGAGAAGACCTCTCACTACCTCCAGGACCAAGGAAGTGTAAAAGTGGCTTTCATTCTGCCCCATTGTGTTCTCAGCCAAGAATAGCTCAGACAGACTCAAGAATTGGGCTGTATATGTATAAAAAGGACCGGAAGGAATAACTGCTTTTTGGGCTGACTAGGATTAGAGGGGAGTCAGGACTAAGTGATTGTCCAGACTTGTCTAGAATAAGGTTCTGGGAGGATTTGATATCTGTGGGATGGATGTCAGGATTAAGCAGTTATGCAAGTGGTAAGGGTGAAAACAGCTTACAAAGATTTAGGAACGTAAATCAGAACAGCAAGGGATCTGGATCATCTAATCTAGTCCCCAAGACAAGCCAGTAAGAGGGAGATTGTCAGTGAAGATAAAACCTCAAAGGTGGCGGGGGTTTTACAGTGAGATAACTAATGCATGATAGTTATCTTGCTGTAAACTCCTAAGCAGAAACAAGACAGTTGTTGTTTTTGCTGTGAAATAGCTAGGCGAGGTCAGCACTATAACCCCATCCATGGTTGACCTCATCTAGGTTGCCTCATGGTAAAACTACAATCCTTGTCGCCACTAAGAGTTTTACAGCATGATAGCTAACACACACAAGTTATCCTTGCAGTAAAACCACCTTTTTTTGTCTGAGAATACACAGCCTGAGACTTGGCATCTGTGGAATGGGATTAGTTCTGCAGCTGGCTGTTTTTCTTTCAGGCCATCACATGGATGATTATACCCTTCATTATCAAACAGCACAGTTTGCTCAGTGCAGCATCTTGCGGGGCGGAACACATTGATGATAAAGCTGATGTTGTTTGTGTGTGTTTGCTCTCTAAATTAGGAGGAATTACTCCATCCTAAATGGAACTTGAAAAATTAGCAGAAAACATTCTGACGGACTTGAAAATTAAGAAAATGTTCCTTGCAAACATTTAAAGATTTATTTGGCGGAGCATGTTTGTGAACCATGTACCACATGAGAATCATCCTAATCTAGTCACAACTTCATATAAAAGGAGATGCTTTTGTTGCATTTTATGCATGTTCAATCACTTTGGGTTGTGCATATGTACAAAATACTGTTAATTTTATCAAGTTTTTATAGAACCGTTATGGGACTGTGGTTTTTCTTCACCTGAAAAGCAGCAAACTAACTAAGGAGTTTAAATGTTCTAACACATTCTCACTTAAACTGAGATTGCCATGTACTGTTAGTATATCTGCCAAAAAGCTGCCAACTGCTAAAACACATCAGCAGTCAAATTAATGGGTCAGCATCATATTATATTTATATAAAATGACATTTTAATTTTTAGAGACTAGTAGGATTATAAATGTCCATAAAATGGTTTTGTGGTATTCTGGCTTCTACAAATTGGGCTACTTTTGCTCTCTGTTGTAACCATGGGCCCCTCAGAGCCCTAAGAAAGTGACATAAGTTATGACCATCTAAATGTGGTTATAAAGTTTTTTTTTCATCCTTCCAAATAGAAGTTTTTAATATTAAAACAATCATCCCAAGCACATATAACAAGCTCCTTATGCTACATCCATTCATCAGACTGCAGGTTGCTCCCTTTGGGTTATGTAGTGGTCTGATTAATGCCCAGATTTGTAGAGAAGCACTCAGGAGGAGAGAAGAAACAAGAAGCGTTGACGGCCCTTCTACCCCTGTGCTGCAACCACGCTGGGGCTAGGTACACTGTGTACAATGAATGCTCCAGACTAGTGTCTGGCTCTTCTGGGAGAAACAGTGGAGTGTATGTTGTATCCTGCAGAAGGATGGTGCTGTGGCCATGTTCCCTCTCTGCTGCCAGAGGCACTGTATTAAATAAAAATTAAAATACTGTTATCTCATATGGCACATGTTTAATTGATATTGCTGGCTTATTGGGAGGTCTTAATTGGAAATTAAATAATTTAGCCTAACAGTGATTGGTAATTCCTGCTGCTTTAATAGTACAGTAGTTACATAAATTCTGATTAACGGGAATGCATTTAGCTAGTGCCAAGCAGTTAAACTGTGTGTAACCAGGTGTCATAAGCATAAAGTGTAAACCCTTGCTTTTTTAATTCACAAATTGCCAATAAAAATTAAGGGATATGTTTTGTGGGTACGTGGCGGGTTAGGTCAAGTGTGGCTGGGATAGGTTGTCCTTGATCAAGCCAAACAGTAGAGCAGTAAAAACAGAATTACAATTTCTCTCCACAGTACTCATTTTACTGACGTGCACACTTCAAAGTCTGCTTCAAACCACTTGCACTATTATTCAAACAAAGCCTATCTCTTTCAGTGTAGGAGAGGGAAAGAGTAGATGTGATGTAACAGTAAAGTTCTACCATTAACTTTTGCCTTTCTGATTTGCTTGTAGGTTCTTAAAAAAAGTTGACTTATCCTGTATCTTTTTATGAAATACATTTAACATGACCAGAAATATACTGAACTGTCCATTTGACAAGAATATAAAATACTATATATGTGAGATTTAGAAGTTGACATTGCTGAATGAATCTTAACTGCTGCATTCCCTGACTTTATTTTCACTGCAAATTTAAGGTTGCATTAATGCATAGTGTCTTATTTTATAGTATAAGAAAAGTAGGAGCAATTTACTACAATGGAGTCAACTTAAGTGAATATTTAAGGTCTTAATCCTACTCTCACTGAAGTTAATGGCAGAATTTCCATTGATGTCAATAGAAGCAGGACTGGGCCCTAAAAGAACAACTTTTGATTGATTGTAATATGTGTGACAGGTTTCTACTGGAGAAATTAAAATCATAAGCCATGAATATTGTGTAATACTGTAGGTATCTGGGAATTAACTGGCTTTTATATTTCAGTTGTTTGGATGGCTCTTTGGCAAAATTCAGCCCAAAACATTGGTCTTTGCTATTTTAGCAATAATGGCAATAGAGGGATCAGCAAACCTTCAGAATCAGTGGAACATCATGGGAGAATTTAGCAATTTGCCACAGGAAGAACTTTTAGAATGGATAAAATCCAGTACCAGACAAGGTAAACTATTTAGTTGTGTGTGATGATGTCCTTATTTGAGCTGTAACTGAAGCAATTTTTAGCAATAATCTGTCAAAATACAGTCCATCAGGAGCAGTTAAACCTTATTAGATGCTGGAATTGAATCAAGATTAAGCCAATTAAAATGCTAACTGCATTTTTCAAAATACTATTGTGCTATTACACATATGGTTTTTGACACACATTAAATTAAACACTTTTTTTTAAACTAACATATTTGGAATACTGGGATACGTTCCTTGTATGTCACTTAGATTTAAGTGAGAATCCTCTGTTCTGCAAGTGGCAGACATGTATTCCACTCAGGTGTGCACGTACCCAGTGCACCAAAGCCAGAGAATTTTTCCTAGAGGTAACTGTAGGTGCTGCACTTGTGTCCTCTGGCCCCTTAGTTCCTTCTCAGGCTATTTAAAGGCGGCGCCACCCTGACCCCCATCAGTTCCTTCTCGCCATGCATGGCTAGAGTTGGAGCAATCAGTGTGATAGTTTACTTCAAGCTTCTTTATCTCAGTCTTTCTGGGATTTTATTGTTGATATCCAGCTGCAATCAGTTAACACCTCACTGCATGGATGCCGCATGATTAGATCAGGAGGAGCACTGTTCCACAGCTGTTCAACAGGTTCAGCTTAGTAGTAGATAGTCCTTTACTAGTAGAAAGTCCACTTACATATTTGGCTAAGTGGAAATGTATTTCAACTTAGTTCTTGGCCACAGGGAGTTCAATTGAGGCAAGCCTGTATTCAGGACGTTTTGGAGTTCCTATTATACCTTCAGTCCTCTGGCCTGTCTATCAGTTCGTTGAGGGTCCTCTTAACAGCAATTTCTGCATTTCATTCTCTGGTCCAAGGGAAATCCGTTTTTTCAAATGCCATTGTAGCCAGATTCATGAAAGGGGTCACTTGTGTCTTTCCATTGGTAAAGGAAGTGATTCATCAATGGGACCTTAGCAGTATGTTGGCTGCCCTCCATGGGTTTTCCATTTGAGCCCCAGGCAACTTGTTCTTTGTCTTTTCTATGCCAAAAGACAGTGTTTCATGTGGCCATGACTACTTCAACGAGGTCCCAAGTGACAGTTGCATTTCTCCGTGATATTTTAATACTGGACATTTGCAGGGCTGCTATTTGGTCTTCCATCCATAACTTTAAAAAGCATCATGATATTATGCAGATTTTGGGAAGGCAGTCGTGCAGTTGCTCTTAGAATAGACTGTGAGCCACATGTCCTGATACTGCTTGTCAGTCACCTAAGTGAAATACATGTCTGCACCCACTCAAAGAAGAAAGGACAGTTATTTTACATATACTGTTACTGTTCTTTGAGATGTGGGTGCAGATGTGTATTCTATGACATACCCTCTGGCCCCTCTACATAGAAGTCTCAATTCTTGATGTTTGGTGTGAAGGGACTGAGAGGGAGGTTGGGGCAGCACTGCCCTTAAATAGCCTGGGGAGGGACTAAGGAGCTAGAGGATGTGTGCGCCGCCTCTACGGGTACTTCTAGGCAAAGTTCTCTGACTTGGTGTACTGGGTGCACGTCTGTACCAACATCTCAAAGAACAACAGTTACAGTACAAGTTAGTAACCATCTTGTATGCCTTTTTTCTTGAAGACAATCACATTTTGGCTAAAATCTTAATATAATTCTATTCAGAAGAAAAAAATTCCCAAAGGAAAGTTCAATATTTGTCTCAAAAGTTTTTCCTGAAATATGATGAACGTATTTTTTTGAAAATGCTTGTGTTCTTAAGTGCAACAGCGTTCACATACTTGGGTGTCATTCACACAGTTGGATCCATGTTTGTGGACCTTTGCATGTATACAGTGCTCAGCTGACTGAAGCAACATGATCTAGTGGATAAAGTACTGAGCTGGGACTGAGGAGACCTTCATATCAGTCCTAGCTCTGTCAGTGACCTGCTGCATGACGTTGTACAAGTCACTTGGTTCTGTTTCCCCTCTGTATTAGATTTATAAGCTCTTCTGGACAGAGGCTGTGTTTTACTATAATTTTGTACAGACCCTAATATTGTAGGGCTCCAAACTTGTTTGGGAACCCTAGACACTGCTGTAGTATCACTAATGGACTTAAATGGACTCGACATAAATTGTAGGGTTCCATCCGCATGGATCCATATGCAGGACTGGGGCCTTGCTCTTCATTTCATCAGTAGAGCACGCCCTATTCATTCTTGGGCATGTTCCTGTTCGTTCCTCTCCTTTTGTTCAAAGGAGACAGATAAATCAGAAAATGAGCTGCTTCTCCATAAATGGATAGTTGTAAACATGAAAGTATCTGCCTGCACTAAGGACATGTATCACAGTCAGGTGGTACATACTTGGGTGTACATGCATCAGAAATCAAGTAAAAAAATGAAACTGGCATGAATGTGTCAATATACAGATTCATGACCAAAAAAATTAATAAAATTATATTATGTCCACAAATTTAATAGTTTATTTCCTTAAGACTGATACAGTAGTCAATACTTTCCAAAGTGACCAGTGATTTTTACATGCCTCCTTTTGGGTGCTCAAATTGAGATGCTTTAAAAAGTCTGTTTCCCCCCCCCCCCCCCCCCCAGGGCGCTTATCATCCCAAATAAATCGTTAGTTTTGAAAATGCTTGGCCTTTGTCTTTTGAGCATCTCTTCACAGGCTATTTGAACCAAGCTTTCAGAGCAATTAAATTTAAGGATTTTTTTTAAGTGCAACATTCTCTCCTTCCTTACATTTATTCTGTTGTATTGTCCTACAGCTATGCTGGTTTTACTATCTGAAACTGAAAATCTCGTCTCCCCTTTTTTATTTTAAATAAGTCTTTCATTATATATTTCAGATGCTGTTTTTGCAGGAGCGATGCCTACAATGGCAAGTGTCAAGTTGTCTGCCCTTCGACCTATTGTCAATCATCCCCATTATGAAGATGCAGGGCTGAGGTAAATTTCGAAGTTCAGTTTTATTCCTCTAACATTAACTATTTTAGCCTTGTGATGTACATTAGTAATGATCGTCATGTTGTCTAGTACAATTTTTTTAAAATCCATGAGGTCCTAGGTCATATTTTTATTTGACTAATCAACATTGTTTTAAAATAGTCATCAACAAGTTGAAGGACAATAGTCCATTGTGGGATAGAAGTAGTAGAGACATGGTAATGGTTCAGACTTAAGGCTGGTTTACACTAAAACGTTAGGTCGACTCAGCTTTGTCGCTCAGGGGGTATGAAAAATCCACACCACTGTGTGGCGTAGTTAAACCAACCTAGCGCCGGGTGTAGACAGCTCTAGATCAACAGAAGAATTCTTCCGTTGACTGAGTTACCGCCCGTTGGGAAGGTGGATTACCTACACCAATGGGAGAAGCCTGCCCGTCAACATAGGTAGTCTCTCCACTGAAGTGCTAGAGTAATGCAGCTGCACTTGTGCCACTGTAGCATTTAAAGTATAAATATAGCCTTAGTAATCAAAAATATTGTGTAATTATGAAGTCTGAAGCAACATCCTCCTACTAAATCTACCTCTTGTTGCTCTGTTTTCCCATGGCCCAGTGAACAGACCAGTTCTCAAGACTGCAGCTATAATTACTTAGATATTACTGTAATCAAAGGTTGTGTTTTCTTGAAATATTAAATCATATTATTTAAATATTGATTATTAAGTTAGGAACTTCTTTTATTAAGACTGATTGAAATTCAAATTTTGCACAGACTTTTTTGTGAGTTCATTTCATATGGCATTTGACGGCTTAATTTGTTTTCCTTGCAATTTTCAGAACCTGAACTTTTTGTGTAAATTGGCTTCTGAAATTCATTTATTTAAAAAGTTTAACATCTTGCATCTTATCCACAAGTATCATTGCAACAGTCTTTGGCAACTCGAGTTTGTGGAAAGAGGGTAGGGGAAGGGGAGCACACAGATATTGCCACATGTTTATAGTATGTTTATATTCAGATGTAAGACCCAACTACAATCATGTTGCTCTCTGTCTCCAGACAATCCCCTTCAACTGTACTTGGTATCAGAGCCTTAATATTTTGGGACAAGTCTGCAAAACAGCTATTTGCCTTACTTCCCCATCCCACAATCATATGAGCACTAGACTGACAGGATTTTGTGGAGAATATTCTAAATGATTCACTGCATGTCTTCAGACTTTCACTAACCTTCTCTTTTACAGGACAAATAGAATTCTGTTAAGGTTATTATATGATTATGTACATTACTCCAGTGCATTGACAGTAGATCATAATGCCAGGCTTTCCTTTTTGGTGATTCTGCTCACCCTTTCTTGTCTTTAAACTAAAATCATGTTCTGTTCAGTCTAGTGGGAAATGGAAAGAAACAAGTTCTGTCTCAAAGTCTCTTTTTACAAATCTAAGGAAGCTCACTTTCCTGGGAGGGCAAACAGGGGTCCACGCAGGACATTCATCTTGTTTCTCATTAAACCAGAAGAAACTTAACCCACTTCAGTCAAAATCTCTGGAATGAATCTGAGTGAAGTTAGAACAAAATGGCTGGAACTGAATCATCTACAATATAAATGTGTCCTAAAGGCCAATTCAGTAGAAAGTCGTTGCTTCTCTCCCACAAGTGATACACAGTCGGTATGAAATAATAAGCTGCAGTGTTTCCTGGTGCCTTGTCTAAAATAGGAGGGCAAATAACTTAAGAAATGTAAAACCCAAGTATTCTAACATAAATATAATTTTATTACATGCTTTTCTTACAGAGCGGTCTGCCTTTTTTATACAATCCCCCTTGTTATAGTATCTCAGTCTGGCTATTTTAGCCATCCTAAATAATTTGGTTCTCCCCACCCTCCCATTCTATTTGCTAACAACTTTTATGGATTTTTTCTTTTCAAAGGGCCAGAACTAAAATAGTGTATTCCATGTATAGTCGAAAACCAGCAAAAGAAGTGAAAAAAGAATTGTTAAGACTAGGAGTGAATTATTACATCTTAGAAGAGTCGTGGTGCATAAGAAGAACTAAGTGAGTATTAGTATTCAGTATCAATATTCTGTCCAAAGTATAGCTGAGGATATACTGGATCTTGTCTTTGGATTGTGGAGGTTGATGGGAGAATTATGGTAACCCTGTCATTAGAACTTGCAGATTTATTTCACATTTAGCACAAGTTCTTAAACTGTATGAATTGAATTAATACAGACAGAGCCAGGCTCTCTATCCACACAAACAGATTTGAGATGTGTGAATAGAAAAACAGACTTTACAACTCTGAGAACTTTCGCAGTCACTGAGCCTCTTTACTTCGGGGTATGTTGTTCAAACACCCACAGGTACATGAACATTAGATATTAGCTAATTTGTGTTAGATATGCAGTTTGAATTTACATTTATCCTTAACCATAATTAAGTACCAGAACCAAATTTGGGCCCAGATCCTTCAAATACACAAGTAACTCTACACACAGTAGTTCTGTTGACTTTATTCATATGTGTAAAGTAAAGCTTGTGTGTGAACATGTTAGGATTATAACCTTAAACATAATTGTAGAACACAACTAAAGTTAATGCAGAGCAAGCAGATCACTATGCTGTGAAGGCAGTTGCAGATGTGTATGTATAATGAGGTCCAAAGGTGTTGAATTTTTTCTGCAAATTTTTTTCTGGAAATAAAATAGATGTTACAAAACCCAAACAAGAATTTTTTGACTATATACTTTTTTCTTTTATCTTGTAATATAATTTCTTCTTCGAATGCTTGCTCATGTCGATTCCATTCTAGGTATGCGCGCGGTCATCTGAGATATTTGCCTTAGCGGTATCCGTAGGGTCGTCTGTGGCGCCCTCTGGAGTGCCGCGCTCATATGTCGGTATAATAGGCACCGCCAACCCTACGCCCTCTCAGTTCTTCTTACCGCTCGTGGTGGTTAGTCAGAGTGCCTTTTCCTTGCCTAGCAAGAGCTATCTGTTTCGTTTCTGCTGTCTTCAAGCCTTAGGGCATTGTAAACAGTTTGTTTATAGCTGTTAGTGTTTAAGTGGTTGTTAAGTAGCGTAGTTAGAAGTTAGAGTCCCAACACGGACTTCACCCCAGGTGGAGCATGCCCCGCTGTCCAGGTTTTATGCCCTGCTCTGACTGCAACAGGTTTATGCCTGTTAGTGACCCCCCCATAGCAGCTGCCTGAAGTGCTTGGGGGAATTGCATGTGAAAGACAAGTGTTGCATCTGTAAGAACTTTCAACCAAGGACCCAGAAAGAGCGTGACATTCGTTTGAGGGCCCTCCTTATGGAAGCTGCTCTCCACCCGGCTTCCGAGCCTTCCCAGCCAGACTCTACCCCTAGCATTTCGGCCTTGGTGCGTAATGCACCCCTGGCACCGCTCTCCGGCACTGGTGCCCAAAAAGAAGTCCAAGAAAGACGGCTCCCCGGCACTGAGCAAGAAAGGCCTGGGGTATCGGGCAAAGGACCCAGTTTGGGCCACCCGCCCACACCAGAGCCACATGGATATGCCTCCCCAATGGGGGTCCCTAGCCCCTCAACAGATCCACTACCAACTCCTGGGAGCGGTTGGGGACGCAGGCTTATGGCAGGGCTGACACCTTCCAAGGCTCTCCCGGCGCCTAGAGCATAGAGGCCTCTACCAGCATCGCCGGTGCCATGTGCGTCTCAGGAAGCGGTAAAGGCTCCCTACAAGGTCAAGCCAGCCATCAAGCCCCTCCAGAGGGCAAGTGAGCATCGCCAATCCCCAGAACCAAGACAACCCTCTCCGTCTCTGCGCCGCAGATCTCCGGCTTCACAACCCAGGTCCTCCGCAAGTTGCCCTAGATCACTTGCACCACGATTGCGGTCTTTGCCCTCTCAATGCAGATAGCCTAGGGAGAGGTGCCTGTCACCCTCCCGCTGGTCATCTTCTCAGCACAGATCCCCATCCCCCGCAGCTTGGGAACAGTCTCTGTTGCGGTACCAGTCCTCTCACTGCCGGTCCTCCTATTCAAAACGCCGGTCTCCAGTGACAACAGTTAGCCACCAGATGCAGGCATCGACAGCACCACCATAATCACCGGAAGGGGAGTCCTCTGGCACAGAGAGGGAATTCAGCCCCTCGCCGAGGCATCACTGGCGCGGTTGGGCACCCGAGCTGCATCAATCTCTGTGATGCCATCTTGGCAACACAGCCAGTGGCCAGCACAGTGGCCCTACTGGAGTGCGTGGGGCATGCCTGTGATGCTGATGCCCCCTTTGCATCATTCATTGGCTGCCTCCTCAGAGCAACAGCTGGCGGCACCAGGCTCAGTGCACAAAGTGCACTCGGAGGTCGGGGTAGAGGAGTGAGTGCCCACCCCAAAACCCTCTTCCCCCACAGGGTATGATGCCCTGGGGCCTCCCCCGATGGTCCAGTTATTATCCTCATTCCCGGATGAGGTGGGGGGGGGGGGTCTTGAGTGCCAGCCTGCCGGATGACTTCAAAGAGCACCAGGCCCTGCTTCAACGGGTGGCCCAAGATCTTGGGCCTGGAGGTAGAGGAGATGACTGAACAGGCGGACATCCTGTTCAGTATGCTCTCGGCATCTAGCCATGCCCTTGTTGCACTACCAGTGCACAATGGGGTCTTAAAAAAATCCAAGGTCCTCTGGCAAACCTTGTCGTCCATCCTTCCCACCTCCAAGAGGGCTGAGAAAAAGTACTTCGTGCCAGCCATGGGGTTCGAGTACTTGTATACCCATCTGCCTCCAGGCTCGCTGGTCGTCTCAGCAGCCAATGAGAAGGGCAAACGTGTACACCAGTTCGACCCCAAAAATAGAGAGGCCAAGAGGCTAGAGCTTTTTGGAAGGAAGATTTATTCAACGGCCAACCTTCAGTTCCGGGTGGTGAACCACCAGACTCTTTTCAGCAGATACAGCTTCAACTTATGGGAGACTCTCCATAAGTTCAAGGAGTCCCTGCCCCAGGACTTGGCCCAGGAGTTTGGTACCCTGGGAGCGGAGGGTCCTGCAGCAGCGAGGTGCTCCCTTCAAATGGTGTGGAATGTGGCCAATTCAGCAGCTAGAGTGTTGGGATCGATGGTGGTCATGAGGCGTAGCTCCTGGCTTCAGACTGCTGGCCCATCCTAGGAAATGCAGGCCTCAATTCATGATCTCCCATTTGATGGGAATGGTCTCTTTGCGGAGCAGACTGATGCAAGGCTGCATGGGCCACCCTTTGCTCGCTGTGTCTGCATACGCTGCAAGCAGCGAAGAAGCAGTTTCGGCCGCCACCACTGCCAAGGCCTTGGCGGCCTCAACAGGGGTCTGCAAGGAGAAGGGATAGAGACATGAGCTTTAGTCGTCACCGCCTTTCCTCCTCCTGCTCACCCAAGCAACCCAGCCCGGCAAAGCATCCTGGGGGCCAGAAGTGCTCATTTTGAAGGTGCACTCGAGAGTGACGCCCCCGTTAACTCCCCAGATCCAAGTCGTTCTTTCCTCAATCGTCTTCGTCCCTACCGTTCGACCTGGTCATGGGTCACCTCAAACCGCTAGGTGCTAGAGATAGTATCTCCGGGCTACACCCTGCAATTCTCGGCTCTCCTTCCCTCCCACCCCACCCATTCCCCATCCCTCTTCAGGGACCCGTCTCACAAGCAACTCCTCGTTCAAGAGGTCAAGAACCTCTTGCACCTGGGGGCGGTGGAGGAGGTCCCTTGGGACATAAAAGGAAAAGGTTTCTACTCCCTCTACTTCCTAATCCTGAAAGCATATGGAACTTCAGACTTATTCTGGACCTGCGACACTTCAACAAGTCAGGGAGCTCAGAGCGGTTTGCCTGGCCTGTCAGGCTTTCTTGCCCCACCTGAAGGCAAGGTGATGCAGGTCCCGCTGAACAATATTGCTGCGATGTATTACATCAACAGGCAGGGTGGAGCCATGTCGTTGGCCCTTTGCCAAGAAGCTCTCCACCTTTGGAACTTCTGTGTGCGGCATGCCATTCATTTGGTAGCCGCGCATCTGCCCAGGACCAGGAATGTGTTAGCAGATCACCTCAGCAGGACCTTCTCATCTTGCCATGAGTGGTTTCTCCAGCTGGAGGAGGTCAGTATGATCTTCTGGGGACTTCCCAGGTGGACTTGTTCCCATCCTGTCAGAACAGGAAATGCCACGTGTTCTGTTCAATCTGGGGTATGGACAGGGACTCCCTGTCAGATGCCTTTCTGCTCCCATGGTCAGGGGCCCTGAGTATGCCTTCCCGCCAGTGCTGTTGATCCACAGAATCCTTGTGAAGATCAAACAGGACAGGGCAAAGGTTATCCTGATAGCCCCCACGTGGCCTGGATAGAACTGGTTCGGCACGCTGCTGGATCTTTCGGTAGCTGTCCTGCTGCAGCTACTTCTCTGGCCGGACCTGCTGTCTCAGACACATGGCAGTCTTCTGCACCCAAACCTGGTGGTGTTGCACTTGACAGCATGGCTGAACGTTGAAGAACGGGAATGCTCGGCCTGGATTCAGCGGATCTTGTTGGGTAGCAAAAAACCCTCCACCAAAGCAACTTACCTGGCCAAGTGGAAAAGGTTCATGTGCTGGGCCTCGTAATGATGTATCCAGGCTTCGCTGGATTATCTTCCGCACCTCAAGCTCCAAGGATTGTCCCTGTCATCAATCAGGGTCCACCTGGCCGCTATTTCGGCCTTCCACCCTCTGCTTCAGGGCAGGTCGGTCTTCGTTCAAAACATGACCGCCTGGTTTTTGAAAGCTCTGGAGCATCTCTACCCTCACGCCTGGGGTCCTGTCCCTCCTTGGGACTTGAATTTTGTGCTGTCACTGCTCATGGGGCCTCCCTTCGAGCCTCTGGCTTCCTGCTCTCCTCTTTTCTCCTGGAAGGTTTCATTCCTGGTTGTGATAACGTCTGCCCGCAGGGTGTCTGAGATCAAGGCGCTTACTTCAGAGGTGTCCTAAACGGTATTCTACAAAGATAAGGTCCAGTTGCGGCCGCACCCAGCATCCCTACCCAACGTAGTTTCCGAAATTCATACCGGCCAGGACATATACATACCTGCCTTCTTCCTGAAGCCTTATAAATTGGAAGAGGAATGCAGGTTGCACACCTTGGATGTCAGGAGGGCACTGGCCTTCTACATCGACAGGACAAAGCCGTTTCGCAAGTCAACACAGTTCATTGCGGTGGCAGACAGGATGAAAGGTCGTCCAGTATCTGCTCAGAGGATTTCATTCTGGATCACGGCCTGTATCCGCTACAGCTATGAGCTAGCGAAAGTGCCTCTACCGGCAATCGTGACAGCACACTCGACTAGAGTGCAAGTGACATCAGCGGCCTTCCGGGCACAGGTGCCAATCCAAGAGATCTGTAGGGCCGCTACCTGGTCATCTGTCCACAGGTTCACGTCTCATTATGCACTTACCCAGCAAGCTTGAGAGGATACTGGCTTTGGCAGAGCAGTGTTGCAAGCTGCAAGACCAAGAACTCCGAGCCCACTTCCACGGATACTGCTTGTGAGTCACCTTGAATGGAATCGACATGAGCAAGCACTCGAAGAAGAAAAACGGTTACCTACCTTTCGTAACTGTTGTTCTTCTAGATGTGTTGCTCATGTCCATTCCATTACCCGCCCCTCTGTCGGAGTTGCTGACAAGAAGGAACTGAGAGGACATAGGGACGGCGGCACCTAATATACCAACATGTGAGCATGGCACTCGAGGGCGCCACAGCCAACCCTATGAATACTGCTAAGGGAAAAATCACCGACCACGCACGTGGGTGCGCACACACCTAGAATCGAATGGACGTGACCAACATATCTCAAAGAACAACAGTTATGAAAGGTAGGTAACCATTTTTTTCACTTATTCTCCAATCTGACCTGTATTTCCAGTGTAAAGACAAGTGAAAAAAACCTTTAAAGAAAATCTAAGTGCTTTCCGTAATTCATCATAAAGAAGCAAGAGTTCAGAAACCCTTTTTTCCCCTTTGTAGGTCAGTCATTTTTAACCCTTAGTTTATAAAACAAACTTGCCATGTTTCTTTGATTACATTTCCTTACCTGTCCTTCTTTATTTTTGTTTACTTATTCAAATATTTTCTAGGCCCGGTTGCAGTATGCCTGAAATTTGGGATGTGGAAGAACCTGCCAATGCTGGCAAAATTCCTTTATGTAACCTTATGAGTAAGGATCCCAGGCCATATTTCAACACAGTATTCCAGAACAGTATTTACAGAGTCTTGAAGGTTACAAGGGAATAACACTTCAGTGCAAAGAACTGTCAAACTTTTTCAACTTTTTAACTGCTAACCATATAAAAATTCTAAATCAGAAACACCTTTTATACTAAACTTAAAATGAGGAAATGTATATTTTTAATTTTTTGTCATTTTAAAGGAATTCTGATTATAGAAGTACCTTAACCTGACAGTTTGGATTTCTATTTCAGGGTCAGTCTCTTGAGGTTTGCTATGCAAATGATTATATGTTTGCACACTCTTTAATAAATGCTGATCCAAACAAAAGTTAAGTGGCTGTAGAAAGTAACAACAGTTCTCAAAACCAATCAGATTGTGAAACAATGCTGTCAGTCTGCCTTAGCAAAGCAAGATTATTTAAACCATTGGTGCTAGTAATTAGGAACTAATGGATGGTGCTGTAGCATCTAGCAGCAGACTTCTTAAATCACCATCACAGTATAATGACCACTCCCCGTATTCCTCTTTGGATAACGTGATACTGATCACACATTTCTGAAGAAGTCACACAATTTCTTTAGCCATATCTGTGTGAAGAATGGTTTTAAGAGAAACTGAAGAAGGGTTGCTGATAGTTTTGGATCACTTTAAAAACATGTCAGGCCTTTGTCTTTTTAAATGGAAATAGTTTTTAAACAATCTTGAAACTGCACATTTTAGATGATGTGTACTTTGCATGTGCTTGGAACCTTAACTTCAATATTAATTTTAAAAAATAATTAAACCAATGAGAGGAATATTTGCAACTGAGCAGTAGCTTAGCCTCTGATTGCCCAAGGATTTTAAACATTCTAGAACATTCAAAACAACCAGACATGCACATGTGAAGTTTAAGAAGGGAAAAAATATTTTATTCAGGCAAAATCTGTCATTTATCCTTGTTGTTGTGTAGCTTTAGTAAGGTAATAGAAAAACTCTGCACTGCCTTAACAGTGCTAGAGCTACATCTTAGTTCTGTAGGAAATGCTGCATCTAGTTCATATCACATTTTCTTTCCCCATCTATTAAAGCCCGTTTAAAGATTCTGTTGTACATTGGACATCTAGCTTTATTTAACTAATCCTGGTTTTTAAAAATCGTTTTTAAAAGTATCCAAATAATACTGAAGAAAAACCTTGTAACAAAATTAACCTGACTGTACTATGATTATAGTCAAAAGTTTGTGTAAATTTAATCACTAAACCAAATGTTAGATATACTCTCCTTGAATTGTCTGACCATGTAGAGTGCAATTATCCTTCCTGCTTTGAAGTTTTTTCTTATTTCTATCACCGTAATGTGGCCATTGTGGATGATACAGGACTTAATTTCACAGAGGAATTCATTTCCCAGTGTACTAGAGCAAGGATACCGTACAGGCTATTAACAAACAAGATGTTATAAATTCTATATGTTACAGCCACTTGAAAACATCACAAGTAATCTAGATTTGTAACTTTTGAGACTATATAAATGTTAATTGTTCAATCAGCAGCCTAATGACATGACAGTGGTCTAGGTGGCTGTACTGGATATTCAGCCTTGACTGCATCTAGCAGTAATAGATGCTGTAGAAATAAACCTCTTTTACAGCTGTGACAGTAGTAATAAAATGTTGAACATATGTGAAAACTGTGGAATAAAAGCTGATCAGTATTTTATGTATTTGATTTTTTTTTTAATTTGCTTTATTGGGAGGGTGCAGATAAAGGGTTGAAAATACATATTAACTTTTTAACTTTTACAAAAATACATTTTGGTAAAGTTTCTATAAGGAAACTGGATCACTAAAAAGGGCTTAGGAGAAGAGAATTTTTTTTAAATATGTTGATGAGTTTCAAGAAAGCAGTAAAAAGGATATCTTTCTATATAAACATTGTGACTAAATAGTGTTACAGCACAAAAAAGTACTGTATTTTTATGGGGTTTATGCCAATTGTTCACATGTACTTATATGTAGTTAAATAAAAAAATTCATGCAATGTGTTTTTGTATTTTTACTCACCATAAACATCATATTGTATAGAATTTATTATAATGATCATGTCAGGTACAGGTATGATGGCTACATAGATTAAAAGTCTTTGCCAAATGATATGGAACAGATCAGGAGTTTCTAATGCTTTAACAAAAATTCTGCCAACCTCCATTTTCCTTTCCTTACAAATGTCACTTAGTAATGTAGGTACAAAACATAATGAGCCTAACCCCAAAATGTTGATTGGAGTGGAAATTCATTCCTAAATTTTAAGTTTCAATTAGTCAATTTACTGAGATTTGTTCTTAATAAAAAAATTATTGTAAAAATTAGTCTTCAAAGAGGAAGCTGTAGAGAATGTCAGTGACTATATCCCCAGGCATTATTTTGAGACTGATTGAGGCACATCTTTCTTTAAAAGTGAGTAATGCATCTTGAAGGTTACACTATCTTGTCCCCTTGACCTTTCTTGAGTGGCATAGGGATTTTCTATTTCAAAGCCAAAAAAATCTTTTAATCTAATACTAACAGAATATTAGTGTAAAAAGTATAATAGGAAAATATCAGGTCAGTCTGTTGGTACAGAGAAAAAGGATGTTGAGATAAGAATCCCATAAACTGAGGACGTGTGCATTTTGGGGAACCATGTTAGAACATGGGTTGATCAGACCTGTGTTGTTGAATTCTATTAATATCTTTGGACCTGACCAGTGTTCCCTCTAATTTTTTACGTCCATGTGCGGAATGAATTTTGTTATGAGCACCAATATGGAGGTGATGTGACACATGGCTTCCATATTGGTGCACATAACAAAATTCATGTGGTGGAGGTGGGGCCGAGGGCTTTGGATTGTGGAAGGGGGCTCAGGGCTGGAGGGCAGAGGGTTACGGTGTGGGGGGATGATGGCTCTGGCTGGGGGGCAGGCTGTGGGGTGGGGATAAGGGGCTTGGGGTGCAGGAGGGGGCTCAGGGCTGGGGCAGAGGGTTGGGGTGTGGGGGGATGTGGGCCCTGGGGTGGGGCCGGGGATGAGGGATTTGGGGTGCAGGCAGCTCCGGGGGGACTCCCCCCAGCCCTCTCTTGCCACAGCAGCTTACGGCCGCGGCAGAGGTGCCTCTGCCCGGCCACGGCAGCTCCAGTGGGACTGGGCTCCAGTGGGACTGGGCTCCTCTCACTGGCAGCTCCGGCTGGGCCGGGCTGGGGGAGGGGCTCCTCTCCCCCTGCTGCGGCAAGTCCAGGGCAGGTCCGCGCTGGGAGGGGCGCCTCTCCCCGCCGCGGCAGGTCTGTGCTTTGGCCGGCGGGGAGGGGCGCCTCTCCCCGCGGCAGCCCTGAGCCCCTGCGCGGGGCTTAATAGGCAGCTGGGCAGCCATGCAGCTTAGAGGGAATTTAGGACCTGATTCTTATTTCTATTGAAGCCCCTTATACCAGTTTGGCACTGCCCAGTAGCCTCACACTGGGTATAATTTAAATCCACTCTAAGGCCCCTGGACACTGCCATAATGGTGTAAAGGAGCATCAGTGTAAATAAGAATCCGCCTGCTGGTCAGCTGAAATCTGGTATCTGAAACAAGTGTTTAGATACATTCAAATGGCAAAATTTAATCAAATGGTTTGATTACAGTATTACTAATTTAATTATTTTAATCATTAATAATCATACCTCAGTCAATGTGTGTAGCACTCTGTACAAAACAAAAGTAAAGATACCCAGTCTGATTCTCTACTGCCTTACACCTTGTGTTAATTATTTACATATGATATCTGTAAAATCTGGTTTGTTTTTTACCTTTTACTACTTTTTTGTGATTCGCTCAGCTTGATCAGTGAAATTAGATTGATCAGCTTCACTTTCTAGTTTTCAGGTTTGTGCCCTATACATGTTTTGAATTAAAAAAAACCAACAACAAACCTGTCCCTCAAAATTAAAATAACTGAAAACTTTGCATAAGGCTTTTTAATACTTTTCTTCTAAAGCTTCAAATTTGGGGTTAGTCTATTTAATAGTCCTTTCGTGGGTTGAAATACAGTTCAAGTGAAATCAATTAGTTGCCACTAGTAATCAAGGATGACTGACTAGATAGTATTACAGACTCTACTATGTTTGACTTTTATTAAAATGAAGAATATTTTTAAAAATTGTAACCATTTCATTCTGTTTACTCCCCTGAACTCCGGCCCCCTCATTTGACATGAAAAGTGAAAAGAGGCCCGAAGTTCCATTCTATTTTAAAGTCAATTTCCAGCTGGTTTCAAATCCTGGCTCTTGTGATCACTGCACAAAAATGATTTAGTCCAAACAAGAATTATGCTGTATAAATGACAACCAGGGCAATTATATGTAAGCAGGGTGTAAAATTCATGAGGTTTTTAACCACTGTTAATCCAAATTTTTTATGAATTATAGGCATGGAGATTATAGTAGTCTTTGAGGCTGATCATCTCCTTCATCAATATTTCTTAAACCTAGCATGATGTGTTCTAAATTAATGAAGTTTTTTTGTTTGGGTTTTTCTTTTTTTGTTTTGCTTTTAAATAAGATTTTTGTGGGTGGTGGCGTGAGGTATTATTGATAATGAAGGGTGGAGGATAATCAAGAATCACTTCAGAGATCTATCTGGAAGGGGAATTAAAAACTGAGTTGACACTCATGCTCCTCTCTAAGATCTTTGCAGATCTAGTGTAAGCAAAGAATCTAGTACTAGAGACTAGCTGGGTGAGTACTGTGTTCAATTCTGATACTTTATGAACACATAAGAGGTAGTACAGGGAAGAGCAACAAAAATGGTTATGGGACTGGAAAGCTTGATTTAGAAGCAAAAACTAAAAGGCCTAAGTAGAGCCGGCTTTAGAGATGACTAATAAGATTGCAGGGGCAGAGGAAGGTGTAAAGATAGAAATATTTAAATCGTGTAAATACCAAGGAAGGATCATTACTTTTATGGTGATAATCAGAGCAATGGGATAGAATGACATGGAAAATTATGCTACATTTCTTTAAAATCTCCCTGACAATGAAAGCTAGTAGCTGTGGAATAATCTTCCAAATAGTGGAGGGAGGGTCCTTCTGCATTTCATTAAAACCAAGACTGAACTAAGGACTAGGAATTATATTGCAATGAACAATGTTGCACTGGCAGAGAATGAGGCTAAATGGCCAAAAGTTCTTTTTCATCTCTATTATGGCTATTTAATAGCTTTTCTACAGTATCCTAAAACATCACAGAGGAGGTATAGACTGTACTTTGGACACCATTTTTATGTGCTATGAAATATCATTCATGGGGCAGTGTGATCAGAGAACATTTTATGACTGTAGGCAATGGTGATGGGAAATGTTAGCATCTTGCTGACTTAAGTTTGAGTACGCAGTAACTTTTGTCTCCACAAAATCATGCGATGTAGGCATGAGGGACAACTGACACTTTTGTAATGCATTAAGTGTTGTAGTTGTGTTGATCCCAGGATATTAGAGAGACAACATGGGTGAGGTAATATCTTTCTGTTGGTGAAAAAGACAAGCTTTTGAGCTTAGATAGAGCTGCTCTTCTGAATAATACCCAATACCCTGAGCGTACAAATACATGAGACCATCCCTACTCATAAGAGTTTACAGTGTAAACAGACTAAGGATGAGGGAGACAGAAGGACAGAGAGATTTAATGACTTGCCCATTTTATCTCACAAATCATTGGTGTGGTCAGATGTTGCTAGATGTTCGACTGCATGTGTGTGTGTTCTCTTTGTGTGCCGTCCCAGCTCTGCGCAGACAGCTGGCACAGCAGACCTCCAGCGAATTTCCCAATAACCACAAGATCGGTTAAGGTAGGAAAGCACCCAGCCAGGTTTATTGCTGATGAAGCACGGCCCTAGCTTCCCAGATCAATGCCTGCAGTTATATGCCCATGACAATGGATGCAGCTCTGTCAGTGGCAGGACTCTCCACTGCCCCCTAGGCTGGCCAAAGATACTCCCTCTGAGACTCCATTTCATACATCAGTACAAACAAGTTACATACTGCCCCTCTGACGTAGTTAGCTGACGGCCTCTGACATAGCCAGTTACCACCCATCACCTGGTACGTCTCTCTCCATCACAGTGTCATTCTGACCTTATCTTTAGGATGCGTCAGTGTGTTTCTGTTATCTTTAGGGAATGTGTTGGTATTGAGGTGTTCTGGTATCACCCTTCTGGAATGTGCTTAGCACCTCTTAGAAATGTGTTTCTGCAATATTAGCCCTGTTCTTGCAAGATTTTGAGAGCTTGCAAGCAGGCAGAGCCTGACTTCTGCTCATTTTGCTTTATATCAGCAAAGCGTCACTACGAATTTAGTTCAGGCCTTAGGCCTCACACCAGGCCTCTGATACAAGGCTTTATCTTTCAGGCTCTTTCTACTATACTAGAAATAGAATCCAAACCTTCCAGTCCTAGTCTAGAACTCTACCCACTAGACTATGCTGCTGGGGAGGCCCTAAATTCTATCCCTTCCTAAAGTTCCATAGGCTAGATCAGGTTCCTCTTACTCCCCCTGGTAATAGGGTTACCATCCGTCCGTATTTCCCTGGACATGTCCGGCTTTTGCGTTTCTAAATAGCCATCCAGGAGGAATTGGTAACAAGGTTAAAAGGTCCGGGATTTTTCCCCTCCCCTCCCTCTCTCCCTTCCATGAAGAGTGCGCCTGCTGATTGGGTGGCTGGGCCTGATTGAGCCGCACCCATTGGCCTCCAGCAGCCAGAGCCTTCCCCTGCTACCCCCCTGCTGCCTGCAGCGTGTTTTGCCTACACGTGGACATGGGCATGGTAAGGGGAGTCCCGGGGGGCAGTCAGGGAGCAGGGGGAGGGCTGGATGGGTCCCCGGCCTCCACCTGCCACCCGGCCTCCGCCTGCCACCCCGCCTCCGTGCCTGCCTCTCCCTTGCCTGCTTGTACTGCCAGAGCCAGCAGCAACTGCTGTCTGCTGCCCCCGGGTCCTAGTGCCCCCCATCCACTAATGGCAAGACAGGCTGCCCTTACCCTGCCCTTCCACCCTAGCCCCGAGCCTCTCCAACGCCCCAAACCCCTCAGCCCCAGCCCTCATCCCCCAGCACCCTAATCCTCTGCCCCAGCCCTGAGCCTCCTCCTGCATCATGAACCCCTCATCCCCCCACACCCTAATCCTCTGCCCCAGCCCTGAGCCCTCATCCCCCCGCACCCTAATCCTCTGCCCCAGCCCTGAGCCCCCTCCTGTAACATGAACCCCTCAGCCCCAACCCTCATCCCCCTGCACCCGAGCCCCCTCCTGCATCATGAACCCCTCATCCTCAGCCCCAACCCTCATCCCCCTACACCCTAATCCTCTGCTCCATCCCTGAGCCCCCTCCTGCATCATGAACCCCTCATCCTCAGACCCAACCCTCATCCCCCCACACCCTAATCCTCTGCCCCAGCCCTGAGCTCCCTCCTGCATCATGAACCGCTTATCCTCAGCCCCACAGCCCTCACCCTTGCACCCCCTCCTATCCCCAAATTCCCTCCCAAACCCCCTCCCCTTCCCACACACCCCCTCCTGCCCTCAAACTCCCTCCCAAAGCCTGCACCCCCTCCCTTTGCACTACCTCCCACCCCAAACTCCATCCCAAAGCCTGCACCCCTCACCCCCTCCTGCACACCCACCCCCTGCCCCAGCCCAGAGCCTGCACCCAGCACCCAAACTCTATCCCAGAGCCTGCACCCCTCCTGCACCCTAATCCCCAGCCCAGGACCTGCACCCCAGACCTCCTCCCCCCACCCAACCCCCCTCCCAGAGCCTTAGGCAGGTGGGGGGGGCGGGTTCTGGGCACCACCAAAATTTCTACAACCCTGCCACCCATGCGAGTGGATACGGGTCGGGGCAGTCAGGGGACAGGTAGGGTCCTAGGGGGGCAGTTAGGGTGGGGGGTTCTCAGCAGGGGGCAGTCAGGGGACAAGAAGCAGGGGGGGGTTGGGGGTTCTGAGGGGGTCAGTCAGGGGGTGGGAAGTGGGAGGGAGTGGATGGGGGTGGGGCTAGGGTGGGGCTCTCACTCCCCCCCCAGTGTCCTCTTTTTTGATTGTGGAAATATGGTAACCCTACCTGGTAAACTCAACAGGAGGAAAACTGGTTCTGCTTATGGAGTGTCCTCCAGATCTTATGCTAGAGAGCAGGAAACTTCCATTTGTCAGAAATAAACCACTAACTTGGCCCCCTGAACCTCAAAGATTCCTCCTTGCCCCTTTGCCCACTTGAGATCTATAGGAGATTTGGACATCTGTGCCAACTCTGAAACCACCTGTAACAGTCTGATCTGTTCTTCACGTTATTTTTTTCTGTAGTCTACGTTGATTCAGCTACACTTTGATTTATATCATGGCTATTGTGTTTGATATACAGACTATTCATGTTATATTGTTCAAAGCCTGGCGTGTTATGTTTAATAGGACACATGCTCACTGTATTTGATCAAATAGAAGTATACTTCTCGGCTCCTTGAAAATGAAAGGCTTACATGTAAGATTGGGGTTTTTTTTGTATGTTTTAATACCAAAATATCAAAGTTGAATTTTGTTTCTGGTTGAAAAACTCTTGCTGATCCAGCTCTGTTCTCTCCCTGGGGAAAAAAAAAAAAGATGGAACATTATATTGAGTAATTCTGAAAGAAAAAACCTTATATCAAAATAATTCTCAAAATACATCTGCCACTTTCAAAGACTTCATCTTCCCTCTGAACAAATTGGCATCTGTTTCAAAACCAGCATTTTGTGTTTTAATTATAGATAAGATTCAAGAAATGTGCAAAACAGACAGACCAGCTGCTTGAGTGGGTTCACAATTTAGCAGTTAAGCAGCTCTGTTACCTTCTATTAAAATATGTCTCTCTGCCAAGAGCTCCTCTGCTGAGTAACAAGTAGAAAAATATGCTGCAGAAATTGTGGCTGATTTTATATATGATTTAAAAAGAGAGAGTGGCTAAAGCGTGGAGACTGGCTAACCTGCCTCTGAGCTGTTGAAGTCAGAAGAAACCTGCTCCTAGAGCCTAACCAAAGCCTACTGAAGTCTATAAAAAGGCTATCGTGGATTTTAATGAGTTTTGGATTAGCCCTCTAGTGCTGCTGCTGTCGCTTTTGAGCTTCTTGACCTCACTGACCAGCCATTGTCTGGCAGTTCCCTCTCCTTTTGCTGTTTATGAGACTAGAGGTGATTAGATTAATGGATACATTTCTGCAACTATGGAACTGTTGGTCTAAAGTTTCAGTAATACCTTTTCCTGCAAGATACTCTTCAAGATAATTGAAGCAAGATTTTGTCCTTTTAAATCTAATCTGTAGGTTACTGCTCAATTGAGGTACAAGGGAGATAATATTGAAAAAAAAAATAAAAAATAAAGAGGGGAAATCTAGCTTTGGTCACCATACACGTTTTCACCATTAAAAGTCTGCTAGACCCCTATATTTCACCAGCTGAGCATGTGCACAGCAGCTTGAGTTCTGATACCATCCAGCAATGTGGTGCCTAACTGATGCCCAAACCTCAGCAGGATTCACAAACTAGTGTTCCCCCACCTACCTTATCTTCAGGGCCAAGCCCAATGGATGCACTCAAAACAAAACAGGTGGTAGTAGTTCATTTTCATCCTAGTGGTTAGAGCACTCCCCAAAACATGGGACACCCAGGTTTAATTCCCCATTCTGCCTGATGTGGAGAAGGGATTTGAAGTTGGGGTTCTGTTCTCCCAG
Organism: Terrapene triunguis; assembly: GCF_002925995.2. Lineage (NCBI taxonomy): Eukaryota > Metazoa > Chordata > Testudines > Emydidae > Terrapene > Terrapene triunguis. The sequence goes on along the minus strand of NW_020698074.1, from coordinate 5,304,836 downwards.
GAGAGCTCCCTAACCACTGGGCTAGGTCTTTCTCAATCACTTCTGTTTGAAGCTGTTCCACGGTGTGTAAACAAATACTCATTGGAGAAGGGGGATGGAACCTCAGACCTCATCTGGGATGCTGTGTGCAATTCTGGTCTCTCACGTTTAAGAAAGATGAATTCAAACTGGAACAGGTGCAGAGAAGAGCTACTAGGATGATCAGAGGAATGGAAAACCTACCTTACGAGAGGAGACTCAAAGAGCTTGGCTTGTTTAGCCTATCCAAACAAAGGCTGAGGGGACATATGATTGCTCTCCATAAATACATTAGAGGGATAAATACCAGGGAGGGAGAGGAGTTATTTAAGTTAAGCGCCAATGTGGACACATGAACAAATGGATATAAACTGGCCATCAACAAGTTTAGGCTTGAAAGTAGATGACAGTTTCTAAGCATCAGAGGAGTGAAGTTCTGTAATAGCCCTCCAAGTGGGGGCAAAAAACTGAACTGGCCTCAAGACTGCGTTTGATAAGTTTATGGAGGGGATGGTATGATTAGACTGCCTGCAATGGCATGTAGCCAGTTTGCGACTGCTAGTAGCAAATATCCCAATGGCTGGTGATGGGACACTACATGGGAAAGGCTCTGAGTTACTACAGAAAATTCTCTCATGAGTGTCTGGCTGGTGGGTCTTGCCCACATGCTCAGCGTCTAATTGATGGCCATATTTGGGGTCAGGAAGGAATTGTCCTGTGTGTCAGCTTGGCAGAGACAGCTGTGAATCCTGAGTGGCAATAGATGCCTCCCTCTAACCTAACTTCCTTTTGGGGACTGGAGCTTAGGACACACTCTTCTTGCTGGCATTTCCTATTGTCTAGCTTAGGTGGCTCCTCAGTCAGCATACTGGCTTTTGTAAAGCCCATTTTTATGGGCCTAACTCCACATGCATCATATAGGGAGTCTGTGTGCCTAACTCAGGGCTGTAAATTCCCAGAGGTTGCAGGGTGCCGAAAAATTAGTCCCACTTGTGTATCCCACCCTTACTGCCTATGTATGCAGTTAGACTGAGAGTGTGGATTTTGGGTGTTATTTTTCAGTGCAAACTTTGAGGATTTTGATTTTCAGAAAGTAGTGAGTACCCAAAGTGACTCAGATTGAGTACCTAAAAATTGACACCTAAAATAATTAGTCATTTTAGAAAATCTTGCCCTTAGGCTAGCCTTAGCATACGGTTTGGAAAATCTTGGCCTTTACTGTTAAACTCTCTCTGGAAAGATTTTGATGAGCCTCCCTTCAGATAGCAGAGATATTTAGAATACCCAGGAATAAGGTAATTCCTAAATAGCCTGATAAATTAGTTTGTTGCTGGCACTCGTCGTACTCTCATCCCCATTCAATTAGAAATGAGTTATGCAGGCTGTGGATGGAGGAAATATTTAGTTTAGTAATTGGAAAAATTCTTACATTCCTGCGGTATTTCAAGGGCCACTCAAGCTAGTCACAAGAAAATATTTTTGGCGGGTCAAGTTGTAGCTTTAGCATTTCTGCTTCAGCATTTTTTCAGCAAAATCTAACGCTGTACAAAGAATGCACCTTCTTTTACTATGGCCTTGCCTGCCCTAGAGACCTTAATTGCACTAACCATCAGGGTGCCCTTGTTCCATGCCTTTTAGCTACATACACACAATGCTCTCAGTAGGACACAAGCATCACAACCAGCATTTTGATTACACTTCCTTCAAGCAAGGCTAAGCACCATATTGTATTGCTATGACTATTTGGAAGACGTTTTCTTCACTGATTGCTTTGAGGTCCTGTCAATTTAAATTGATCAAATATATATTTTGAAAGGAGAGAAAGAACATGCTAAATCATACTGGAAGGAGCCCCACTGATTTCATGGCTTTTAGGGGTAGAAGAAGCTGAAGCAAAGAGAACAAGTCACTAGAGAAGCATAAAGATTATGATATAAAAAAGTGTCTTTGATAATGGATTTAGCATGTTCTTTCTCTCCTTTAGGGCTGAAGCAATGAATGTGATGTCTGAGTAATGATGTCAGAATCTAGCCCTTAATTGATGAATTCACGTAAACACAGCCCTGTGTGTTTGTATTCATAAGCTCTTGGTTATTTACCTGGAGAATTGGCGGTTTCCTCCATTAGGTTTGTGCTTGTGTAAACACGTGGCCTCCTTCCAAATGCCCTTTGTGGCCCCTTGCCTCAGTTTCCCTCTTGATTCCTCAAGTAAATTCAGTAAACCCTTCAAAGTATGTAAATAGCTATTTTCATGGGGTTGCTTTATTACCAAAAGTCTCACTACTATAAACACCACCACAATCCAAACAGTACATTTGTCCCAACAGTCCAACACCAAGTACAGCTCTGGCGTCTGTCACCATGCCCTCTAGCTGGGGTGTTTCTCTGCCCTGTTTCATTCCCAGGTAGGGGTCCAACTCTTGCCTGGAGAAATCAGTGGGCTCATCACTCCCTAGCCCTTCTGGCCCTCCAGCTTTGGTTCTGTGATGTAGAGAGCCCTCTGCTACTCTCAGACATCAGCCTTCTGGCTTGGGAAAGTTTGTAGGTGACCCCCGACTACCTTCATGCCGTCACCAGCCTGACCTGGCTCCACTGCTCAGTCAGGAAACTCTCACCACTCCCTCCTACGGGTGCATCCTGTGACGTTGCACTCTATATGATTTTATAAAAATATGCTAATGAGTGAATATAATGTAACTGGAATATGCTTCATGCAAAAGGTCTCTTGTAAGGTATCATTACAAAGCTTATAATCTACTGAGTGTGTTCATCCTATTTCTATAAATGCATCACTCTTGTATCTAAAACTAGAAATATGAAATATAACTCTGAGGATCTATTGTAATTATGCAAAGTGTGGGCAATTAATGGTGGTTTGGAATCTTGATGGCTCCCATCAACCAGGACAATTGACGATGGATGGCTCTGTTTGCAGGCAAGCCTTCCTGTAAGTCAGGCTGGGAGGAATGAAGGCTTGGGCTCTTACAGTGACATGTGATCATGTCACCTGAACTGGAATCCATCTTTAACCTGGTGCTTTTCCAGTGAGGAGGGATGGGAACCCAGAGGGACAAAGGATTCCTGCCTTATGCAAAAGATATAAGTGGGTGGAACGGAACAAAGGGGAGCCATCATGAGGAATCCCCTAGCTACCACCTGAGCTGGAACAAGAGCTGTACCAGGGGAAAGGATTGTGCCCAGACTAGGAAGGTGTCCAGTCTGAGAAAAACTTATTGAAACATCTCTAAGGGTGAGATTTTACCTGTATTCAGTTGTATTACTGTATTAGGTTTAGATTTGCGTGTTTTATTTTATTTTACTTGGTAATTCACTTTGTTCTGCCTGTCACTACTTGGAACCACTTAAATCCTACTTTCTGTATTTAATAAAATCACTTTTTACTTAATAATTAACCCAGAGTATGTATTAATACCTGGGGGTGGGGGGACAGCTGTGCATATCTCTCTATCAGTGTTATAGAGGGCGAACAATTTATGAGTTTACCCTGTATAAGCTTTATACAGGGTAAAATGGATTTATTTGGGTTTAGACCTCACTGGGAGTTGGGCATCTGAGTGTTAAAGACAAGAACACTTCTGTAAGCTGCTTTCAGCTAAGTCTGCAGCTTTGGGATGAGTAATTCCAACCCTTGGTCTGTGTTGGATCAGATGGGCGTGTCTGGCTCAGCAAGACAGGGTGCTGGGGTCCCGAGCTGGCAGGGAAGGCAGGGGCAGAAGTAGTCTTGACACATCAGGTGGCAGCTCCCAAGGAGGGTTCTGTGATCCAACCCGTGTCACATCCCCTCCCTGAATCTCTCAGGCCAGCTCGGCTCTTCCTCTGAGCTCTCTTTATTCTCAGGACTCCAGATCCTCTCCCTCTCTAAACACTGAGTTCTGAGCTCTCTCTCTCTCTTAGGACTCTGAGCTCCACTCTTAGGCTTCTGAACTCTCCTTCATAACTCACCCTCTTCATTACAACAAACATAGGCACACCTGGACTGGAACAAGAGAGCTGAGCCCAGTGTCATTTAATAGGCCAGCTACCCTATTACAGCTTGACATGAATTATTCAGAAGAAACCATTGAATGTGGAGCCTCTGTCTTCTGCTGCTGCGTTCCTTGGAACTTTGGTTATTTGTAACCCTAAAAGCATCCCAATGCCACAGGACAAGGGGCTCCCTGGTATCTAGCAGATCGTCTCAGCTGGTCTGGCCAGCTCAATGTACCCCAACTCACTGTTGTCGTAATCTGTATCTAATGTGAATTGGTAACACATTGGACTCTGATATTATTGTGTGTGTATGTACAAGTGATATGAACAATTATAAATAGGTGCTGGAACTATGTTCTTAAAATGTTCTTGGCAGGAAGGGCTTAGGGCCCACTTGACTGTGTCTCCAGTGTAAATTAAGCAAGAAGAGACAATGGAAGTCTATTTCCATAAAAGGTAAATAAAACTATCAAACTAGTGGCGGGGGAGGGCGATAACCGTGTACCTATTCTGATGGGGAGAGGAGACTGCAAAAATTAACATGGCATCAGCTTCCTAGTGGAAACAGCAAACTGAGCCCCCAAGAGGGCTTACTGAGTATAAGATGGCTCCTTTGGAGACTGACGGGGAGGAGCCGACGCCCACCCCCTGCTGGGCAGTGCCGGGACAGACCTGCCCACCCCGCTGGAAACAGAGGGCTGGGACAGGAAGTATACAAGGTGGGCCCTGCAGCTCAGTTGGGCTGGAGCCGGTGAAGGAGAAAGATGCCTTCCCCCGCTGCTGGAGTCTGAAGACAGTCTCTGCAGCACTGAGGACTCACTAGAGCTGCCAGCAGACTAGGATGCTGAGGAGGTCCTGGGACTGCTGCTGGCCGTATACCGTGGGTAGATGAAGGACACCCATGGAGTAGAGGTACACCACAAACGGGGATGTAGGAAGTAGCCCAGGGAGACCAGGCTTTAGTCCGGTTGTGTTGTTACCAGAATCCAGGTCAGCGGGGATCCGGCCGGATCCCCTCTGACCCAGTGGTGGAACCATGTGCCGCTATCAGGGCCCTGGGCCTGGGACCTGGTGGAATAGGGCAGGCCCGGGTCCCCCTACTGCCAACCCGCCCACCACTCCATCCCGCGGTGGCAGCCTCCCCACCTTAGGCCAAAAGGCCTGTGTTTGTCTGCTGTCTGCCAGAGATAGGATGTCAGACCATCTGTTTGGGGCTTTGCCCTCCCTAGAGGGCTAGGGCCTGAAAGACTGCTAATTCCCCAATAACCCTTGCATAGATAGGGACCATCTTTGGCTTTGGCCCCAGGCTCCAGCAAGTCTAACACCAGCCCTGGCGACCCCATTAAAATGGGGTTGTGACCCACTTTGTGGTCCCAACCCACAGTTTGAGAACCGCTGGTGTAGTGTAACCCACATGTTTTATACTCAGGACTTGACTTTGGCTCTCTCGGGGAGAGGGAGAAAAGCAGTGGGGAGGAGACATGGATCTTAGTGGATATTCCATGTTTCTGCATGTGTGTAGAGAGCATGGCAGGGCACTGGCAACTCAGCTAGAAGAATCCAGAAACATCCAGAACAGGGTGTGACAGTTACTAGACATGCTCAGTCGCTGTTGCTGCCGCTGTGTAAGTTTTGCTGGCAACCCATTTGGCAGGTCATGCACTAGTCACCCTCTGAGAACTGAACCAATCAGAGCACATGGGGCAAAAGGTTACAAATTACAGGAGCTAAAGTCAGCCCTTGGACTTAGTGGCGAATCAATGCAGGACTAAGAGATGTGTCTGATGTCCTAATCCCTGCACCACTTTGGATACAGGACAGTGCTATCCTAGCGTTATTTACTAGGTAAGCCCTCCATGAGGATAGTGTGTGGTCTACCAGGATATTTGATGGACCTAGAAGGAGAGCTTGGGGGGAGCATTTGTTACCCTGGAGGTTACAGAGCCTGTGGAATTCACATTTGATTGTCAGATAACTGCCCTAACTGGAATTTTGTCTCCGTTAGTGAAGGTTTGTGAATTCTTGCCTGACTTAGTTGGGTTTATGGGGAGAAGATGGTGCCATATAGCGTGACAGCCTTATAGAGATCCAGCATGTGGATATTTTATATGCTGATCCCAGAAGTGTACCACTTTGGATACAGGCTACAGACTTCTGTTTCACCAGCAGCTGAAAGGACCCGTCAGCTATTAACCCGAGGGCTGGAATGCTGCTAGCTGTGGCGATCCCCACACTGTTTGTTTGCTGACAGGGTTATGATGTGTTTGAAAGGACTCAGATGCTGCCATTCTTCTCAAGTGCTGTAGAGTCCAGCTGCCACACACTACATATAGGCTCACTTTATAAAGAGTGAGAAATCCTCTCTGAGAGAGAGTCAGAAGGGAATGTGTTTTGACGCGTCTGCTAATGTACAGATAATAGTATGTTGAAACCTTATACCAGGGATCGGCAACCTTTGGCACGCGGCCCGCCAGGGTAAGCACCCTGGTGGGCTGGACTGGTTTGTTTACCTGCCGCATCCGCAGGTTTGGCCGATCGCGGCTCCCACTGGCCGTGGTTCGCCGCTCCAGGCCAATGGGGGCTGCAGGAAGCAGCGTGGGTCGAGGGATGAGCTGGCTGCCACTTCCCGCCACCCCCATTGGCCTGGAGCAGCGAACCGCGGCCAGTGGGAGCCGCGATCGGCCAAACCTGCGGACGCGGCAGGTAAACAAACCGGCCAGGCCCGCCAGGGTGCTTACCCTGGCGGGCCGCATGCCAAAGATTGCCGATCCCTGCCTTATACAGTAGAACTCCATTTATCTGACCCTCCATTATCCGGCTATCCATATTAACCGAACAACCAGCGCACACAGGTCCAGAATTGGGCGGTCCATGCTGTGGCCACTGGTGCATGGGAGTAAAAAAAGAAAGTGCTTGGTTAGATTTGAGTATTAAGTAAAGATTAGAAGGTAGAAAGCTGAAACAAGCATTCAGTGTACTTTTGTGTTCTGCCCATCTGTTTCAGCCTCTGAGTTGGTGGTATTTGTGACACAACACCAGCACATTCATTTTCCCCTGGATACTCATCCAGCTTCCTCTTCACGTGCTGGTATTTTGATTGATGGGGTTTGAGGATGTTGCCATGGTTTCAGATCAGCTCTAAAAGGCAGACCTCTCAGGAATGACGTTATGGCATTGGCCAATCATCCATAACTCCCTCTGGCACAATTATTTTGAGATTAACATAAGAGCAGATGGGCAATAGCCACTGGTGCAGAAGCAAATTTGATTGTTGTGTTGCTGTTCCAGGTAGTTGGACAGAGGGGTTAGTAATGCCTAGGCAAACTTTGTATTAGCAGAAATCACAAACTATGTCAACTTCCCTTGTGGGCTCATTGTGTTGAAGTAGAAGATGAAATATATGAGGGAGGTGGTACTAAAGTAAGTTATGTTAGTTGTTGCTGGCTGGGCAGAGTTTTGTTTTGTTTTACAGCTGCACTGTTTGCTTGCTTAGTCATTGCATCAATATTGAACCAGTCTGCTTTTAAAATTTTATAACATCCCCAAAATCCTGTTGTCCTTGCTGGGCAAACATGATCATCTCATGGCCATTGGTTCTGACATCCTCTATTTCTATATAGTTTTGGGACCATTCCACCTTTGTTGTTCCATATATTACCTGGCACAATGTTCCACTACTTCCTTAATTATCTTATTACTGTCAGGTTGCATCTCCCAAAGCCTTTGAATTCCAGACAACTCAACCACAGTCCAGGTGGCTAAAGGGTTTTAAATTCCAGCTGTACTAAACAAATAACTATGATGGAAACTCTCTGCTCTATGCTCTCCTATTTACATTTCACATTATCACAGCAGTTCTTAAACTGTGGGTTGGGACCCCAAAGTGGTGTAGCTGGGGATGGCTTAGACTTGCTGGGGCCAGGGCCAAAACCGAAGCCCAGGGTGGTGGGGCTTGGGCTTTGGCCCTTCCCCACCCAGGGCGGCAGGGCTCAGGCAGGTTCAGGCTTTGGTCCCCCCCCCCATCCCCCCGGGGTCCTGTAGTAATTTTTTTGTTGTCAGCATAAGGTTGTGGTGCAATGAAGTTTGAGAACCCCCTCTATGTCCACATTCCCCTTCCTGACTCTCTCTCTCTGATGGTCTTTATGTTGAAGAGATACAAAAAGGAGACAGTTCCTTACAGGCCCATGGATAGCTTCAGCACTGATCTGCTTTTGCTTTGATGTTCTCAAAATTTGTGTGTGTAAAAGTTAGTGGTGATGGAAAAACAAAAAGGTTTAGAGTGTAGGTCATTTCAGATAACCTCCTGAGTATGGGAGACATGCAAATTTCTTGAGTCCACAAGAGCAGAAAGGAAATCTCAGGAGAAAAATCCTCCAATATGTGGCTAGGCTAGAAATATTCAGAGCTACAGAAGCCGTCACTGCTGTCAGGAGCAAGATGAGGAGGATGTAGGCATGAAGGACTTTACACCACTCCGTGTAAAGGTGGGATGAAAGGACAGATACCCTTCAGCTATTTTCTGCCTTGTTGATGATCTCTTCCAAAATATTCCCTTCTTTGTGGTGCACTGTCACGTCAGGCCAACCTTTGCTGCTGTCACCAGAATTAATTAGATGAAGTAGAGGAGCAGAGAATTACCATGTGCCTTAGCAGCAGATCCTTCCCAAAGTTGTTTGTCCAACTTGGAATGAACCCTGTAAATGTAACCACATCTCCCTGTGACTCCTGATTCACAACTGAGAGAAAAGGGCAAGGTGTAAGGAGCAACCTATAAGGAACGCAAGGAAGAGAAACATAAAGCTGAGAAGTTTACACAGCATACAAAAATGACTGACCACATTAAGCTTCAAGCTTTTGTTGTAGAGAATGTTGTTGCAGAGACATCTGGTTCTCTTATGGTGCAAGGGGAAGGAAAGAGGTCTGGGGTAACAAATGCAGAGAAGGAAACGGGAGAGAGAAAGAAGCCTTCAGAGGCCTCATGAAGAATTGTAAAGGAAGAGGCACGATATGAAACATTTCTATTGGCCTCAACATGGGTTCATCCATCCATAATAAAATTGATTTCTCTGACAGCAGGGGTAGCTAACATGAAAGCAGCAGGCCAAATCCAGCCCTATGAGTAGCTTCCATAATCATTCTAGACGACTCCAGGGCAGCTTGCAGAGAGAACAAGTCAACTGGGCAAAACGTGCATGCCCCTAAACTAGAGCACATCAGGTTTGGATGGGTTTGTTTCTAGGGGAGTGTAAACTAACTCTTTCCAGATGTGTATATTCCCAGCATCCCTACTATGCAAGCGTCATCCCTAAGGATAACTGGAAACCGAGTAACTGTAGCAGCTATAAAAAGCAACAGAGGGTCCTGTGGCACCTTTAAGACTAACAGAAGTATTGGAGCATAAGCTTTCGTGGGTGAATGCCCACTTCATCAGACGCAAGCTATAGCAGCTATAGTCCTGAACACTGATAGAAATGGGACAAATTCTAAGCATATATCCTCCTGGAACAGCTGCCTTTCTTAACAGATTGGAAAATACAGCAATCAGACTAGCATACTGGGACCAAAATAGTTATGAATTATTTTTCCTAAATGTGTTAAGTGCTAAAGGCAATTAAACAACATGAATGCAGAAAATGTTTGTAAAACCCTGCTAATTAGCGAATGACTGAAATGCAATGTACAAGCATTAGACCATTAGATATAGTGTGCTGCTTTAAGTCTTTTACAGTTCAGTAAATGTAAAGTTATTGAAAGATACAATTTTGCTAATTAGGTAGATTTTATTCCCTCGTAAATGAGTACATGGTTTTGCTGAAGCTATTTGTTTACTATTGTTACAGCTCAGCAGGTTGATGAGATGCACTGTTCATATAAATTAGCAAGATTATTACAACATATAAATAGTATGTAAGCATATAGCAAATCTAGTGCTTCAGTATATAGAGCCAAATCCTCAGCTGATGTAAATCATCTCATTAAAGTCAGTGGAGCTACAGTGATGAACACAAGCTGAGGACATGGACCATTATGTACAGCAGGTGTGCAGAGTGTGAATGTATATGTATATCACACACACACAAAAATTACATTCTACGAATATAAAGTTTGCCAAGATAAGCACTGAAAAGTTAGGAAATACCAGAATTAAGATTGCCCCTGCCAGGGGGTTTGACAATTATTTGCTGATGATAGAGGAAGGTTGTGACTCAGGAATCTTGGGTTCCATTCCAGGTTGTGGAGGGGAGTGTATTCTAGTGGTTACAGACTAGTGGTCCCTAAACTTTGTCGTGTCCCCGCCCCCCTTACCCATAATCTAATCTGTCCACACACCCCCAGGAGCTGCGGTTGGGAGCCAGGGCCATGGTCGGGGGCCGGGAGCCAAGGCTGGGCCAGGAATTGCGGCTGGGGCCATGGGCAGTAGTGGAGTGGGAGCTGCAGCCAGGGGCCAAGGCTGAGGCTATCACGGGGAGCAGAGTAGAGCTGGGTGGTGCTTCCCCCCCTCCCCCATGGGGGCTGACCCATGCCCTGCTGTGCCCACTGAATGTTCCTCCATGCCCACCTAGGGGGGCATGCCCCACAGTTTGGTGACTACTATTATAGACCCTTCTACTCCCATCCTCTCCAGTCTCACTCAGTCCCTTCTTTCCCTTCCCCATCATGGTTCCTTGGCCCTGTCTCCCTCCCACCCCCGCCCCAGCTCCTTGGCCTAATCCCAGTCTCCATCACTGAGGTCTCTGCCTGAATCTCAGACTTGCCCCTCACCAACACATCCTGTGTGTCCCTCCTCTACTCATCTCAGTCTGCCCTCATGCTCATCTTAACCACTGTAAGCATTTTAAATGCAAAAATCACTTTCCTGAAAGCTAGATCATAGATTGAAGGATGGGTGGCTGTAAAGTGGTGACAAATCCTTAGTTAATGACAGAATTGTGGCTCTCAAAACTCCACTGAAGAAGGGAGAAGACAACAGTTTAATATCTCTTTTATCATAAGATCTTTTGATAATCACAGAGTTGGCAAGCTTGATTGTTGTTGGGGACTTCTTAAAGGTATCCCAGATGTGAAACAGTGTCCAAGTCCCCTGTAAGGTCTACGGTAAGGGCAAAGCATTTCTGAAGGTGTTGAGGGCCTGGGGAGGTGGCCCTGGGAACAGAAACTTAGTTAAGTTAAAGGGATGCAGTGGGAGATGGCTTTCTCTAAGGTCCCTGGGCTGGGACCTGGAGTAGTGGGTGGGCCTGGGTCTGTCATCCCCTCCTCCCCCATTAACCACTGGGTATTGAATTGGGATACACTCCTGGAAGGGGAACTGAACTGTTTAGTGGTCTGACTGGAGAGCAGGGCCAGAAAGGGTCAAGAGATTCCAGGCTGGCCCCAGTACCCCACTGGGCTGGTTCCAGCACCACCGCGGGCTGCTGGCCCCTGGGGCAGCCTGAGCACTACTCTGGGCTGCCGCTGGGCCCAAGCTCCAGGCCACTGGCTGGAGCTGAGTGAGTCCCCGCCAGCTTGAGGGTAGAGGGAGAGAGAGGGCAGGGCCTCGGGGTGAAACATGAGTGGGCCATGGCCTGGGTCAGGGGAGGCTTAGCCTGCCCTGGCCTTTGATACTCACCACCCATGGGTGATATCAAATGTAGCTACTCTCGCCTGCAGTACTATACCATACCAGTTCCCAAAGAGAGGGTCATAAATTCCGCCCCCCCCCTACAACTGAGCTCCATCTTTGCGACCTCCAAGATGGATTATTGCAGTGCCTGCTACTTAGGTCTGAACACTATGGGAATGTAAAACTTAAATTAATCCAGAATACAACAGCCCTCCTCCTCTGCTACACCAGCAGCTGAGAGCACATCAGGCAGGTATTCTGCTATCTACATTGGCTTCCCACAAACAATAAGCTTTTTCAACGTTTACCTATGTGAGATGCTCAGATATCACAATGAAGGGTGAAGTATAAGTGCCTAGAGAGAGAATGTGGATTCAGCCGACAATCTGGATCTTAACTTTGCAGCATGGATCCATCTCTAATAGCAGAGGTGAGCAGCAAAAACTCTAGGTGATGCCGGTTGAAACTTTGGGTTTGGGTAACTATTTTTGTTGTTCATTTTCATGGGTCTGCACTTCTTGATTCCAGCAGGGACAGAAAGCCAAAGAGCCAAAATACAATATGAAAGGCAGTTCTTGTAGTATACAGCATTATCAACTCTTACCATTTTAGTGTGTCTCTGAGGTTTTGTTTGTGGGTTGGGTTTTTTTTTGTTTTTTTGGGGGGGGGGGGGGTTGTTCCCCCCCTGCTGATGAAAAGGGGATGTTTGATGAGTATCGCGTTTTTTTTTTTTTTTTTTTAGAAAAAGCAAATTTCTAGGCCTCAAGGATTGCAGAGAAAAGGTTGAAAACATGAAGTGAGTGCACCCTAAAGGCAGAGTGGATCCTAAACCCAGAAAGCAAATCAAAAGAACCTCAGATTTATTATTTTGAAACCTCATATTTTGGGTGGCCTGATTCATTTTTGAGCTCTGGGAGTTGGCAATGCTGAGTACATCAGCCCCCTGAAAGCAGAAAGTATTGGAAAACTTGTAAGAATGACCCAACAATTCAGACCCTTCCAAATACATCTATGAGATCAGGTATAAATAATTGACCATGAGGGGCTTGTTGTTAATATTATTTTAGTAAAAAACCTATTGGCATGCAAATATTTTTCACTAGACAGATGCTTGGCCCATCTGCTTTTGTGACTAAGATGAATTCTTCACAATATTTTTCCTAATTTACCAGATATTACATGACATAGTATTTTACAAATGGGACTAATTAGATAAAAGCTGCTTCTTCTTATGTCCCTCCACTTTTCCTGTAACGTCCAGAAGTTCTCCATAAACTGCTGAAACCCTAGTATTCTTTTTTGGATTCTTGCCAGCAAAAGTGCTGAAAAGGAAAAGAATTCCCTTAGCGGAAGTAGGACTCTCTCATGCTGAAGGACTCATTTAGCTGACTGGACAAAAACATTTCAGAGGGAAGCTTTCCTTTTAGTTCTGTGATCAAACTTGGTGCTGCATTCATTGTACAGCCAAAACTCCCAGACCATTGTTGGGTTTTCTCAGTACAAGGCTCTTACACAACAAATGAAACTGTATTTTGTTTCCATGTGCCCAGCAAGCTACATTTTGTAGGTCTAATGAACAGTTTGAGGAACCTAGTCTCTGCACTTGCCCAGGGCCGGTACAACCATTTAGGCGACCTAGGCGGTCGCCTAGAGCGCTAGGATTTGGGGGGCGCCATTTTCTTCGGCAGCAACCACGGTGGCCGGATCGTCGGCCACCCCGGTCGCCGCCGGCATTTAGGCAGAGGGAGCTGGGGCAGAGGAGTGCGGGAAGGGCCGCCTGCAGCAGGGGGGGGGGCACGCAGGGGAACTCCCCGCCCCAGCTCACCCTGCCCCGCCTCCTCCCCGAGCATGCCGTGGCTGCTTCACTTCTTCCGCCTCCCAGGCTTGCAGTGCCTAAGCTGATTGGCACCGCAAGCCTGGGAGGCGGGAGAAGTGAAGCAGCCACGGCGTGCTCGGGGAGGAGGTGGGGCAGGGGTGAGCTGGGGCGGGGGGGTGCCTCAGGGTGGAGAGCTGCTGCGGGGGGGCGCCTCAGGGTGGGGGGTGGGGAGCTGCCGCAGGGGGGGGGGGCACCTCAGGGCAGGGGCTCGGGGACGGGGACGGGGGGGGTGGCGCAAGGTGGAAGTTTCGCCTAGGGCGCGAAACATCCTTTCACCGGCCCTGCACTTGCCTCATTTATAGCCTGTTTGCCTACTATCAACAGTCTTGCAATGGATGTGTGTAACAAACTATGGCTGCCTAGTCATATAGATACCAAGATCATCTGCAGGGATTGAACCAGGTACCTTCACAAAAACATAAGACTCTACTCTTGAGCGACAGGAGAACTCCTTTAGCCTTGAGAGAGTAGTCAGTTGTTCTGTGATTCAGACCACCCACTAGCAGAAGACATGATTATATATGCTAAGACCTTGAATTATAAATATCGTAACATTACATGGTGTGATATCTTACCACAGGAGAGAGAATACTGTTGGTATGAGGTGTGGCCGTTTCTGAAGAAATCAAGTATTAAGTGAGGGAAAAGACATATAGTGCTCCCATTATTAGTATGAATTATGCCAGTGCAACAGCTACTATATGGGTCGTCATGAGGGACAGATCCTGAAACTTCCAGTGCTAAAAACTTAGCTGTCTGAATAACTGAATATTCAGTTTGGGTGCAGGGCTGGAAAATTAATTTTAAAACAAATTTCAAAACAAAAATGTGTTACATTTTTCATCTAAATGAAAATTTTGTTTCACATGGACCAATACAGTTCAGTTGATCCGAAATGAAACATTGCACTTTGATTTCAGGGTTTTTAAAATGTGATTAGATGCTTCTTAACTAAAGCTGAGGGAAATTCTAGATTGAATCCTCTTTTAATATGAAAAGTTGAAACATTTCTGATTTTTAATTTTTTTTATCCCAACCAAAACAAGTAGCCAAAATCGACTGGCATTTGTGAATTGTTTTGGTCAACCCTAATCGGGATTTTTCAGAAAAACACAAAACAAAAAGGTTTGGACAAAAAAGCTGTCTCCAAGCTATACTAAAACCGCAAGCCACTGCCAGTTAAACTACAGTAGCCACTCCTCTAGCTGCTATCAGTTATGAACTCATGTCCTCTGTGCACCAGCTAATAGAGAGGGATGTGTAGCACCCACTGAACAGTGAGTCAAAATAGGTTATGGACATCTTATTCAGTAAAGAAGGGTGGCAGTAAGACAGTGCAGCTAATAATGTAAAATGGAGGGAGAAAATGAAAAAAATTCCCAAAATGTCTGCTATGTCTTTGTCTTTTTTGCCAACTGGTAGCTAGTAGGAACAGGTGTTTTTTGTTTTTGTTTCCATAGCCTAAATTAAGCAATTAAGGAACACCTTCACAAACCTTTGTGTGAGAGAGATTATAAAATCAGTAAGTAGGATATGCACCATCTCCCTTATAGCTCCATCCCCACAAACCACAATACTTTCTAGAAGGAGGGGGTAGGCACAATGAAGTTAATGCACTAGATTTTTATCTCTGGAGACCTACATACAACTCTTAGCTCACAAGTGATAATGCATTTCATTGTCTAAACATAGTCTCTAGTGGATCATTATCTACTTCAGAAAAATCCCCACATCATCTGGCATAATTGGCAGCCTCTGTTGAGGAAAATTGCAGGGGTACTGTGGGACAGAAATGAGGTGCATCTGTGGGAGAGCTCTGACATGCCTGCAATTAGCTGATCAGATCAGCATTGATGTATCTAGGTTCACTGCCACAGATACAGAATAAGAGAACTAAGACAAGGCTACTAGAGTTGCCAGTTAAACTTCATTAAGACTTGTATGAGGTATGCAATAAATAGCTCTTTATTGGCGTTTATAGATACTACTCTTGTAATATTACATCACTTCCTGTTTGGGAGGCAGAGGAAGGCAAAGAAGGAGAGTAGAGACAAGTGAGATAAATAGACAGTAATAAGGAGAGTGTCTTCTGTATAAAGCTGACTGACACCTCTTCCCCCCCCCCCCCCCCCCCCCCCCGAAAAACTTGAAATTCCATCCCAAAGTAAATTCTGATATGTTGATATTTGTTTTTGCCCTGACTTAGGATAAATAGTGGAAATGCTGAAACTTTCCATGGAATGAAAATGTCACAACATTTTGTTTTGTTATTTTTAATTGAAATGAAATTTCTCTGCATTCTCAAATTACACTGTTTCCTTTTGGATCAACATAATCGTTGCATCCACCTGAGCTGCTGCAGTGCCTCCTGGGAATTATAGTTCCTGGTTCTTCAAGCCACCATTTAAATCCAGGATACTGTCTTGAAATGATGAAGTTTAATAGGAGTTCAAAACTCAGGACAAGATTGCATTTTTGCCATCAGTGACATAATAAAATAAGAATTTAAGCAATAGTAAATAAAAACATAAATGACTTTTTGGAAGGTTGAAGGCTTCTTTAAAATGGTATTTAGCACTTAAACTCTTAGTAATGGAAAATATATTTTTTAAGCCACTAGTCTCTCTGCATCGTTTGGGAGCAGTTTAATCTGCAATCAAAGTAGATGGACCTGACTTTGTTGTCTTCCACCTTGTGCAGTCATTTATAGCAGCAGTGCAAAGTGAATACATAGTTGGTGTAAACGCTACCAAACCAGAATCAGTGAATGGAACTACTCATGCATAGGTAGGCACACACTAAAGTGCCTTGCTGAATTGAGTACTTATTTTCCAGCAGGCTTCTATCCCTGCTGTAAGTGAAATTCCATCAGGTAATGGCATCTCCATTCAGGTGGATAACAGTTGTTTTGCTCTGGAAAAAGATCAGATCAATACACACAATGTGCTTGAAGATCCATTCTATCCTTTCATCACATCTGGCTGCCAGGAGGAGAGTGAGAGAGAGGGGAACAAAGTGCCTAGATATAACTTACTTCAGACTTAAGGAGTGTGGGAGGTCTTAAATTGCCAGCAGCATCCTGACCAGAAGGATGTAATCTAACAGAGCTGCTCTATGGGCTCTTTCTGGTGAAGATATTTTTCCTTAGGAACATGTTTTCAGAGGGTAGAGCCCTGTTGGCTTTCCAGTTTTAAGTTTTCTTTCTTTGTGTGCACATTTCTTAGTCTTTTTATTGCAGGGTAATAATGAGATATGTTTGTAGTATATGTTATGGTTGGAATATACATATGTAGTTATGGCCCTTTGCTTAGGGGTTTACTTTTATCTATTTTGTGAAGTTTTCATAAGTACTTAGTGAGGTCTGAGTAATTGTATTAGTGCTCTAATGCCTATTACAAGGTTTTAATTACAGAGATAACATCAGCCACTCTTTCTCTGGAGCTATTGCTCTGGCAAAGTTGTTTTAATGTATCTTGCTTTATTTAAAGTGTGGTTCTACTCTGAAGAGAGATGCCGTTTAACAAAACAAAAAAAAAAGGCTCCAAGTAAAATGGATCCACCTCCTTCCTTATAACCCCTATCACTGAAGCCAGCTGCCCTCAGATTGATAGATCAACCTGCAACAGTGGGGATTTTTTGGACTCTGCAGTGTGATTAGCTACCCAAATAGCCATGCTGGCAAAGAACACCCACTTCTAGGGCTGGTTGGAAAAAGGCAATTTTTCCTGTGAGAAATTTTGAATAAAAATATTGTTTTATCCATCTGGAATTTTTGAAATTAGTTGAAACAAGATTCATAGATTCTAGGACTGGAAGGGACCTCAAGAGGTCATCGAGTCCAGTCCCCTGCCCGCATGGCAGGACCAAATATTGTCTAGACCATCCCTGATAGACATTTATCTAACCTACTCTTAAATGTTTGGGGAAGGGGTTGTTTTTGTTTTGAACTGACATTTCCAAAAAAACTTCATTTAGTTTCAAAATGTTGATTTGAGACTAAATTTTGTTTTGCAATTTGCTGTGTGAAAACATGTTTGTTTTGTCAGAAGTGACATTTTCCCACCAACCCCCCCAAAAAAACCCACCTGTTTGTTTTTCAGTGAGAACTTTCTTCTTCACAAAATTTTTTGACCAGCTCTACCCCCTTCTATCTGTGGCTTTCTGCAGATCCTCTTGGACACTGATATGAGCACAGTGATTCATGTATTTGCAACTATTACAATTCCGTATGCCTAAGACTGAAATTCAGTGCCCTGAGGAAGCTACAACTAGTCCAGAACACCGCAGCTCATCTGTTCATCAACCAGGTTATCAGGAACACAAACATAATTCACTACTCTGTACACGGACTCCTTATTCAATAAGAGTTCCATTCAAGGTCACTGTTAAAGCCCTGATTGTATTGGCTATTGCCACTTGAGAGATTACCTCTCTCTGGGCAGTGATGACCTCGCAGAGTAGCTCCACTAGAGAAATGAAGTGTAAGACTTGATGCACACTTGACAGAGAATTTACAGGAGCTGGGCCAAAACTGTGAAATTTACTATGTTTACACTGTTTGAGAATTTGGTCTTCTACCTATGGTTCTCAGGACTCATGTGGTAGGAAGACCTAACTAGATCAAGCTAATAAATTGATTAGCTAAATTAAGATGCCTTCTTTTTTAAACCATAGAACCCAATACAGAGATCTGTGCACAAAGTTTGGGTTTTGTTTTGAAAAAGAGTGGTTTCTGAACATATTTTCCTGTTGTTCTATGTGAATAAATTCTAAATATATTTGAACGCTAATTTTATTTTGTAACCTCTCAACCAGGCACTTCAGCTACTGGATCTCAGTAACAGATCAATATGGTCCATATTTTCAAGTAGTACAAACCCTTTACTCCCTTTGAACATTTTCTATCACTGAAGCTGCCTCTCGCCAGCCCACTCCCGTGTTTCTCTACAGTGCAACACAGCTCAGCTCAAAATGAGAATAGGGAGGGGCGGAAACACACGAAAGAGTTAATATCAGGCACTTATCTTAAATTAGAGGGGCATAAGGCATGCTGATAGCAATCCCCAACCCAATGTCACTGAGGAACCTGCTACTGAAAGGACACATCAGACCACTGAGTAATCAAACTGAGAGCCAGGCATAGCACTGAACAGCTAATAATGATGGCATCAGATGCCTGTCTCCCCTTCTTTCTTAGTATCCTCCACTGAATAAATGGATGAAGAACCCAGTGCAACAGTTGTTCCATCTACAGTCAAGGGAAAAAACACCTTAAAGAAAGAAAGAACCTGCAGCAAGTAGTAAGAGTCACCATGACCGGTTTCTAGCTTGATAATGCGGTGCTGATGATTTGCGTTTCTATATATTTCCACAGTGGTGCGGTGATTTAATGCCCCAGATAACAATGGCACAGAGGCTAAATTGTTTGTAGGTTTGTTGCTAAGACCTGGGAGAAAAGAAAGTTAGACAGACTTTGGAACTCAAGCACAGATGATAGATATTGAAATACTAAATTAACCTTCAAGTTCTCTTCTGAGAAAAAACAGACAGAAGCAATGGACACTCAATATCTTATTAACATTGACAATGACAGAGTACATATAATCAGTTTTCTTATGTATTCCCTAGCACATCTCCAAGCTGTTAATACTGTATTTTGTTTACATTTTGCTCATCTGCCCTAATAAATTAATAGTATGGTCTGAACCAGGGGGATTGGTGGATATATTTTGCGTAAATCTGGACTCACTAGAGCTAGAAAGCATGAGTTAGAAATTTTCAACTCGCACATTATTAGCTTCACATGCCATTTAAGAGAGACTGATAAGGCGGCCAATCCCATACCTGTTGAAGTTAATTGAACCTTTGCCATTGGCTTGAATAGGTGCTGATTCAGGTGCCAAATGACCATAGGGAGTTCAGAAAGAAAAACATTAAATTTTCAAATCAAATACAACAGATCAAATGTTCAAAAGAGTCTTATCCCAGCATCTATTTAATGTGCGTGCATATGCGTGTGCACACGTGCACTCTGAGCACTAATATTTGCATACACAGAGGTGTGGTCTGCTGGTAGAATTGACCTAGGCAAAGCCTATTACTTATGGTTTTGCAGATGGAGACTACTGCTTGAGAACTCAGCTCAGAATATAGAACTGCTTGGGAAGGCACCCTCTTGGACCAGCCTCAAATCTGCGAGGTGATTATCTATCTTTGATGCTGTATATAAGACAAGCTTCCCTACAGGAAAACATGCAGGAAGGGACAAAGAGGGATGAAATATCCACAAGGATCTGGTCACAGTGTTATTCTATGTTTGTTACATTGGGAAAGAGTGGGGGGAAAGGGGACTTTCCAACTATGGAATGAATTGTGGGGCTAGATTACAAACATGAAGAATCCTCAGGGACCTACAGGATAATAGTGACATCTGCACAGAGGCCCTAACCTCTACATCTGCTCCATGGCCTATAGGTTCTCTTCCTTGCTCCACAAATACCGCCACTGCAGGGGTGGCTCTGTGGAACAGGTCAAATAGCCTCAGGATTCCTTTTCTGAAACATTTTCACAGGACCTGAGAGAAGGTGAAGTTCTTCATCAACCCACCCCCCTGCAAAGCAGGGCCATGCTGTCCTTGTCCCATTCACTGTCTCCTTTCTCCTCTTGAAGATCTAGACCCCATGGATCACCTTGTGTGAATACCTGGGAAGGGATGAAGTTACCACTGATACCTAGTTACACACTTTTCTTGTTTACCAAGCATGATCTTAACACTGTCCTTGAGTTATGTTGACTATCATCATGACAAACATGTTGAGATGACAGACAAT
Organism: Terrapene triunguis; assembly: GCF_002925995.2. Lineage (NCBI taxonomy): Eukaryota > Metazoa > Chordata > Testudines > Emydidae > Terrapene > Terrapene triunguis. The sequence continues at coordinate 5,284,522 of NW_020698074.1, read as the reverse complement.
AAAATACAGTATTTTGCCAAGCTCCTTTAGACTTACTGAATGACTTAAGACCACAGACATGTGACAGCCAATGCATGCAGTTAAACTTTCTGGGAACAGCTGTCTCTATTAGAATTCTCATTTTTTCAAAATGTTTTAAAGGACTAAAAATAAAGGATTAGAATAAAAGTTTCATCTCATCCTTAACTGGCAGTGACATTGTAATAGTGAGAGCCATAAATCAGTTTAATAAAGATGGCAGGAGCTTTACAAATCCTTTTGGTTAAAACTTCAGAATAGGTTAATGTAGCAACTCAAGAATGAAGGATGGGGAAAATCTGATCATACGTTTTGTGCTTGCAATTAACTGGAGAGACCTTAAAGCATATTCTGCAAGTCAAACAAAAAGGAATTACAAGAGTCAATTGAGCAATGTTTATAATTTAAACTGACTTACATTGACAGGACTTTGCTTTAATTCAACATGAAGTGTGGACTCCAATTCAGATGTTCACGGTAAGCTTGTTGACTCTTGAATAAATGCTGCTTATAGACCAAAACCAACTCTGTTGAAGTCCGGAGGAGAACTTGAATGGATTGGGCTGGTATAACCTTCAAATTATGACAAAATGACAAGACTGTGTGCTTTCTAAACCACACGGGTCATTTCGTTTCCTTGGAAAGTAACAATGTCTGAATATCCACTGAATGTTAATGGATGCAAATTGCACTAAAGACAGGAATGAAGGCAGAGTAATAGTCAAATAATGATCCATTCTCTAAAATGAAGAGTGTTTTAAAAAATTATGTCAACCCAACACGTCCTACTAAAACGTACAGGAATGAATATAAGAGTAAGGGACAGAACAAGGCCAGAGTAAGGGACAGAACAAGGCCCTGGGAAGGGGGAGGGATGGATAAAATAGCTTTGAAAAATTTGCCCTTTAATACAAACCTGTAGATTGAAAGGGCAAGTAATAAAACCATGCTCTTCCAAAGTACCCTTCTGTAGCCAGAAATCAACTCAGTCATGGAAAGAGAGAATATACACAGTGCTAATAGCCAGAGATGAAAAAAACTGAAATCTGACAGAAGAAGGGACACTTCTCTATCACTTCAAGGTTTGACCTCTTTAGTGGTGACTGAGAAAAATGTTATTACGTCTGTTATTTCAAAAATATCATATATACATTAATTTGGTTATTGTGCCAAATAAAAAATGGCATAGAGGCTAAGAGGCCCATCCTTTTAGTTGTGCAGAAAAAATGTTCATTTTTTCCTCACGAAAATAAACAATTTTGTCCCAGTTCCATTGTTATGTATTTTATATAGACACTTGTAGATATATACATTTTTAAAAGAAAATGTTGGGATTATTTTTGTACCCCTCCATTTTAGTAAACACCTTAGTTACCATAAGTCAAACGGTATAGGTCTCTTGATAACCATAAAAACTTCTAAAATCAACATAAAGTAGCCCTCCTATACCTAAAATAATTCATGACTTTAATATTCTATATTTACTTATCTTAGAGTTTTATATTGCTGTCCATCTCTGGCATCCCTTTTTGGAGTAACATCTCTGCTTGGAGTAGGGTTTTGATTTTGATTTTTTAAGCTTTTATTGATTTACCTTTTTAGGTTGACTTGTTTCAGGGACTGTTTGGGAGTTTCTTTGCATAGGGTTTAATCGGCATGAGGGGGTGTCAATTTGGTGAGTGTCATTCTTATGATGGAAATACCTTTTCAAAGAAGAAGGTTTTCTAGTGTTGTGAAGACCATCAGATTCTGGATTTGCCTAGCTCCTGTCAATTTTGTTCCATAGCTGGTTTCCCTCAACTGAGAATGCTTTGTCCCCAGTTCTCAAGTGCTTAGTCTTGGAATATCTTAGGCAAGTGTTCTGAGCCCTTTTGGGAAGCTGGAAATCTCCCTTCACAATGGCCTAATGTTCCTATTTCTAGCCCTGCAAGGATGTGAAATGGTGGTGCAGCAGGGTGCTGGTGCAGAGGCACCTAATTAGCCCCTGCTCAGCCAGCCCCAATCAGGGGAAATAGATTGGGGCTGGGGAGAAGTCTGGTGCCTGGTTTTTAGAACTGGCTGCACCTGTGGGCCTGAGGGCTCAAGGGCTATAAAGCCTGGCTGGCAGCCAGAAGCAGGGCCGGCTCCAGGGTTTTGGCCGCCCCAAGCAGCCAAACCAAAAAAAAAAAA
>NW_020698074.1:5242616-5282235 GCF_002925995.2 Terrapene triunguis | reverse complement strand
AAAAAAAAAAAAAAAAAAAAAAAAGCCGTGATCTGCGGCAGCAATTCGGCGGGAGGTCCTTCGTTCCGCCCAGGAGTGAGGGACCGTCTGCCGAATTGCCGCCGAACAGCTGGACGTGCCGCCCCTCTCCGAAGTGGCCGCCCCAAGCACCTGCTTGGTAAACTGGTGCCTGGAACCGGCCCTGGCTAGAAGGAAGGAGGATAGCCAGGGGAAGGTCAGTGTTCGGGCTGAGCGCAGGCTCTGGGTGGAAGTGGAGGTTGTAAGCCCTGCAAACTGTATATAGTATCTTACTGGTGGTGGGAGAAGTCTGTAAATAAAGCCGGGGTGCTGCAGAAGGAGAAGCCTCTTTGTGCTTTATTGGGGCAGCCAGTGAGCCCCAGGAAGAGGGGTGGGCAGAGGACCTGTTACAAGTGGGGGCTTGTCCAGGATCTAGTGCCAAAGACACAGTTTGGCGACCTGGCAATGGAGAACACCCTGCAGTGGCTTACCGAGCAACAGACAGAGATGCAGAAAGCACTGCAGTCCTTCCAGCAGTCCCACCAGGTGGAGAGGCAGGCTCTACTCGCTTGGTAGGCAGAGTAGCAGAGGGCCCTACAGGACTTTATCAAGGAGCAGTCGACAGTGCAGCAGCAGCTCCTGCAAAAGCTGGTGAGTCCTGCTGGGGGAGATGGCACCCGGGCCTCAGCCTCTGTAAGATGGCCCCCGCAGATGACTCGGACGCCTTTTTGGGTACCTTCGAGCAGGTGGCTCTGGGCGTGAGATGGGACCGGAAAACCTGGGCCCTGCGGCTGGCCCCCTATCTTGCTGGGGAGGCACAGGCCGCGTATATGGCCCTGACGGACGCCCAAGCCAGGGACTATGATGCCGTGAAGGCAGCGATTTTGGACCGCCTCGGGCTTTCGGTTGAGAAATATCGGCAGACGTTTCGGGCAGCCTGGTGGGCGGGGGGCGTGCGACCCCAGGCCTTTGCTCAAAAATTAACAGACTGAGCAACACGGTGGTTGAGACCCGATGCCCACACTGTGGGATAGATAATGGATCAATTGATCCTTGAACAGTTTATACAGTGCCTTCCCGATAGCGTGCGGGTTTGGGTGCGGCGACATCAGCCGGCCACCGAAGAAGCCACCGTGCAAAGAACGGAGGAGTATGCAGAGGCTGACTTCCCACCAAGGGAGCATCGAGCCCCGCAGGACGCAGAGGGGGACAGGAAACCCCGTGAGCACGCTGGGGTGAAGCCAGTAGACAGGCAATGGGAGGAGCCCAAGGGGACCCCTAGCCGCCTGGGGCAGCCTGTATGCTGGCGGTGTGGACAGCTGGGACATAAAAGCCGGGATGGCCCGGTGATGGAGTGTGGGGCAGCTGAATTTTGTGGATGGACTAAGACTGGGGGGCGGAAAAAGAGGCACGGATTGGCCACTATCCCGGTGCGGGTTGGGAAAAGGCCCCAGAGGGGTCTAGTGGATACAGCCTCCACTCGCTCCCTTATACAGTGGCGCTTAGTGAAGCCGCATTGGCTCATCCCTGGGGAACGCATGTTAGTAGAATGCATCCACGGGGATAGGGAATATTGTCCCGTGGCCCAGGTACCCCTTGAAGTGCAAGGGCTGTTTACCTGGAAGAGGGTGGGGGTAATAGAGGGGTTGGCCTACCCCGTGGTCCTGGGGCTGGACTGGCACCCTCCCCAGAAGGGGAGACAGACCACGGAGAAGGGACTGTTGAAGAAAGGGGGAAAGAGAACCCTGGAAAGAGGGCAAGACCCTGGTGGAGGTGGACCCGGGGCAGGGGAGGCTCCACGGCCTCCAGGGGGAAAAGCCGAGCAGCCTAGACAACCAAGCCAAAATAGGGAGCCTGAGGGAGTAACTGAGGAGCAAAGCGAGCTTCCCGGGCAGGACCACCCAGGGAGGGTGGAAGAAACCCAACACGGGGAGATCCAACATCAAAGGGATAGAGGGCCTGGACCAGAGACAGGGGGCTGACTTGGGGCAGCGGGCTCTGAGCCGTCACCCCCACTAGAAAAGGAAGGGGAGCCTCTGGGGCGGCCGGCCCAACCATGTGACTGGTGTGAGGACCTCTGGGTGAGTGTGGACATGTGGGGTGCCCCACCCCCTACCCAATGCACCTTTTGTGGGTGGGGCATGCCAAAGCCCCATGGGGTTGTGCCTGGGGATCCCTCAGCTGGGCAGGGAGCCCAACCCCAGAGTAAAATCCCCGGCTGAGGAAAGCGAGGCCGAGGAAGACCAGGCCTGGCACCAGCTTAAGGGGAGGAGGTGTGTAGCAGGGTGCTGGTGCAGATGTACCTAATTAGCCCCTGCTCAGCCAGCCCCAATCAGGGGAAATAGATTGGGGCTGGGGAGAAGTCTGGTGCCTGGCCTTTAGAACTGGTTGCACCTGTACCTGAGGGTTCAAGGGCTATAAAGCCTGGCTGGCAGCCAGAAGGAAGGAGGATGGCCAGGGGAAGGTCAGTCTCTGGGCTGAGGGCAGGCTCTGGGTGGAAGTGGAGGTTGTAAGCCCTGCAAACTGTATATAGTATCTCACTGGTGGTGGGAGAAGTCTGTAAATAAAGCCAGGGGTGCTGCAGAAGGAGAAGCCTCTCTGTGCTTTATTGGAGCAGCCAGTGAGCCCCGGGAAGAGGGGTGGGCAGAGGACCTGTTACAGGTGGACTTTAAAATTGTGACTTTTTACATATAGGAAAGCTATTACTAAATACTGTCCATCCTAAGCCTGGGGCAGAAATGATTTACATGTGAGGTGGCGGGAACTTCAAACCCGATGACTATTTCTAGCAAGCTGATTTTTTTTAAGTCAGCTGCTCGGAGCTGCTCAGTGAGTTGGAATATAAGACTAAGTCCTGGTAGAAATGGACAGAGGGCAAGTGAAATGCATGATGAATCATTTTATCACTTAGAGACCAGCTCAGCATATGTGGCACTTACGTTTTACTAAAAAAAATGTAAACCCAGCCTTTTGAATACTCAAAGTCATTGGGATGGAAGACTCAGCACACTTCCTCTGTTCATTGTTTGGCAAACAAAAAAATCTTTTTCCCAAGAGTCATGAGCAAAAAGATACCTACAACAAGGTTAAACATTTTCTCTGTAGCTAAGAAACACTCTGCTCAGAGAGACACATAATGGTCTGATTTTTATCTTCATCTTCATGCTGCATATAGTCTGCACAAGCCACCATCAACCCTGCAGCCTGCATGGGTAACTCAAGGACAAATGATTACCTAGTTTGCATGCACTGTAACACTTTCTGACATCATGCATTAACAGCTGTGCTTGAGCAAGTGTTAGAAATATGCGTGGCATGTTATTTTAGCTTCCTCAGTTCAATAATTGACTCTGTATTGGTACCTTTGTCTCCCTCTTCCTGATGTCTCAGAACCCATCTGCAGCAGTGGCTTCACTCTGCTTTGCTGTCCTGGTGGTTGTCAGACTCTAGGTTTCTTCTGAATAACTTATTGGTGGTTCCTCCTCAGGGAATTTTCTCTTGAGTCTCTTGCCACTGCTCTCCATTGCATTGTGCTGGACTCTATTTGAACATCAGTTTTCAGAACAGTTTGGGCTGGTGTTCCATGCTTAGCACTCAGCTTTCAGTGCTTCCTGGAGCTGGGATTAACAACTTTAAGTTTCTTCCTCGGAGATCCAAGTGCATAGGTAGCCCAGAGCTGGTTGAGGACTCCAGATGGATCTTTCTGCCAGCATCTGTTGGTGAGCGAGGGGAAATAACTGATTGGGCCAGGCCTTATTGACATTTCTGTTTTGTCACAGTTTGGGTCATTTTGGTTAAAATACCATTCAGTTTTGTGTTTGGGGGCACTAAAATGCTATTATCCCTGCTGAGAAGTGAAAGGACAAGAGAAATGCACCAAAAGTGCCTGGGGTAATGAGTTGCCCTGACTGAGACTTCTGTCAGGCACCATTGGGTAAGGGAGGCTGAACAGTGCAAAAGGGAAAGAGAGGGAAAGCAACTCCTATTTTCTGTTGGAAGTATGCCTCTCGTAGTACAGATTCTGGAAGGGTCCTATACACAACTGATCTCTCGCCAAAGACTCAGCACAGAGGTACCTCCAAGACAGCAAGTGGCTTTGAGGCAGACAGAGTTGAGATAAAATGAGGTGGTTTGGACCAAAGCTGCAGAGAGCAGTGGCCTACCTGAAGGGCTCCAGCATGGCCCTCTCTACCCAGCAATCAAAGCTGACATCATATAGGTCAGGTCAGGTGATAGAGCCCCTGGAGCAGCCCAAGCAGCACTTCTCTTAGGAGATGGACACTAACCTGCCAGAATTCTTGGACTCCTAACCTTGGATAACAAACTGTTAGTGGGAGAGCTGGGGAGAAGGGATATGGCTAGAATGCATCAGCCACTCACAGCTGCAAGAGGTTGGGACTATTGCTAAGACATCCTGGGCTATGCATCTAAGGAGTCTTGACAAATAGATATTGTTAAGACTTGCTGTCTTACCAAGTTTATTCTGTTGTCCATCCTTCTCAGGCCCCCTCCCCAATAACATTGTTTGTTTTAAACCCTTGCAATGGGAAACCTTACCCATCCATGACTCCCTAGGTTGTATATTTAGTTTCTCAGCTTTCTGGATGGGAGCTCAAGCCAGTGTTTAAGTTTTGAGAAGGACTCCTAAAAAATTGAACCTGGCCTATTTTGCTGATGATGACACTTGGCAGAAGGGTTATGTATATTTTACTCAAATTGATTTATTACGGATCCCTCCAATTATCTTCTTCAGTATGCCTTGTTCTCATCAGCCCAGTCATCCAGGAATGCCACTTACAGGTAGCAGCAAATAAGACTGAGCACGTAGCCTAAGGCTGCTGATACATCACTAAAGATTTTTTTCTTTGACTGTGGAGGAATTCATTAGGGGAATTATCAATAGTTGTTGCAAAATTGTAGTGATTAAATACCATTCCTTATTGACCCAGTATTAATGATTAAATAGATTGTGATTTCTTTCTTTATCTTTGGCTTGGGATGGTCCTTAGTTCCTGGGGGATTTTGTACCACAGGCTGGGACCAGCCCCCAAGAAGGGTCTTACTGTTGAGAGAGCCACTGGGCCTGCGGAGCAGAGTGGTTGACAGTGACCCTCACTTAGAGCTTGACGCAATTTTGTAGATATCCTGGGCCCAGGCCATGGAGTGCTTGGAAGATAAGGACACATCCAAAAGGAAGCTGGATAGCCATTTGTCTTGGATGGTTTAGACACAAATCCTGCATCTTGGCAGGGGGTTAGACTAGCTGACCCTTGAAGTCCCTTCTAACCCTATGGTTCTGTGATTCTATATGCATGTCTTGAAATTTCTCTGAGACGGGGTGCTGTTTGGTTAATGTCTCGGAGGCAGAGGTGTGGGTGAGAATACATTCCTTGGGAGAATAGGCAAGAGGAAAGATTAGGTTTGAGAATTTGCTTACCAACATCAAATAAAAATTTGAAGCACTATCCAAACCTGAAGCAAACTAAACCAAAACTGATCTCTTGGGTTTGGTTTTGTTTGTGGGGGTTTTTTTAGGTTAGGAAAATGTTGGTTAACTTTTATTTTTCATTATTTATAATTTTCACGCTACTATGCACTTCCTGGTTCCAGCTGGAATGAGAGGTAGATGTGCTGAAGTACTCTGGGAAATGCTTCTCCTTGTTGTGTCTGGCCTGATTGATAAATTGAGACCAGGGCTGTGAGTAGGTACTGCTGTCTTCTGCCCTTGACAGGGCAGAAGATCAATGAATTTCCTTCCAGACCCTGTCTTGAGCCAGGAATGGAGAGCAGGAGGAGAATCAAACCAGAAACTTTATCTAGAAATAAATGGATTGACTGGATTAAAAAAATTAGCGTAATCATTTGAAGGCTTTCAATTTTTGCTTAGTTGTGTAGAACAAACAAACATGATACACACTCCTTAATGACCAGTTGTCAGGGCCGGCATTCAGGGGTAGCAAGCAGGGCAATTGCCCCAGGTCCCACACCACAGGGGCCCCCACACCTTGCAGAAATCCAATGTGTGAGCAGATAAGTGAGGATGGGGTAGGGGCCCACCCCTTTATTTCTGCCCTGGGCCCCAGTGAGTCTGCCAGCCCTGGTTGTAGTAGTTCAAAATGATTCACAGGCATATTCCTTAATGAACTGATGCAAGGCCAGAGTGTCAGTTGGTGTAAACTGGCATAGTTCCACTGAAGCTGATAGGTATGCTGATGTTCCCCAGCTGAGGATATAGCTCAGAATAAGTAAATAGCTATAAAAGTGTAATGCTGGGTTCCCAAAATGCCATTTCCATTTATTGTAGAGAACTTTCTAGGAGTCCTTTCTTTGACTCCACAGTCAAGTATTTGTAAACAAGTATCTTACTCATGTTTTTGAGACTTGAGGGAAGCATTTGTTGTAGTAATATGTCAGGCTAACTAATCTCCCCTATTGACCAGAGTTTGTCAACCTATAGCAAGACAGGAATGGATGGACTCCATAACCCCTGAGTATCAGGAGGGTTTAATGCCCAATGGCAAGCTAATTGTGCAGTATGCAGAACTGTTTACTGGTATCTCAAACACTAGGACCCTGAAGTCACTGCTTCCTTAAAAATCAAAAGCACATTTTTTCTCTGTCACATAGATAAAAAAAAATTATAGCCCGTGCATAATAACAGCTCACTCAGGCTTATAAATATGTCCCTTCATAGCCCATTCCCTCAGTGTGGGCTCAAGCTAGGAAAGGCCACTAGACTCAGTTTGAGAACACTCTTTAGTGTACATTAGTATGACAGATGGCTCAAACAGAGAGTCAAATGGTTTCCAAGGTATTAGTTCAAGTGTATGATCCTTTAAGAATTTACTTTTGGGCCTTGCTTACAAATCCTGACAGTATAATCTGGACGAATGTGTTACTTGTTAACACTTCTGCCACTTTCCTGTGCTACTTCACAGCTGTATTCTTGTTTCTTAAGCTTTCTTTTCTCTTATAACATAGCCATGGAGAACACTTCTACAGAAGGCCATCCCCCTCCCCCAATATCACCAGTACTGTATGACCATAAGGAGGTAATATCATTGCTATGTAATTATATTTAACTGACCCAGGCTAGTCAATTAACAGTATATTGGAAGTAATTAGAGAATTTGGTTCCTTCTTGGGAAGAGTGGTTTCCATCAGTTACCTTGGAAAACTGGAACACAATCCAATTTTTTGTTGTTGTTGAAGTTTTTCTTGATGTTCATCCTAATTTCTCTTATTTCTTAACTTCATCTGCTGTAATATCACTTTCTTCCATCAGCAATAATGTTTCTGCCTCATTGTTTAAAACCCTCAAATATTTGTTGATAGGTACGGTTGGCCTTACTTGTCACCCAAACAACCTTCACTCTGCCCATTAGTAGATCCATTCAATAACCATATGATCATGACAAAGGCATTTTAATAATTTATGGTCCCAGATTAGATTAAAAGGAAGATCTGATTTTTTTTCCATATGATTTCCACATGGCATCACTACAGGGCAGAATTAAAGTTGTTTGAGCACCTGACTGCAGATTTCCATACCTTAACATGTTTGGATTGCTTTGAAGTTTAACTTCAGTTCCAAACTTCTTGGCTTTGTAATGTTTCTTTTTAGAAATAATTACCACATTCAACTTGCATAGCTTTGCCATTTTTTGTCCAAGAAGCCACGTGAATTAAAGACAATGTGGCCAAAAAGGCTTGGATGTATAGTCTTGACTAGGCGTAGGGATGTTATATTACCTTGGTATTTGGCTTGTGTGACCACTGCTGGAATACTGTGTCCCATTTTGGTATCCACAATTCAAGAAGGATGTTGATAAATTGGGGAGGGTTCAGAGAAGAGCCACAAAAGTGATTAAAGAGTTGGAAAACATGCCTTTTAGTGGTAGACTCAAGGAGCTCAATCAATTTAGCTTAACAAAGAGAAGGCTAAGGGGTGACTTGATCACAGTCTATAAGTACATACTTGGGGAACAAAACTTTGATAATAGACAATTCTTCAATCTAGCAAATAATGGTATAACAAGATCCAATGGCTGGAAATTGAAGCTAGACAATTTCAGATTAGAAATAAGGTGCAATTTTTTAGCAAGGAACATTATTACCTGTTGGAACAATTAACCAAAGGTCATGGTGGATCCTGCATCACTGGCAATTTTTAAATCGAGATTGGATATTTGTCTAAAAGATATGCACTAGTTCAAATAGGAATTAACTCAGGGAAGTCCTATGGCCTGTGTTATACAGGAGGTCAGACCAGATGATCACAATGGTCCCTTCTGGCCTGATCTACGATTCCTATAATGTACTTTTGACCTTAACTCCTTAACACCAGCTTAACATCCTTTTTTGCATGTGGGAAAATACAAATGTAAAGAGCTTTATAAATATTAACTTAGGTTGCAATGTTCAAAGGAACCTAATGGATTTGAATGCATTTGAGTGCCTAAATCCCCTGAGGTATTTTGAAAATGTGAGCCTCAAGCCCTGATCCAGTAAAGACTTACACATGTGCTTAATTTTATGCACTATGAATAGTCCCTTTGATTTCAAATGCACTACACTCAGTGCATAAAGTTAAACAGATGCATAAATCTTTACAGGAGCCAGGCGTTAGTGTCTTCTAATCATTATATACAGTCCATCACTATATCTAGCTATGTGATGGTGTGGCAGTCTACACCCCGCCTCGTCACACAAATGGGGTAGAGGGCGGAAGCGCATTGCCTATGAGTCCTCTCCCTGGCTTTCCAGATGCCCGGGTCAGGATCTAAAGTCCAAAACAGGTGATGGCCCCTAGGATCAGGGTAGCATGGCCTAGCAGCCAGAGTTCAATGGGGGGGTGGCACCCACCAAGGGGTGTGGTGGCCCTGGTAGGGGGGCCCAGGCCCACCTGACTCCACCAGGCCATGACCCAGGGCTCTAACAGTGGCAGAGCAATTTGCCACTAACAAGGGAGGGGGAGGGGGGATCCTACAAAAACACACTGAGGTTTCCTGGGCAGGAGGTACCACTCCTTCACCCTCCCTGGGTCACTTCCTACCAGTGTCTGTGTTGAGGTTTCCCATAAGGCTTCGGATTCTCCATGGTCTGTTGTGCTGGTCGCCTCCTGTGGCTCCTCTCGTTGCCAGGGTTCAAGCGGGCCCATGGAGGCTCTGATTCCTGGCACAGTCAGGGAGTGTGGCTGGTCCTCCATCAGCACTTCCCAGATAAGTCCTTCCCCTGCAGTCTCCCACCCAGAATGAGCTGGGCTTCCTCCCTTTATACAGCTAGAGCATGCCCAGTCCTGCCTGGGAGGCGGGACTTCCGCTGTCAATAATATGGGCTTAAGCCTGTCTGGGTTAGTGTGGGGGTATGCAGACCCCATCACAGGTGGGTAAACAAACCCACACACTAGGTGACAGGCTGTTAAAGAGCTGCACTGGGCTCAGTCAGCCCTGCCTTGCCACACCTGCAAGACCTGCACAGGCTGGAGAAGGAGTTAAAAGGGAAGCAGAGCAGCCCATGTGGGCAGAGCAGGGAAGAGGCCAGACCTTTAACTTGCAGCTCCTGAGGAAAGGGCTGAGAGAAGGCAGGATCTCTCCCACAACAACTGCCTGAGGGTCCCCCCTTGAGGGAAGGGAGGACCTGAGTTTGATCCATCCTGAGAAGGAGGCATTTCCCACCCCTCCCCTCTCTCATACTGGCTCAGTTTGTTTCTGTTAATTCCTGTTGGTTTTGTTTATGGACTACCTCAGAAGGGGAGAGACTTGGAAGTCACCTGGTTGGAGGGCCATGTCACAGGAGGCATGCCATTGCCAGAGCAGAGCGAGAGAGAGAGAGAGAGCGGCCATGCCACGCAACACATGGCCACAAGGAGGAGCCAAGCGGTGAGCTGACTCTTTCACAAGCTTATAAGTAGTTCAAAGCCACTCTAATAATTGTTGTAGTTCTCAATAAAGCTGCACAGGAACCAAAATTTCACATTTGAGGAAAAATCCACTATTTTGAAATGTTTGTTTTCATTCCCAATTGGAAAGAAAACAAAGAATTTTGAAATTTCCCATTAAATGAAATGTGCGAGGGACTCCAGGCTGGGGCAGGGGATTGAGGTGTGGGGGGGATGAGGGCTCCTGCTGGGGGTGGGGGCAGGGATGAGGGACTTGGGGTGCAGGAGGGGGCTCTGGGCTGGGCCATGGGATTGGGGTGAGGGCTCTGGCTGGGGATGGGGCTGGGAATGAGGGGTTTGCGGTGCAGGAGGGGGCTCCAGGCTGGGGCAGAGGGATTGGGGTGAGGGCTCCAGATGGGGTGTGGACTCTGGGTTGGGGCCAGGAATGAGGGGTTTGAGGTGTGGGAGGGGACTCTGGGCTGGGGCAGGGGGTTGGGGTGCAGAAGGGGGAGAGGGGTTCTGGTGGCGCTTACCATGGCTCCGAGGAAGCGGCCGCCAGGTCCCTGCAGTCTCTAGGTGCATGGGCAGCCAGCTGGCTCTGTGTGGTGCGTGCTGCCTTTGTGCCTGCAGGTGCCACCCCCCGCAGCTCCCATTGGTCGTGACTCCCGACCAATGGGAGCAGTGGAGCTTGTACTCGGGGCAGAGACAGCGCGTGGTGCCTCGCAGTCCTTGGCACCCCAGCGCCTATGGGCCACAGGTACCTGATGGCCGGTTCTGGGAGCAGCTGCCTTATCCCCGGCCCCTGCTGTGCCATAGACTGGACTTTTAATGTCCCGGTTGGCAATGCCGACCGGTGCCACCAGAGTCCATCTTTGACCAGGCTTTGCGGTCGAAAACCGGACACCTGGCAACCATACAGTGGGGGCCCCAGACCTCTCAGCTGCTGTGGGCAGCAGGGGCTCCCCGCAGCTCCCCACTGCCAGCCCAGGAGCTCCCAGTCACCATGGGGGGACTCTGGAGCCTCAGCAGTGGTGGTTACTGGATCCCCCCCACTTCCCATTTTGTCAGTTATTTTTAGTAAAAGTCATAGGTCACAGGCTTCCATAATCTTTTTTTATTGCCCGTGACCTGTCTGACTTTTACTAAAAATTGCTGTGACAAAACCTTAGCCTTAACTATAAAGTGCATAGAACATACACATGAATGAAGGGTGCCACACAAAGGAAATTGAATTCATTCTGTAGGTACCCTCCACTAGAGAGGCCTCTGAACTTAATTAGGAGTGTTCTGGTTGGGAAGATCCTGAGTGCTGCAATCCCATGATACCTTGGGGAAGATTAAGTGAAAGTCTTTCAAGGGTGAGGGGAGCCTTGTAGTTGTTTTAGATGCAAAGCAAGCATGTGGTGGGCTCCATTTCTGTGGAGAGCTGAGATCCTGGTCAGGGGATGGGAGGTTGCTTTGTGGAGCTCAGCAAGGAGCTGCTGCTGAGAAACTGCTGGGGCTCTGACCAAGCAGGGAGCCAAGGAGGCTATTGCTGGGCTTCACTGGAGCCAGGGCAGAGACTATGGCTGTGCCCAGAACTGACTGAGGTTGGCATGCAGTGAAAGTAGTCTGCGTAACCGCTGCCTATATTGTTTGGGAAAATGCTTCCTGGGGAAGGGAGATAGCAAAGGGACTTTAAGGGGTTTCCCTGAATCTGAGAAGAGATGAAGTGATCTTATTGTCTAACCAGGATCCATGGTTACTGACCTCTGGTTATAACAACTCCTACCTTCAGATGGGTTATGCAGCTTGGAATGAGCCCAGGTTAGAATCGTTCTGCCCCTTGTCACCTTGGCTGGACTATTTTGCTGGACCACCAGAGTGCTGTCCCCAGCTTCAAGATCTTCAGGCATGCCCATGCCAGCATCTAGAACTCTGAATTTAAGAGTGCATGTTCAGGGGTGGGGTAAATGGTGCTCTTGTAAATGCAAGTTGATTCAGTTTCATTTACTATGGCAAATTGCATTTATTAATTGATGTATTGAAGGTGCCCCCTATTGATTTAAATTGGTTATGACATTCTAATTAATCTCAGGCTGTTAGATCATGTTTTTCTAAATTGTTAAGTAAAAGTGTGTTAACTTTAATCTAAGAGTATACTGGGTGTCTATTGTTTATAACTGGTACTTTTGGGCTAGAGCCATGGCATAGATTAGCACAGCTTTATTCCTAAAGGCTCCCAAGGCATGCTAGTGTGTGTGTACAGGACCCAGTCAGGGGTGGAGGCACTCCTAAGATTAACTTCCTTTCTAAATAAAAGGACTGCAGCAGTGGGGTGGATAGAGGATTCCCCTGTCCAGCATCACCACCGGGATACTCAGGATCTCCTTTACTGTTAGCAACATCAAGCATCTCGGCACACAGGTGAGTGTTGCCTGCTCCCAGGTAACTCAAGAAGGAATTCAGAAATATTTGCCCATTTCTTGGCCTGTAAGGCCGGATTCTGTCACCTTTGCTCACAAAGAGTGGCACTACATTCTGCGGGTAGGCCGTGACCTAAGGATAAACATCTGATGAGGGTGTCATAATCCAGCCATAATGTGCAGAGGAATTGGCTAATATTTCTGAATAAACAATTGAATTGCCTTGGTAAAGGGTCCTGCATTCAGACTTGAACATACCTTAAGCATCTTACAAACATTATACAGCATAATCACTTTTAAACTATCATTGCAGAACCTAATATAACCTGTACACTGTTTTAGTACATTTCCTTCAGTGTCCTGTCTATCTACACAGGGCAATGACTCCTTTCCATGCTTTTAAAAGCTCTACCTCATAGTAATTCTGTGCTTACAAATGAGAGGATTCAGCCACAGAGTCTTAATGAGAATTCTTTAGGTACTGTCTATCATTTAGCTATTCGGTAATTAAGAGAAATAAATTGTTCTCACTCTGGTGGCTTCATAAAGGGCCTTTCAGCTTTTAATGTGATCTAGGGAATATGACTTATATTAAATTGTCTGTGTGTTGAATTTTGAAAGATCCAAAACCTTAAAGGCATCAAGATTGTATTTAATCTGTGCCTCCTTTGGCTCATGTACGTGCATGTTTCTTTCGTATTAGCCACCAGTTTCCAGTACATACTGTTCTCCAACCATGTAATGAATAACATATGTGGGATTACAGGTTTAGTCACCATTTCATAAAACCTTGAGTGTGTGTGAATTTACTATTGTGGCAAACCCCTTAATACTTGACTGTAACTAGTTTGTTTTTTAAAGATCACTGCTTTGGGATAATTTTGATATAATGGCATATACTTTTAATGTTAAATAGTGGGTTGGTTTTTTTTCACTGTCTGGTATTATCTGGGGGTGAGGGAATGAGGCTGAAAAGAGTAAGAGTTTGAATGTTTTACTGATGATTTGAACATAGAAAAGATCAGTTGCTAGATGTTCTGCTGAAGTTTTGCTGTGACCTGATAGTTTTAATGCCAGGCTTTATAGCCACATAGGTGTTTCCATTCCAGATCAAGCTAATGGTTCATCTAGTTCAGTGTCTTACCTCTGGAAGTAGCCACTAACAAGTTTCAGAATAAGGTGAAACCAGCCTCATGACACATTTCACCTGTTGTGCACAGCTGTTACTGAAAGAGAAAAAAATCCTTCCTTGCTTTATTTTAATGCCTCAGTAAACAACGTTTAAATTAAAAAGGGGCTTTTCTCTAAATGACCCTGGGTCTTGTATTGAGCTCCATGCCGGCAGATCGCTGTGTTCCCATGGAGCTGTGTTGAAGTAAATGAAGCTCCCTGCAGGCACAGGGATTTGCACACATGGACCTCACTGCAGGACTGAGGCCCTTATTTGCCATGTGTATCTATCGTGCACTTTGGTCCCAATCCTGCTCCCATTGAGGTGTTATCTACCACCATACTCTGTGCAGTATGTGAAATCAGCCATCTGTGTTTGTGTGTGTTAACAGATAAACATTTTTATACTGAGACTAAGATTCACAGATTCATTAGATTTTAGGACTGGAAGGGACTTCGAGAGGTTATCGAGTCCAGTCCCCTGCCCTCATGGCAGGACCAAATACTGTCTAGACCATCCCTGATAGACATTTATCTAACCTACTCTTAAATATCTCCAGAGATGGAGATTCTACAACCTCCCTAGGCAATTTATTCCAGTGTTTAACCACCCTGACAGTTAGGAACTTTTTCCTAATGTCCAACCTAAACCTCCCTTGCTGCAGTTTAAGCCCATTGCTTCTTGCTCTATCCTTAGAGGCTAAGATGAACAAGTTTTCTCCCTCCTCCTTATGACACCCTTTTAGATACCTGAAAACTGCTATCATGTCCCCTCTCAGTCTTCTCTTTTCCAAACTAAACAAACCCAATTCTTTCAGCCTTCCTTCATAGGCCATGTTCTCTAGACCTTTAATCATTCTTGTTGCTCTTCTCTGGACCCTCTCCAATTTCTCCACATCTTTCTTGAAGTGTGGTGCCCAGAACTGGATTCAATACTCCAGTTGAGGCCTAACCAGCGCAGAGTAGAGCAGAAGAATGACTTCTCGTGTCTTGCTCACAACACACCTCTTAATGCATCCCAGAATCACGTTTGCTTTTTTTTGCAACAGCATTACACTGTTGACTCATATTTAGCTTGTGGTCCACTATAACCCCTAGATCCCTTTCTGCCGTACTCCTTCCTAGACAATTTCTTCCCATTCTGTATGTGTGAAACTGATTGTTCCTTCCTAAGTGGACCACTTTGCATTTGTCTTTGTTAAACTTCATCCTGTTTACCTCAGACCATTTCTCCAATTTGTCCAGATCATTTTGAATTATGACCCTGTCCTCCAAAGCAGTTGCAATCCCTCCCAGTTTGGTATCATCTGCAAACTTAATGAGCGTACTTTCTATGCCAATATCTAAGTTGTTGATGAAGATATTGAACAGAGCCGGTCCCAAAACAGACCCCTGCGGAACCTCACTTGTTATACCTTTCCAGCAGGATTGGGAACTATTAATAACAACTCTGAGTACGGTTATCCAGCCAGTTATGCACCCACCTTATAGTAGCCCATCTAAGATGTCACCCAAAATATGACAAAAATGTATCCGAAGAACCATTCGCCTAGCATAACTCTTCTCTAAATTGAATGTTGTGTAAAAAATAAATTGCATCTGTTCAAGGAAATGCAGCAGTTTTTAGTGCAAGGTAAAAGATGTATTCAAATTCTAAATCAGTCGTGTTTCAAAGACCAACATTGCTTGTGAACAATCTAAAATTCCTGCTTATGGAAGCAGAAGATATCTTGGCGGTTAGTTTTAAACATGAAGTTTCTGCATTAGTTTAATTTTCTCTGTTGAATATATTCTTCCTTTGGAACAAAATAGAGTGCAATTATTTTTTTTTTTGCTATTGTTTTTACAAAGGCTGCACATGATCATGATTTTTGGTAGTCCTTTAGCAGTTCTCCCATTTTTATCATGTTTTCCAGACCAGGGGCACAACCAGAATTTTCCTAAGGAGAAGGCTCAAAAAATGCTGATTGGAGTGGGGAGTGTCTCCTTGGGGCCGAGCATGTGATGGAGTTAGCCCATTGCACAGAAGTAGAAGTATGGAGGGCTTTCCTTTCTAACCATAGTCATGCTGTCGAGCGCCCATCAGGATCAGGCCCCTCCCACCACTACTCCCCGCCTGGGGTCCCCACCTCAAAGATGGAGTCCCCCTGCTGAATTAGCAGCTTGTATCGCTCCAGCAGCTCTGCATTGTAGACTCCGCCCCCCTTGCAGCTGCAGAGGAACCTCAGTGGCTCCATGCTGGGCTGGATCAGCTGCGGGCAGGGCCCAGGGTGCACAATCCCACACCACAATGCCCATGCCATGGAGCCACCCAGCCAAGGGGAGGCACCGAAGGCCACCAAAGCTGAGTGTTGTGTGCAGACCCCTGAGCAGTGCAGTTCTGAAGCATTCGAGCCCTGGACAGCCTCAAGTAGGGCCAGGTGGACCCATTGCAGCTTCTGCCCTGAAGCCTGATTCGCATCTATTCCCAAGGGGGTCCTGGGCCCCCTTGGGCCCCTCTCTTCATTGTGCCCGTTTTAGAGAGCACATGGGACGTTCTGTTGTGGGCTGGCTGCAGTGGCAGATAAAGTTAATTCCACTGCACTCTCGTCCTAAAAAGTGATATGGCCAAGATTTTCAAAACTGACTAATGATTTACTGCCTAACTTGAGACACCTTAAAGAGGCCTGCTTTTCAGAAAGTGCTGCGAACCTATTCTCTGAAGACCAAGCCCCTTTAAGGTATTTCATGTTGGTGTTACCCACAATCGCTAATCACTTTAGAAAATCTTGACCTAACTGCCTTTTGCACTATTGTCATTTTTCAGCCTACTAACTCCTGTCCTTTCAGTAGAGGGTCTTGTTGAAAATTGACTCTCTTTATTCTTGTAAAGATGATGAAAAATTAACTTGTTACCCCAAAACTTGACAGTACTGAAGTCATTTTGTATGTTCAGCCACTGCCAGCTGAAAACCAAACATCACATATAAAGGCCTAAGATTTCCTTAGCTGAGGCAAGATCAGACAGCTGTAATTTGTTAATCAGGGAAGATAGTGAGTGAATAGCGACCTTGGTTATAGGTGCCCCTGACATATTATTGTTATGGCTAGAAATACTAGAACTGTTTTGAGATAATTGTTAATTTGAAATTAGGAGAATTGGTGACCCAGCAGAGGTGGTTATGCTGACCCAGTAGGAGTCACTATAGGTTATGTGCTTTGTTAGAGTTATAGATTAGTACAGGGGTCGGCAACCTAAGGCACGCGTGCCAAACACAGCACGCGAGCTGATTCTGAGCGGCACGCAGCTCCCTGCCGCGGTCCCGGCCCCCAGCCCCACTCAGCCCCCCTGCCCACCGCTCTTCCCTGTGGGGTCAGGATGCAGAAGCTTGGTTCTGCGGCAGCCAAGCTTCCCCCCTCCCCTGCTTCTTCCCCCAGCATGGTGCTTTCCTGCCCCTCCCCCTCTCCTTCCCTGCACCAATCAGCTGATGGCCCTAGCAAGGGGGAGGGGGAAGAGCGGCAGCGTGCACACAGCTCCGTAGAGGATGCAGAGAGAGGTAGGGATGGAGCCTGGGGGAAGGGGGTGGAACAGGGCATATCCCTTCCAGCCCCCTGCCTTGAGCCGCTCCCCACGAGTAAACCCCCACGAGCCGAGCGCCCCAGCCTTCTGCCCTGCACCCCCCACACACCCCCAGCCCTCTACCCTTAACCCCCCCACACACTCAGCCCTCTGCCCTGACCCTTGAACCCCCCACACCCCTAGCCCTCTGCCCTACACCCCACACACACCCCAGCCTTCTGCCCTGATCCCTGAACCCCCCCTCCCCCACACACCCCAGCCTTCTGCCCTGAATGCCCTCCCCCAGCCCTCTGCCCTGACCCCTGAAACACCTCCCCCCCAGGTCTGGGGTCCTGGCCGCAGGCCCTGCTCAGCCCGCTGCTGGCCTAGGTGAACAGAACCCCCGGCTGGCAGTGAGCTGAGCAGGCTGGTGGCGTAAGATCAGCATTTTAATTTAATTTTAAATGACGCTTCTTAAACATATTGAAAACCTTGTTTACTTTACATACAATAGTTTAGTTATATAATATAGACTTATAGAAAGAGACCTTCTAAAAATGTTTAAATGTATTACTGGCACATGAAACCTTAAATTAGAGTGAATAAATGAAGACTCGGCACACCACTTCTGAAAGGTTGCCAACCCCTGGATTAGTAAATACCTCAGAGCAGTCCGAGGGAGCTTTTTCTTTGGGCAAGGAGCTGACATCTAAACTCCCCATCTGCTAGATGGAAAGAGGGCCCTGGGAAGCCTGGCTGGTGATTATTTGAAACATCTCAGATTGTGGGTAACTATATCTGGGATGTCCTAAACCGTGTGTGTGTGTGTGTGTGTGTGCTTAAAATCTAATACATAGTAGTTTTAGATAAGAGCATGCTTGCTTATATCAATCTTTTATCAGACGGAAGTACTGTGTTCTGATTGATTTTATTCCTGACACCACCTGGAGAGAAACAGCTTTGGGTTCTGAAAACCCTGGGTAACAAACTAACCTCTTAAAAATGACCTGTAAAGATTATTGTACCAAAATATCAGGAACTGTATTAAATTCCAGTAATTTTAGGCCCAATTTTACTCCTGGGGGAGTTCTGCACCAAAAAATTAAAAATTCTGTGCACAATATTTTGCAAAATTCTTCATATTATATTTGTCAAAATAACGCTATATAATCACACCACTTTCAATTATTTTGGTAATTTATTTCAAAATACCTGTAAGTAACTGTCTGTAACAATACAGACACACACAAAAATTCCCCCAGGAGTAGAGAGTTAAAGAAACCCCTGTGACACTGCACCCCATAGTCTTCATAGCTATATTATTATGATATGATTATGGCATAATTATGATGCATTTTGTACAAGATGGGTCATGTGAGGTGTCATTGAGCAAATCATAACTTTTCCAATATGATTATCCTGTTTGTATGCATGTATCATTTTTGTATCTGAAGTTATGAATATTGACTATGTATCTCTATTTCAAATGTAGTTACACCTGGGTGACACCCACTAAACAAGATGCTTTCAGTCTAGATAGCTGGTTGGGAAGGGCCTATTCAGGGTAATGAGCCATTAAGGAAAACAATAGGCCTTAGAAGAAGCTTCATCTCCCACCTGGTGAGCCTTCGTGAGAATGCTCCAGAAAGCCCGTAAGTAATGGCTGCTATGACTCAGCAAGGTATGCAAGGGCCTGTGACCAGGCCACATGACTCTGGACTCCATCTTGGGATGTCAGTGTTTTTCCACAAACTGAGTTTGGGACAAAGGGTTCCCGCCATATGCAAAAGCTATATAAGGCAGGGAGTGACATAATTGGGGTTTCTTCACTCCGAACACAAGAAGACTCCTGGAGACACCCGATGAACAAAGACTGAACTGGGGGAAGTGCCTGACCCAGGCAAAAGGGATTTCTAGCCTGTGTATGAAACACCTGGGGATTCCAAGCTGTAAAGCAAACGCAGCTTGTCCCTTAAGAATCTTCAGCCTGCTTGTATCATCTCTCAGGCTGAGAAACTACTAGTTCATATTCAGTCTAACTAGTGTGTTAAACTTAGTTTGCGTTTTTTGTTTATTTACTAGGTAATCTGCTTTGATCTGTTTGCTATCACTTATAATCATTTACAATCTATCTTTTGTAGTTAAGAAATTTGTTTTTGCTTTATCTAAACCAGTGAATTGGAGTGAAGTGCATGGGAAATCGTAGCTCAAGGGGCAAAGGCTGTTGTATATTCCTCTCCACATTGAGGGGAGGGGCGAACTCTATGAGCTTGCACTGTACAAATCCCTGTGCAGTACAAGACAGTATAATTTTGGGTTTATGCTCTGGAGGGGGTGCGTGCCTGGGGAGCTGAGAATTACCTTGGCTGTAGCCTTTCTACTGTTGGTTCATGCAGTGGCTAGTCAGAGAGCCTGCACGTAACTGTAGCTGGCTGTGTCCCTACATTGGAGCAGGTCTGCAGCTTGTCACAGCAGCACAGTGAGAGAGGGAGCCCAGGCTGGTGGGTCAGAGGACTCAGTGGTACCCCAGTTCCAGGTGGCACCACGGGGGGAACCCATCCCCTACCCTGCCCCACCTACCCTCCCCCCAGAGCCCAGGGATCCTGAGGGAGAAACAACCTGATGCTGGGTCCTGGGCTTGTGTGGATTTTCCTGCACACCACCTCCTTCCTTCAGGATATGCTGGGATCTGCAGTTGCTGGGAACCCTCCAGCTCCTTCCTCCCCCTGGCAGGGTCTTCTATTTGTGAGCTGGGAAGCTGGGCTCTGCTGGGTCCAGCGGCCCCTAGTGGTGGCCACCATCTCTGCAGAGCCAATTCTATGGAGGAAAAAGAAAATTCTGTGCAGAACATTAATTTCTGAGCAAATTCTGCATTGAGGACTGGGGCAGAATTCCCCCAGGAGTAAATTATGCACCCCGCTCATTTGAGACTTCAAGAGCTGCAGAGATCAACCCCACTATCAATAAATGCTGAATGCCTACAATAGCCAAGCTGAGAGGAACATTCAGAACACTAGAACCATAACACTTAATTCATTCAGGCCCTCTAATATCTCAAGCTGTGAGGGAACTGGAACTTCCATTCTGTGGAAAATTTTGTGTTTCTGAATTTGCTTTCATTCTGCAGTGGGAGGTGGACTAGATGACCTCCTGAGGTTCCTGCCAGTCCTATATTTCTATGGGTCTATGGACAGATCACCTGAATGTTCTACTTTTCATGCTGTTCAGTGTCTCTGATCTGATATTCAAAGCCCTGCATGAGATTGGCCCTAGCTACTGGAGAGATCACATCACCTGACATAACTGGGATCTGCCATGACAACTATATTGCAGTGGAACAATGAAACCGCCCCCAAGAGGGAGTGGCTTGTGAATGCAGAAGGCAAATCTTTAGCTAGAGCTGGCCCTGGATCAGGGGACTCATTCCTGCAAGAGGTAAGGATAATCATGGAACTAACCTCTTTCAGAGATAAATGCGAAACTCATCTCTTTGGCTTAGCTTTTCACACAGCACATACACAACAAAGAGAAATAAAAAAGAAAGACCTGTATGGGAGGCTGTCTACACTACAACCTATGTTGGCATAACTTATGTTGCTCAGGGGTGTGAATAAACCACCCTCCTAAGCAACATAAGTTACACGGACACAACCACTTGTGTGCACAGTTCTGCTGTTCGCCGAGGTGTGTTTTTATGCCAAAGGGATAGAATGTTGGCATAGAATGTTGTCACCAGACATGCTGCAGCGGCATTAGTACAGCTGTGCTCCTGTAGCACTGTACGGGTAGACCTGGCCTAAGAGAAATGTATTATTGCTATTTTTAAATACTTGGGCAGCATTCAGATATAATTATTATGGAGCCATTTAAGCAGGTAGATGCTCATGTGGATAAGGCCCACAGTCAATTCAAAATTATGTTATCATGAAAATAGCAGCTGGTACAGAATTGTGCTTGGTGAAAATAACAATAACTTTGTTACTCTGAAACCAAATGGTGACTGGTTTCAGATAAAGCTTGAGGCCCAGAGCCTGCCAACACTTATACATGTGCTTCACTTTAATGGGAGTTATTTATGTTCTTAAAGTGAAGCACAAGTGTCAGTGTTTGCAGACTCGGGGCTTAAATTAATTTGTCAGATGAAAATCTGTTTGACTTTCCTGGAGCCCCGCAGAATATCTGAAATGTAGATAATATATTTCTAAAATGTGCTAAGAATGTAAAAGTAGAAAATGTGTGTGTTTATGTCAGAAAAGAAAGAAACAAACAAAACCTCCCAGGCTAAAGCCAAGTTCAGCCTGAAAAATATCACCCCCCTTCTCCAGGTTGTAAATAACTGAAAATAGGAAATCTTACCTAATCCTTACATGCAATCTGTCTAAAGTGACTCTGTTATGAGGAATTGTCGCTTCATTGTTTAAATAATCATATGTCAAAAAAAAAAGATTTAACTGAGCTTTTTAATTATGGAAAGGATATTCTTATTGATTATCTTGGTCTCACGAGGACATATAAACCATAAATGAGATGCCTTGTACCTACTAGTTTAAAAAAAAATGACTACTGTAATATACATAAGCAAATAAGATTTATTCAGATTTCTTTGCAGGGAGCAAGCTGACTGTAAAGGATTATAAAAACCCCTATAAACTATTTAAACACATCCCACTTACATAGAAATGCAAATCTTGTAGGAGGAGAAATAAACTCAGATCAGAATTTATAGTACAATATACAGTGCAATAGAACTGATCAGAGTACAGTATCATGCAAACATTTTACGATGCCTTACACCAAAATAAATATTGAAATCAGTATAGCTAGCCCACCAGCTAAATCAGTAAGGCTATGGCTACACTTGCAGACGCAGAGTGCCGGGAGTTAAACCAGTGCCGGGAGTTAAACCAGCCCTCAGAGACAGCAGCAGGGGAAGCGCTGCTGTGTGTTCACACTTGCTCCTTGTGACTGTGAAGCATGTTTACATTAGCAGCTTTGGCAACGCCACAGAGAGCAGTGCGTTGTGGTAGCTATCCCAGTGTGCAAGTGACGGCAGGGTACTTTGGAAGGGGTTGCAATGCCTAATGGGGCAGGCACAGCATCACATGATGCAAGTTTCCCAATCCCATTGTTCCATGGGCATCCTATTAGATTGCCAGCTGCTTTTCAAATGAGGGGGTGAGAAGTGTGAGAGGGAATATGTTGTGTGTACGTGTGGGGAGAGACAGTGTGTTTTGGGGGTCAGCATGCTGTCTTGTATGTTCAGGCAGGGGGACGGGGGAAACCCTGACATCAGCACCTCCCCCCCCCCCCCACACACACACAAACACCTGCCTCGGCAGCAGCAGCATTCCACAGTAATGGTTTGCTTAGTGTTCCGGAGCAGATAAGCAGCCAGCTGTCAGAAACGGAGCTTTGAAAGGGGATATCCGCATGCCTGCAGCCGAGTTCAAAACAATGACTAGAGTGGCTACTTGACTTCAGGGGATTATGGGACATTTCTGGAGGCCAATCACAGCTCAGTAATGCAACATGTTGTCCACACTGACACCCTGGTGCTCCAGCCGGGATGCAGCAAGCTCTATGCTTCTCGTGAAGGTAGATTACCAGGAGCGCTCCAGCAGCAGAGTTCAGGCGCTCTAAGTGCCTTGCCAGCGTGGACACCTCAGGAGTTATGGTGCCCGGGGCTGATTTAATGCACTCTAACTTGCAAGTGTAGCCAAGCCCTTCGACACCATTGAGTTTTGCATTTGAGAACACTAAGCAAGGAAGATTCCCTGAGAGCTTATGGAAGTGAATTCTAAATGATGGAAACATGCTGGATCACTGTCTATGGCCTAGTCCTGGATTTGACAAGACTGAACCATAAAAAGTTAATTTCTCATGTTTATCCTAACTTTGAGGCTCCACTCCTAAACTTCTCCATGACCCTCTAATTAATAGAACATAAGAACGGCCATACTGGGTCAGACCAAAGGTCCATCAAGCCCAGTATCCTGTCTTCTGACAGTGGCCAATGGCAGGTGCCCCAAGGGAATGAACAAACAGGTCATCATCAAGTGATCCATGCCCTGTCACCCAATCCCAGCTTCTGGCAAACAGAGGCTAAGGACACCATTCCTGCCCATCCTGGCTAATAGCCGTTGATAGATTATCTTCCATGAATCTATCTAGCTCCCTTTTGAACCCCATTACAGTATTGGCCTTCACAACATCCTCTGGCAAGGAGTTCCACAAGTTGACAGTGCGTTGCTTGACTTCTGCCTCCTTCCCTGTAATTCGCCAATAGTCCCCTTGCACCTCCCTGTTCCCTGGGTTCCTTTAATGAGAATGTCCTTATCTGTAACCATCCAATAGATCCTGAAGCAGCAGTCAAAAAAGCTAACAATGTTAGGATCCATTAGGAAAGGGACAGATGATAAGACAAAATATATTATAATGCCACTATATCATCCATAGTATGCCCACAATTTGAATACTGCATGCAATTCTGGTCACCCTATCTCATACAAGATATATTTGAATTGGAAAAGGTATAGAGAAGGGCAACAAAAATGATTAAGGGTATGGAACAGCTTCCATATGAGGAGAGATTAAAAAGACTGGAACTGTTCATCTTACAAAAAAAGACAACTAAGGGGGGAATATGATAGAAGTCATGAATGGTGTGGAGAAAGTGAATAGGGAAGTGTTATTTACTCCTTCACATAACACATGACCCCGGAGTCGCCAATGAAATTAATAGGCAGCAAGTTTAAAACAAACATAAGGAAGTACTTTTTCACACAACGCACAGTCAATCAGAGGAACTCTTTCCCAGAGAATATTGTAAGGGCTAAAAGTATAATTGGGTTCAAAAATGAATTAGATAAGTTCATGGAGGATAGGTCCATCAGTAGCTATTAGTCAAGTTGGTCAGGGGTACACCCATTCTCTGGGTGTCCCTAAACCTCTGACTGCCAAAAGCTGGGAGTGGACAAAAGGGTCACTTGATAAGTGCTCTGTCAGAGACAATGGGCTAGATGGACCATTGATCTGATCCACTATGGCCTTTCTTATGTTCTTACATTACAGCAGTGTCTAAAGGTTCTAAATAGGTCAGATCCCCATTGTGTTAGCACTATACTAACACAAAGAAAACAATCTTTGTCCCAATGATCTTACACTTTAGATCCCACCAATTCATCCCAATAGGGTCTCCCTATCTTTGACCCCTCTTCTCTTCATCCTACATTTGAAGATTCAGCTTTTTTTTTTTGCACTCCAGGGTGTACAGCACATTTTAGAATGCATACAATAGTTTCAATTTATTGAGGCTTAGGACAAGCAGAGAGAGAGATGCTGGATCCTACACTGGGAACTCCAAAGACACAGCAGTGCAAGAACAGGCCTACTGTATGGGATCTCAGGTTGGAAGAGGCGGGAGTTTGGGGTTTATCAGAGGTTCATGAGGTGGAAAGAAACTAGGCGGTGTTTAAAGGTAAAAGGGTGGTAACCGCATTCATGCTTGGAGTCAGAGGGCAGAAGAAGGGGGAATTAATTGAAATTGGAACCAGTCTAAACCTGAATAAATATTTAGAGTCAGCTGTTTGGGTAGGGTGAAGATTTGAGCAGGCTATAATTTCCCCCCCCCTCCATCCCTAGCCTTAGTTAAAAGAGGAATCTTTAAAATATAGATGGGCTATAGAGAGCTTATCCTGAGCAGGATTTATATGTGGGTAACAAGACTGTAATATCACATCACTGAGAGATCAGTGGAGTGAGTCAAATGTCTACTGGAACAGTCATTGTAAAGAACGTGTGTGGGAGCAGCAACAACAGAATGCAGACAAGGCCAGCAGCATAAACAGTAGTGCGTACAGTAAATGAATGAAAGGCTCTGTGAAAACTGGCACTACTGTCCACAAATGAGAGCGAGCCAAGCTCAACCTGGTATTACTGTGCTTACCTAGTGCATTTACCAAAATGACCCAAAGGTATGCAAGAATGACAGCAATGGTATCCTATTCCATATTGCCCATAGTTTGCAACATGTAGGTGCTAGTGTTAATTTTGCCTTAGATACAGTAGATAGGTAATATTAGCTCTTGATATGCAGTATTACATAAACGGCCCCATATTTGCTATAGAGACTACCTAGAATACAGCAAAAACTGAGGTAAAGTTCTTTAGTTGCTGAAGGCAATTCATCAGTTGTTAAAGGTGACCACTTGTACTAAATATAACCTTTGGCAAACAGGAATATGGATACAAATAGTCCTGTTGATTTCACTGGGACTACTTACAAAGGTGTTTGTGGGATCTGGCTTTACATTGCAATTTAGAGGCTTCCATATTTTTTTAAACAATTTAAGCCATCTGCGCTGGTGTAGTTTTACAAATATTGCACTAGCTCTTACTTAAACAGGTGGGGGCAAGATCGACATCTGTTGTAAATCAGTGGCATTCTAAAGCTTCAATGGTGCTACACCAGTTTATATCCCCTGATGATTTTGACCCATTAATTACCATCCCCCACCCCCCGCCGCCTTTTTGTATACTTAATATATCGTGGTATTTAAAGAAACCAAAATCTCACCAATAAATTAAATGTGGGCTGAGTTGCGATGATGCCAACACTTCATTGCAAATGTATTAAATAAGGCCCCGTCTGTAATTAGCTCTAAATGCTCTTTACAAGTTACATCAGCCGGTAACTGTATATAGCTTCAACAAGATAATCTTTAAAAACAGATAGAAAATCCTGATAGATAAAATATATTTACATTCAGGTACACCGCTTGGATACAAGCTGTACTTGGATACAGCTTCTCTGGAAATAGAGAGCCAAATTCAGTCTTGGCATAAGAGCATGCAACTTTCCTTTATCCCAGGGCTGAATTTGGCCCATAGGGTGTACAGTGAAAGAATTTGCAATGCCATTCTGAAATCCATATGCTACAGAGCAAGAATGAGATGTCAGCATTCCCAAGGCAGTAATAGCGGGGGTCTTGATATATGCACTCTAGATGTATTCGGGCTTGGACACAGCCTGCATTTCCTGCCCATCAGTTCGGTCTTTGAAAGTTCCCCCTAAGTTTCTTGCTCTTCTTTTCCTAAAGGAAATAAGAGGTAAAAATTAAAATATAAAAAAAATAGAATTATCTACACACAATTGGTAAAGTTTAAAAATTGTATTTATGTCCCCCCTCCCTTTTATTTTATTTTATTTCAATTTTTTTTAAGGGAAGAAGAATAGGTGATATACAGCAACTACTGCAATAACGAAGCAGTACCCAAAAAAAGGACGGCAGAGGATGTTGCTGAAGATGCAGTAGATAAGGGGATTAACGGCACTGTTTAAAGATGGTAGATTTTGAATAATCACAGATGCATAGAAGCGTTTTTTGGTCTGAGGGAGTACATTGAAGTTGTCCAGGATATCAAAGAGAAAGTAAGGACTCCAGCAGAGGACAAATGCTGCAAAAGAGAGAGGGAGATTTAAAATGCTGAAGTTAGATGGGGTGAGTATTTAAGAAGATTACCATAAAACAGATTGGCCACATATATGTTTGCTTACGCAAGAGTCTCTCTCCCTATTAAAAAGTCCTAGTTAAGGGATTAGTTATTAGATCTTCATATATCTGCTCCTTTATTTTTATTGTAATAACCATAAAATATTGTGATTCTTCCAGTAAGTGTATTCATAAAGTGGTCCCCCTAGACACATCTAGGCATTATGAGAGAACTAGACAACTGAAATATAATCATAAGGATAAATAGCCAATTAAAACATCATCAAATACAGTGAATGGTTGTGCTAATGGTCCCCTGTGCGAACAGCCAGTGTAAACTCAGTCACCGCAAAACTAACCCCATGTTAACTGCACTATGTTTACAAGATGCACGTAGGGTAAGAGACAAGACTCTCTTCTGCACTCTCACTCCAAACCACAGCAGACTCACTGTGGTTCTGCACAGTGGCTGGAGGGTGCTACAGAATGAATGCATGGGAGTCCTCTGTGCCAGTTCAGCATAGGCCACCCCTGAAAGCAGGATTTGGAGAAGAAGAGGGAGGGTTGCAATAATGTAACATGCATGGTTCATGGCCCCTATTCCAGTCCAGAGCTGTCACAGCAGATATTAACAGGCTACAAAATTACCTCTTGCCTTGCCCGCAGGATGGATTCTGTCCTACCCAGCCCCCATGTAGTGCCCCCCACACAAAGGGCTGGTCCACACTACCCGCCTGATTCGGCGGGTAGAGATCGATCTTCTGGGATCGATTTATCGCGTCTCATCTGGACACAATAGATCGATCCCAGAAGCGCTCCCCCGTCGACTGCGGAACTCCTGCTCGCCGAGAGGAGGAAGCGCTGTTGACGGGGGAGCCTGCCTGCGCCGCGTGGACCCGAAGTAAGTAAATTTAGTTCGATCTAGGAAACGTCGACTTCAGCTACGCTATTCTCGTAGCTGAAGTTGCGTTTCCTAGATCGATCCCCCGCCCCAGTGTGGACCTGCCCAAAGTGTGTTGAGTCAAGATTTATGGGGAGCCATTGGAATGGGGAAATTCACCCCTACAGAATATCACTCAGAAAAGAGCATGCTGCCCGATGTCCAGGAATACTTCAAAACAAAACAATGTTATTTCAGGCAAGCGCTACACTATAAACGTACATTGGTATAGCTCCGTCGCTATGGGGTGTGAAAAATCTACGCTACAACAGCGCTAAGTCAACAGGAGACCTTCTCCCAGCGACATAGCTACTGCCTCTCACGGAGGTGGATTAACTACACTGAAGAGCTTCTCTCATTGGCGTAGCAGTGTCTTCTCTGAAATGCTATAGAGGCATAGGTGCACTGGTGCAGCTGTGCCGCTGCACTATTTGAAGCATAGACCTGCCCTCAAATGCATATCCTGAGCTTACATTTTGCCACCTTTGAATGTTGTTGTATTTCTCAGCTGACCCTTGTCTGAGCACATTCAAGATATGCAAGGAATGAGCAAACTGCTTTCCTTCATATATATATAATGCCGGGTATTAACCCTCAATTCCCCAACATCCAGTGAAGTACAAAGCACAGGCACTGGCTTCCTCCGGGTCCTGGGGGAGCTCAACCCCCCGTTCTGCCAGTGGGTGCACTTGGTCTAGGCCGGTGGGTGCACCCATGGAGTCGACGCCTATGGTACAAAGGGATTTATGTACCTTTCTTGCTGAGTCTCCTTTGAAAATCCCAATCAGACATTTTTTAATGAGCATAAGCTTCAACATTCAATAAGGTTAGCAGCTGTTATGGACAGCCTTGTAGAGGCAGTAGACTGTAACAAAGGCTTTCTTTTATTGCCACCAGGGCCGGCTCCAGCATTTCTGCCGCCCCAAGCAAAAAAAAAACAAAAAATAAACCGTGATCGCGATTGCGGCGGCAATTGGGAAAAAAAAAAAAAGCCGCGATCGGCGGCAGCAGTTCAGTGGCAGGTTTTTCGCTCCTAGAGGGAGTGAGGGATCTGCCGCCCCCAAATTGCCGCAGGTGCCGCCCCTCTCCCTTGGCCGCCCCAAGCACCTGCTTGTTAAGCTGGAGCCTGGAGCCGGCCCTGATTGCCACACAGATGAGTTTAAAAAAATAGCTGTGATTCTGTTCTTGTGAAAAGCATGATTCAGACAAATGTTTTTGGTAATTGCAAACGCTAGCACTAAACAATGAAACAAGCAACTACTGTATAGTTTTTTCCACAAAATATGTCAGTATAAATGCTGTGCTTGAAGAGAAAGGGTATGTGCATCTCTGAGTATGCTACCATGAAAATACCCATCTGTAGATGCAGGCGTGGGTGTCAGCTGTATAAGTAAATGGCTACAATTGTCTTCCTGTGTAGCACTACCGGCTAATCTCAAGCCCTGGGTGCTGCAGCCTTTATTTATCTCCATGCAGTGTCAGCATCATCATTCCACTAATATAATTTTGTTTCCCTGGGAAATGAATGCAGAACGACACCTGCACCAAGACCTCCGCTATGCAGTGAGGTAGGGAAAGCTCACTGTTCCCATTTGGGCAATCAGCATGCTTCTAGCATTGAATCAGAGTGCTAAACTTTTCTCTCTTTACCCCCTGCTTCCCAGATGTCTTCACTTCTTAGTCACAGCAGATAGAACAGTAGAAAATGAAGTCGAAGTACAGTGGTTTTCACGGTATCTTTTTATGCATGAATTGTGTATGCCTCACATATTAATCAGGAACACTGTGGGGTGTAAATATCTCCAAAAGAGGTCTCAAACCAGACGATGTCAACCATTTAATCTTCCAACGTGCTTGTTAATTTAAATGGTAATACATAAATCCGATATTCACTCATGAAGAACAAAAGACTTCAGCACAAGCAAGGATTGTGGAAGGCTCTGAACGCAGGTGCCACCAGCAGAGTTCCATTGTTCAGGAAGTGGGGAAGTAGATGATTGCACACTACAGAGCAGAACTCTGAGATAACCATGTAGGTCTATGCAGAGAGAGATGGGGGCAGATCAGATAAATGAGAAGAGTTGTATCCAATGGAGCCACAACCATACACATCCATCAACTACCTCCATTATTAAACATTCACAGAGTTCTTTTTAAATGACTGAGGGTAAGGAGAGACAAGGTGGGTGAGGTAATATTTTTTATTAGACCAACTTCTGTTGGTGAGAGAGAGAGACAAGCTTTTGAACTTACACAAAGCTGTTTTTCCAGTTTGGGAAACTTAATCAGAGTGTCATAGCTCAATACAATATGGAACAGATTGTTTAGCCTAAGTAGTTAACACATATTTCAAGGAACCATTCAAGGTGAAGTGGCCTGTTCACATCCCTACAGTCATAGGGAGGAAAGGGGTGGGTGGAAAGTTGTTAGTGGGTTACAAATTATTATAATAAGCCATAAACCCAGTATCTATCTATTCAGTCCCTGATTTTTAGTGTCTAGCAAAGTTATGGATTTAAGCTCCCAGGCTTGTCTTTTGAAAGCGTTGTGCAGGTTTCCTTTGAGGATGAGGTCAGATGATACTTTGATAAAGTAGAAAATCTCATTCTAGAAAGGAGTTGAACGTATCAGAGAGATCAAAACTCAGTGTGTTTCCACTACATCACCTTTGGGAAAAGTCATCCTCTGGGCTCTACCCTTAAAGTGCTAGTTAAAATCCTTCCTTTGCAAATGAGTCCATGTGGAACTTTCATTCTAACATCTGGCTCTGCGGCCCCGCCGACAGCAATTCCGGGCCCCTGGGCAGAGCAGTCAGTGTCCGCCTGACATTTGAGGGGGGGTGTTGCTGCGCCTGCGCTGGCTGGTGCCCAGCGAGCTGCCAGTTGCACTGCTGGGCATACTCTTCCGGCACGGCCAGGGCTTCCACATGTGCCCCCCCGGTAGGGTTGCCAACTGTCTAATCGCACAAACCCAAAGACCTGTCTAATCGCGCAAAGACCATCCCCCTGTCCCGCCCCTTCTCTGAGGCCCCACCCCCTGCTCATTCCATCCCCCCTCCCTCCTTTGCTTACTCTCCCCCACCCTCACTCACTTTCACCAGGCTGGGCCAGGGGGTTGGGGTGTGGGAGGGGGTGCAGGGTGCAGGCCCTGGGAGGGAGTTTAGGTGTGGGAGGGAGTGCAGGGTCAGGCTCTGGGAGGGAGTTTGAGTGCGGGCATGGGTGTGGAGTGTGGGCTGTAGGCTGGGACAGGGGGTTGGGGTGCAGGAGGGGGTCAGTGCTTACCTCGGGCAGCTCACGAAAGCAACCGGCACACCACTCTGGCAGCGGCTCCTAGGCAGGGGGCCCAGAGGGTCTCTGCATGCCACTGCCCATAGGCACCGCCCCCCCCCGCGCAGCTCCCATTGGTCGCAGTTCCCGGACAATGGGAGCTGCGGAGTTGGCGCTCAAGCCAGGGCAACGTGTGGAGACCCCCTTTCAGGGGCTGCAGGGACATGCCAGCCACTCTGGGAACGGTGCGGAGCGAGGGCGGGCAATAAGCCTGCCTTAGCCCCGCTGCA
Organism: Terrapene triunguis; assembly: GCF_002925995.2. Classification (NCBI taxonomy): domain Eukaryota; kingdom Metazoa; phylum Chordata; order Testudines; family Emydidae; genus Terrapene; species Terrapene triunguis. The sequence goes on along the minus strand of NW_020698074.1, from coordinate 5,251,258 downwards.
GTGCTGGCGGCAGGGCCTAGGGGCACCCTCTTTACCTATTGCTACTGTGGCACCATAGTCAGCCCTGAAGAGGATCTGGAATTATTCCGCTGAATGTTATGGACATAATGAGCTCAATTAACCGGTGACTACTGGAGTTGCTGCTGCTCCTGTTGAAGTCGGGGACACTTTGAGACTCATCTGCAGCTGATGTAACCTGTTTTGTTCCATTGAAGTCAATGGTGCTACATCAGCTTATTTCAGCTGAGGATCTGGCCCTTACAGGGGTGCTGGAGCAATGTGTATAGTGGGGGTGCTGAGAGCCATTGAACCAAAGTGTAAACCCTATATATGATGGAAACCGCTTCAAGCCAGGGGGTGCAACAGCACCCCTACATCCTGCACTATGGGCCCTTGTCTCTAAGGGGTGCATGTTTAGACCTGTAAGGGTGGAAACTAGTTTGTGTTAGGGACCTGTATTTTATTTGTCTGTAAAGCACAATGAAGACACATGCCATTGTGGAAGTAATAATACACATACACTGGACAAATACAATTCCAAGTTAAAGTCATTCACAATTAAACATTTTCTAAATATCTTTACTATTTGCTGATGAACCATTTATATTGTCTATAGCTAAAAGAGCAGTTCTTCCATAAATACATTGTAACCAAAATTCTGGATTACAGTCAGTCAAATCCCTCTCTTATCTATACCAGCACTTTTCATTCTCTTTACCTATATAGCTACCGACTGTATGGTTTTCACTTACCAAGAATAATTACAATGCTGTACTTGATAGCTTTAACTTTAGCCTTTGATATGATCCCTCGATGGGTGTAGCTGGCACAGAATCTGCCATCTGGGGAAATAAGAGGGAGAAAGGTTAAATGCAGGACTTCCGATTAACTAGCAGGAAATGCAGGGATCAATGGAGTTATAGAATCGGGCCAACCTTCCACTAATTGAAATCAACGTCCATCAGATGCTCAGCACTAGAACTGGATAGGAATCTTCTGAAAAACGTTTTTAATTTTCAAAAATGCTGATTCATCAAAACCAAAACTTCCCAGGAAAGGATCAGAGATGTGATGGATTTTCCTATTTCAAACTTTTTTGGACAAAAGTTTCAAAATTATCAGTCGCCATTTTGACATTTTTGAAATGTTAAGTGTTTTTTTCTGGTTCAAAATGAGTTTTCATCTTGAAAATTTAATTAATTTATACTAAAAAAAAGTTTAAAAATAAAAAAGGTCAAAAATTAAACAAAACATTTCAGAATTATCAAAATGAAATATTTACGTTGACCCAATCTGTATATTTTTTTCTTTGGATTATTAGTTTTGTTTTATACATTCAAAAAATTTTCATTGAGATTTTGACTTTTTGTACTGATTTTTGGGGCAGGTACATCTCAGGTTGGGCAGCCAAAAACTGAGCCACCCAAAATCACTAGTCACTTTTGAAAATCTTGGCCCTGGTAACCACTTACGCAGCAGCAACAATGCTACTTTACATGTGATATTTTGTGAAAGGTGTTAGAAATTAAAAAAAGACCTTGAAAAATACAATTACTATTCATTTCTTAAATGCATTTTATTGAGAAGAATTTTAAAAAGCTCTGTTCTCAGTTCCCTTAAATAATCCTTTTCTCTTTTTTATCCCTTAGGTAATCAATCATACATTTTCCCTTATTCATGTTTGTTTAATAATAATTAAAAGGGACTTTTGTTGAACAGCTTCTCAGAAACGAAATGTGCCTGAATTTAGAAGCCATGAACCTGACTCTCTTCTCAGTTACAGTGGTGTAAATCAGGTGCAACTCTGTGGAAAACACACTACGGTAACTGAGAGGAAAATCAAGAGCTATAATTGAATGACACCAGAGTGATTACTATAATATACATGATTTCTCTGTGATTATCCATTTTTCTTTTGTCACTGTTGTGATGTCACAGGGTTTGAACCCAGCCTGAGCCCCCACCAGACAGCTTCTACATCCTGGCCTACACCCAGGGTCTGCTGAAACTGGTTGGGATAAGAAGCTAGTACGACTATAGCCTCAGCCAAGGCTCCGCCCACAGGAGCCCTGATTGGTGGATTGCCCGGCTGCACTGGTTGGTCCAACCACGCTATTTAGGCCAGAAGATGGGACAGGAAGTTTCTTTCAGCTACAAGGTGATTTCTTCTTGTAGCTGCATTCAACCCTGCTTGTTCTCCTGCACCCAACCTTGTTCATGATTTTTGCTCTGTTCCTGCCTCCCTCCTGCCTTTGGTCCTGTTCCCACTGTGCTCCTGCTCCATGCTTGGTCGTTATCTCGTCTCCATTTCCTGCCCTTATGTCTCATCTCCAATCACCAGTTACCATTCCTGGCTTTGATCCTGGCCTCCAACTGCTGACCCAGACTCTGGCTTAAATGTTGGTTTTGGCATTTAGTCTAACCCAGACTCCACTCTGACCTTCAGCTTTGATTCCTGGTTCTGACTCTGACTTGACCCCTGGCTGTGGTGATTGGCAGTTGAATCTGGAGCAGACCCTTGGCTTCATTCTCCAACCTGGATGCCTGCTGTGCCCACCACACCTGACTCCGGCTCTGACTACTAGCCCAGACCAGCTACAGCCTGGTCCATGGCAACTCTAAGGTAAAATTAGTTACATTCAATATAATAAACACATTTTGGGATCATATTTATTAACTGACCTCTTGTCTTGTGTAGCCTCAGCTTAGAAGTGAAACTTTAATGATCTCTTTGGTAATGGGAGACTGTGTATATTAATGTCTTCTGCACATCTTACAGCAAGAGCTTGTTGAGGCTACATAGTTGGTGTAACTGGTAAAAAGGATCAAGATGGCTTTGTAGCCAGTGAAAGATCCCATCTGGAAGTTGAACTAGCTCATATTAATGTTAATGGGAGTTAAGGACTAGCCGAAAAAGGAGACTATACCTCTTAGATGAGAAGATGGATTTATCTTTCCAGGCTACCTGAGCCTTGTTACATTATGAATGCTCAGACTTGCTGAGGGGAAGGAAATCTTTGCAAGTTTTGTGATTGGTAGGTTTGATAATTATGATGCAATGTTGATTGTGGAAGCATCATCATGTCATGATTCTAACCCATAAGTGTTCATTGCTCATGTATAAATGGGCAAACTTCTGTATATTTATATATTCAAGTTTGCATAGCTGAATGTACCTGATTTATGCATGTCAGTGTGGGATCTGCTAGCATTAAAAAGGTGTGTGCAAATTTTGGATGCATAATTTTATTATTGGTAACCTAGAGTGTGCACATCAGAGTGGTATAATAATAAAATCCCGCTCCCATCCAGGCATTCAGATTATGTTACAATTAGTAATAAAATATAATTACAAACAATTTGAAATATGAGTTGAAGGTAAATCTCCAGAAACAGCAATGGCCTATGTGTAATTGGAACTGCAATTCAGGTGGTGTCACTGACTACACATTTTTGGTTTTATTAAATCATAGCTCTCCTTCCTATCTCAGTACTGTGGTTCCACTTAAGCTTCAGGGTTAATTGATTATTTCATTGCATGTACTGTTGTGAGTAGGGGAATGAGTAAGATGGTGACAGCTAGTGAGTAGGAAACATCCAGTGGCTGGTAGTTTGGGTTCAGAGCAAATAGCTTCCCAAAAACTCTCACTTTTCCAAATCACATCAGAACAGTCTGAGTCTCTTTGGCCTACAGAATAGGGATAGAAACCCCAGGAGAACATGTCTCTGTTACTTTTGCATTTGGGTATTTCTGATGCTGACTGGAATCCAGAAGTGCAAAGGCATATCAAAATGTAGCAAAAGTATTGTAAAAAAGAGTTGGTTCTAGGCATGGAAGCTTTAGAGGGAATAAGGGATCTCACTTTTTTCTCATCTATCCCCTGTGAAAATGGGCTATCTGTCCAAGGAAAGAGGAAATTGTTCACAACTCATTTCTAACCTATTTGTGCAAACAGCTATTAAAAGAAAACAATTCCTTCAATAATAATAATTAGACATTGGGATCATACCAAGACTGAGTTCAGATGCTCTCAAACTTAAGGGGATCAAAAGTTAGAAGATCCACATCAGAATTTTATGGCTTTGGCCCATCTCTAAAGTCTAGACTCACCAGTACAGTTGGAAATAATCGCAGCATGAGGTTTACTCTTCATCCATATGGTTCGAATCACAATGAAGTAAATGACACTACAGGTGGGGAGAGAAGAGGAAAATAGAATAATCTTTGAGACTATGAGGTGCAGTGAACTTAACTAAGGCCCTGGGGTCCTGCAATGACCTCTGCACCTACAAAGAGCTCTGGTTGTTTGGAGCTAATTGCAGGATCAGAATTTGATACTTAGCTCTTATTATCAGGAGATCTCAAAGTGCTTTACAAGAGAGGTAAGTATCAGTATCCCCATTTTATAGATGGGGGTCAGGGAGGAGAACTAAGGCACAAAGTTGAAGTGATTTGCCCGAGGTCACAGAGCAGATCAGTGGTGGAACTGAGGATAGATCCCACTTCTCCTGAGTTCCTGGCCAGTGTCTTGTTCATTGTCTCATGTTTAGGGAAGGACTCAGTACAAAAATGTCACTTTGCCTATGAATTCTCATAGACTTTAAGGCCAGAAGGGACCATCATGATTATCTAGTCTGACCTCCTGCACATTGCAGGCCACAGAACCTTGCCTACCCACTCCTGAAATAGACCCATAACTTCTGGCTGAGTTACTGAAATCCTCAAGTCATGGTTTAAAGACTTCAGTTTACACTAGTTTAAACCTGTAAGTGACTACTCCTGAGGGAATTCTGTGCCCAAAATTAAAAATTCTGCACCAAAAAATTAAAAGTTCTGCACATATCTCAAAATTCTGTAAATTTTATTTGTCAAATAAATGTGGAGACTCCAGCATGGCATTAGGGAGCACAGGCTACTGGCTGCACAGAGATGGGAGATCACTTTGCAGCTCCCCCCGGGACATGGACTCAATGGTGAGGTTACACCCAACCCTGACACAGCGCAAGGACCGGGCCTGCCCCAGAAACATACCAGGGCCCTGCCCCTCCATGCCAGGTGCACCAGGTGTGGGCAGGCAGGCTCAGCCCAGGAGGATCCAAGTGTGGCGGGGAGCCAGATGTGGGTTGGGAGGGTTCTGTGTGGGGTAATGTGGGTGTGGATGGCTCAGTGGGGGATCTAGATGCACAGGGGCTTGTTGTGGGGGTTCTGCGTGCAATGGTAATGGGACTCTGCGGGGGGTCCAGGTGAAAGTGGTTGGGGCTCAGTGGAAGGGGGGTTCTGGGTGCAGGGGGGATAGAGCTTGGCAGGGGGGCCTGGGTATGGGAGGTTCAGTGGGGGGGGGGTCCAGATGCTGGGGGAGTGGGGCTTGATGTGGTATGGGGATCTGGGTGCTGGTGGCTCGTTGGTGTTCCAGGTGCAGGGGGAGTGGGGCTTGGTAGGGGGGCTTCTGGGTATAGGGGGTGAGGCTCAGCAGGAGGCTTTGCATATGAGGGGGTCTGGCTGCATGGCAGTTAGGCGGATGGGGGAGCAGCTCCCTGTACAGTGATACTTCCTCCTGCAGCTGAGGAGTAATGGGTGCAGGAAGTGGGGTGGGGGGGGTGCAGAGCTTCTTGTAGCCTGGGGAAAAATCTGGGGGTGGGTCTGACCCAGCCCCGGATGCTGTGCAGGGGGAGAGGAAGTCCTGTCTTGCCCAGCCGGGACTAGCAGCTAAGCCCGGTGCAGGGTAGGAACCACCAGCTGGGTCTTCCCCAGTCTCATCCCCTGCCCCACAGTGATTTACCACTCTGCCAGCTGCCCTGGGCACCCAAAACATACTGCTGGGGAGGGTCACATGACTACTCTTGTGGCTTCCCTTTGCTTCTTCATCAAAATGATTTTTCTGTGGGGAAGCAAAAAAATCTGCACAGGATATGAATTCTGTGCATGAGCAATGGCGCAGAATTCCCCCATGAGTAAAGTGACCCATGCCCCAAGCTGTGGAGGAAGGTGAAAACCCCCCAGGGTTTCTGCCAATCTGACCCAGGGGAAGAGTCCTTCTTGACCCCAAATATGGCGATCAGTCAGACCCTGAGCATATGAGCAAGACCCACCAGATAGATACCTGGGAAAGAATTCTCTGTAGTAACTCAGAGCCCTCCCCATCTAATATCCTGTCTCCAGCCATTGGGGATTTTTGCTACTGGCAGTCGCCAATGGGCCACATGCATAGGCAGTCCCATTAGACCATGCCCTCCATAAACTCATCAAGCTCAGTCTTGAAGCCAGTTAAGTTCCCCCTTCCCCCCCTCCCCTTGGAGGTCTGTTCCAGAATTTCACTCTTCTGATGGGTAGAAACAGTCATCTAATTTCAAGCCTAAACTTGTTGATGGCCAGTTCATATCCATTTATTCATGTGTTCACATTGGCACTTAACTTAAATAACTCCTCTCCCTCCCTGGTATTTATCCCTCTGTATTTATAGACAGCAATCATGTCTCCCCTTAGCCTTTGTTTGGTTTAGGCTAAACAAGCCAACCTCTTTGAGCCTCCTCTCGTAAGGTAGGTTTTCCATTCCTCGGATCATCCTAGGAGCCCTTCTCTGCACCTGTTTCAGTTTGAATTCATCTTTCTTAAACATGGGAGACCAGGATTGCACGCAGTATTCCAGATGAGGTCTCACTAGTGCCTTGTATAATGGTACTAACACTTCCCTGTCTTTATTGGAAATACCTCGCCTAATGCATCCTGGGACTGCATTAACCTTTTTCTTGGCCCCATCATATTGATGGCCCAAAGTCATCCTGTGATCAACCAATACACTCAGGTCTTCCTCCTCCTCTGTCACTTTCAACTGATTAGACAACAAACCAAGATAATTGGAGAGATCTACTTTGAAGTCTGCTTATCTGTTTTCATAATGGCAATTCATAGTCATTCATAGTCTTTGGGCTAGGAAGGAGTTTGTGAATGACTCTACCCTGGTGGGGTTAGCACACTCACTTAGGATGTGGGAGACCCGGATTCCAGTCCCCCTATTCCATTGACTGCTTATAAAATATGGAACTGCTTCAACAGGAGAGGCTGAGCCGGTTCTGCCCCCCAAATACCCATAGATCAGTGAATAGGGCACTCTCCTACAATGGGGGAAGAACCAAGTTCTAATCCCTGCTCCATCTCAGGCAGAGGAGGGCATTGAATCCTGGTCTCCTACCTCCCAGTTGAGTACTCTCATCACTTGGCTAAAGGGTTCTAATGGTTTCTGCTGCCAGAAGACAGTTCATGGAGAGTTTAAGGTCAACCAACAGTGAATTCTTTGTGAATAAAATATTTTTCCAGAACACTTGCCCCATTCTGTATACAAAGTGAGATCCTGTGCTGCACCTCTGAGAGCACCACAAAGTCGCAGTCTAGAGGGAGAGGTTGCTACGATGGCTTTAAACCAGCTCTGCACCCTCCCAATCATGGGCTGCGCCAACAATCAGAGAGGACCTTGGTGTAACTTAGACAGCACTGGAGACATATCTAGGTAATAGCAGCCTCCTCGGGCTACCCTCTGGGCTCCAGTGCTGCTCAGAAGCTCTGAAATGCTGTGTGTTGGGGTCCCACCCTTGCATGCCTCTCTTATCCCCTCATTGTTCCCTGGTATCCGCCCCTGTGCGCACACACAAGGGGTTGCCAGAAGGTCCTCAGGAGACATCCTTATGGCAGGCTTTAACAGTGGCTGCTCTGAAGGAATCCTCCTCCATCTTTCAGGGCTCTTTTATGTTGCTCTAGTTTTTACCCATTTAAAGGGGCCTGAGGGAATGTGTGAGGAACTGAATAATTCAAGTGGTAAAATATAAGATGAAACATCCCCTCTGCGCTTCTTTTTGTTGAAGAAATTGGACCTGGCCAGGGGTCGGCAACGGGTCTGTACACTGACACAAGTGTCCACGGTAAAAATTTTGAGGTCCGTGGGGGGTGCTCACAGGCGGCTCCCCGCAAGTGGCTCCCCGTCCCTGTTGTTGCTGGCAGAGGTGCAGCCAGGCAGCTGTGCATGCTGCCTCTGTCCCCCTTTCCTCCCCGAGTGCTGACTCAGCTGCTCCCAGCCCATTGGCCGGGAACTGCGGCCAATGGGAGCTGCTGAGGGTGGTGCCTACAGATGGATGTAGCATGCCTGAAGAGCTACCTGGCTGCACCTCCGCCAGCAATAGCAGGGACGGGGAGCCGCCTGAGATGAGCCTCCCTGCAAGCAACTCCCCGTCCCTGCTGTTGCTGGCGGAGGCGCAGCAAGGCGGCTCTGTAATCTGCACGTTGCCTCCGTCCCCTCCTCCCAGAGCGCTGACTCCGCAGCTCCCAGCCCATTGGCCGGGAACCATGGCCAATGGGAGCTGCAGGGGCAGCGCCTGTGAGCGGGGCAGTGCGCAGAGCCGCCTGGCCATGCCTCCTCGTAGGAGCCGGAGGGAGGACATGTCCCTGCTTCCGGGAGCTGCTTGAGGTAAGTGCTGCCCACACCCCCACCCGTGCCCCAACCCTCTGCCCCAGCCCTGATCCCCCTCCTGTCCTCCAAATCCTCGATTCCAGCCCGGAGCCCCCTCCTGCACTCTGAAACCTTCAGCCCCAGCCTGGAACCCTCTCCTGCACCCCAAATCCCTCATCTCTGGCCCCATACCAGAGCCTGCAC
>NW_020698074.1:5225697-5242516 GCF_002925995.2 Terrapene triunguis | reverse complement strand
TTACCCCACCCCTGGCCCCGCCTCAACTCCGCCCCTTCCCTGCCTCCTCCCCCCAGGCTCTCAAGCCTGGGAGGGAGGGGGAGCAGCGGCACGCGAAACAGCTGTTTCGCACGCCGCGGCCGCTCGGGATCTCCCCCTCCCTCCCAGGTTTGAGAACCTGGGAGGGAGGGCGAGTAGCGGCGCGCGAGCGGCAGCAGAGGTGAGCTAGGGCGGCCGCGGCACATTTTTAGGGGCGGCATTCTGGTGCCGGCCATGCCGCCCCTAAAAATATGCCGCCCCAAGCACCAGCTTGTTTTGCTGGTGCCTAGAGCCGGCCCTGCCCCTGCTCCAGCCCGAAGTCCCCTCCTGCACCCTGAACCCCTCATTTCTGGCCCCACTCCGGAACACACACCCCCAGCCCAGAGCCCATACCCCCTCCCACAACCCAATCCCCTGCCTCAGCCCGGAGCCCTCTCCCTCCCCCCGCCAATGTCCATCACTAAGTCCAGTAATTTTGTCAAGTGTCCATCACGCAACATGGTGGTTCTGACCTCTGCCTGTAACTGCACCTTCCTGGGATGAGTCCTGAGTTGGAAGGATATGAGAGAGAAGAAAAGCAGGTATATGGTTGTTTCCATTCTAGGACCTGATCATGCACCCATTAGACAACAATTACACAGCTTCAGAAGCAGTTGCAGCTGCAGTCCCTGACACACATACATACTTCCTGTTTCCTCTTAGCTTTTCTAAACTCAAAGACTACAACTCCCAGCATGGGATCTGGAACTAGCAACTCCACAGTGAACTAGGCTGAAACTTGGGACTCTTTTTAGTAGCTTTATAGAGATCAAGAAGTGTCTTTCACTCCTATCTTTCTATCATACGGCTTCATTAACAATAAATAACCATTTCTTTTATAAGTCATCTTATTTTGAACTCACTTTCAGGTAGAGCTCGGAGAACAATGCAAGAGGCTTTTCTGTGGATATTCTCATTTTGAGATTTGCAATGGCTGTACTTGCATCCCTTTTGGGTTCATTTCTGTAGAAATTAGTCATCTGGTTTCCATGCACAATATTTGTGAAAATTGAATTTCAGCATCTGAACCAGAAGCATTTGCAAATTCAGCCAATAAGGGTTTCATGTACATCAGCTAAAGATTCCAGCCTGCTCTCTTTGCTCCATTCATTCAAACATTTGGCTAACTCCTGGCTGACCTTAGAATTTTCCTTTTGATCTTCAGAGGTTTTCAATGACTGGATCATCTGCTTTGGCATGGGTGAGATTTCCTTCACATCTCTTTGCAATCTTTGAAAAATCTATTTCTGTCATTGACATTTCTCCTTTCATTACTCTGAGGCAAATAATTCATTCATTTTATTTTCTAACAAAGCCTACCTCTTCAGAAAAGAAATTATCTTGCCAGCTTGTACAGATCCTGTTTGTATTTTATTTACCTGACCTCTTTTTCTCTTTATGGGCCAGAACAATATCTACCTCATGTGCAATTTAGTCTCTAACCTTTGATTGTGGTGTTATCTTTAATAATTCATTCTCTTATATACTCTGTGTTTCTCATTCTTACCTTTAATTAATTCTTGCCCTTTCTAACATATTCACATAGGCCTTGATTCATTCTTGGTGCATTCATTGCTATCAGATGATACGTAAACAGTACTTAATTGAAATGGTTTGGTTTTATTATTGTTAGCTTTTTTCCCTTCTACGCTCTTCCTTGACTGTTTTATCCCATTTCATCCCAAGTTTTCTGGTACCAAAATGGTGCTAAAAGCCATATCCTAAAGTTCTTGCTTTTTGTTTCCCCTCAGTCCACATTTGAATGCAACCAGAGTTCAGCTTGTTTAAGGGTTTATATAAGCTCTTGAGGATTTGAGATAATCAACAAAATAACAAATGGTAACAAACAATTTACATTTAAGTATCACTTTACGTGATGAAAGATCCCATAGTTTCAAAAACAATATACATACAAAAACATTTTAAATACAGCCACCTCTGGGACAGAGGGTGGTGGTAGCACATTAGTGGGGCAGGAAAAATGGCACTCTTCATAAGAGCAGTGGTTTGTCCTCGTTATCTTGTCATGAGATTTTTCAGACTGTCTACAAAAAGCAATAAAATATATAGGATCAAATCCTGCCTTCACTGGCAAGCAGCTGTGCAGCTGGTGTAGTGGGGGTTAACTAGTCCCATGTATGGCATAAAGAACGTCCTTCCATCCCATGGCAGAGCACCACAGTGTACTGGTACTTTCTGCCTAAGCATGGGCAAGGTGCAAGTCTGCTGCTGGTGAACCCTTGCCACTGAGGACATCCTACATAGTCTAGTTTGACTCCTAGCCTCACCCATTTTACAGAAAATGATGACCCTGTAGGTCATCAAGTACATCTCAGTGCATTACATGGCAGCAGCTTCCAGAGCATTCTTGTGTACATATTCTGAAACATGCCAGACCAATTATTTTGGCTCTGTGTTTGGAGAAGGGTATTCTGAATTAGGTATTCAGTCTAAAAGTCAGAATACCTGGATCCCAGAATCTAAAACACTCTTCTGTAATCTCATTTAGGATATGTCCCTCTGCACTGTATTTAATTCAGGGGACACTATTTGGCCAGAGCTGATTTCCATTGTGGGAGAGAAGTATGAAGACCTGTGTTTATATCTAGTGCAGACTGAAGATGTGGATATCCTATTTTAATGCAGAAAAGATAAATCTGAGTCTTTAAGATTTCAGCCCAAAATAAATTGCATGCTATTCTATCTACAGTATGCAGAATGAAAGAATGAATGAACCCTTCCAGGATTTGAATATGTATTTGCATCTAGGTATACAAGATCTGATGCTTACAACATCCAATTAGTACACTGAATTTCATGGCTACTATTATTCAGTTGTGCTCTCTAATGCACCCCCGGATTCTCCCCTGTGTATCTCACTGATGTTGAAATAAATGAGAGAACACTGCAAAAAATCAGAGAACGGTAAACAGCTGAAAGGTAGTGGCTTCAAACAATGTCACTGAAGGCCTTGAGCTACTTGATGTACCATACATAATGTTACTACTATTTCTATTTCTTTTTATCTGTGATATTCAAAAATCAGGGACACAGTTAATTGCAGGGAGCTTGTTCAAATATAGCTATACCATAAGTGATTTTCTTTTTGGTGCTTCTATTTATTGTTTATTTTCTAGACTCATACAGCAGGCTGTATTTGGAAATGATTTGGGGATATTGGCTGCCTTTATTGACAGAGCCTAGATGTGCTGTAATGCTGCTAAGTTTGGGTTCCCAGGAGAAGCACATCACTCCGTGACTGCTTCCTGATGGCTGCTTTGTGGAGCACAGTGGCACCATGATCTCAGTGAGGGCTCTAAGTGCTACTGTCATACAAATTAGAAGTACAGTTGCTGTTCAGTTCCATTGGTGTTTATTGTTCAGCTGCAAAGTCATGGAATTCTAAATAATTGTAAAGTTTTGTACTTTTTAAAAAGTTCCACGTGTTATCAGCTGAAGTATTGGTTTTTGTTGTTTATTTTCAGTTTAAGTTAACCGAAGGCTTCTGCTTAGGTGTTCAAAGCCATGGCAAAATGAGAATGTATTTAAGGCTCAGTCCTCACTTCTTTCTTAAGAAGGAAAAGCAAACAGAAAAGACAGTCCCAAAGAATAGGAAACAGTTCTCATTTGTGAGAGACTGAGATGGCAGACAAAGAAAATAAGACACAGATGGGGAATGTAGTACAAAAATACAGCCATCTTTATGCACTGTGCACAATTCCAGCCATCTCTCAACCTTGTTTACCATCTCTTTGTATCCGCGGTCATGGTCAAGATATAAGCAGACTTTGTAGATGGGCGCACAACCTTGTAGTCTCAACAGAACTCATTTAGCAACAGACAAGATTTTCTCTACACATCTCTTGATATAGATTTAATATTTCTGACAAGCCCTTTTCATAACCACTAGGGTGGTGACAGGAACTATGTGTGAAATCCTGGCCTCTTTGGAAAAAACTCCCATTGACTTCATAGATTTCATTGGGACCGAGATTTTGCCTGAGAACTCTAACCCCAACTTGTTACACCTGGAGGGTGTGGCAGCCTCAGGAAGGAGTTAAAAGAAAGGAGCCCAATGCAGTTGAGTGAAAGGGACTTAGGAGAGAGGTGGTTTGGGGGTGCTTACTCTGCGGGAAGGATGTGATGGCAGCCAGCCGGAGAACCCAAGATGGATTACAAGCTGAGGCCTGTGGTAGGCAGAAATTGCTTAGTTCCTATTTTTTGTTTCATTTTTGAGATTTGCTGAGGGACTCCAGAGGGACGCCCTGCAAGCTGCTGCTCTGGAAGGAGAGTCAGATCACTTTTCTTTGCTATAAAATGTCTGTTTGTTACAATACATACAGGTGTTGATGATCCTCAGAATCTGACAGGAAAACATTAGTGAAAATTAAATCTACTTAGCTTTTAAAAAAAAAATAAAACTGTTGTATTTTTCATTTGATAAATATACTTTGGTAGAAGCTCATCCAGGCTCAATATTTATAGGCTCACATCACCAGTATGTTGTTGATAAACAGACTTAAATTCATTTTCTGTAAAATTGCTTACAATTATCATCTAAGTTTGTCTATTGTTGCTTTTTCTCTGCTATGTGTAACACCATGCAGATGCATGGCTGTATTATGCCTTCTAATTGTTGACAATGACTCAGTGTTTGTAAATCGTTGACTAATTTGCTCTCACAAACCTATTATACCTACAGTTATTTAAGTGAACTGTCAGGCTGACATTACTTGTAAAAAAAAAAAAAAAAAAAAAAAACTAGGTTCTTAGATGGACTCAGAAGCAGAAACTACTCAATCAAATCAATAAACTGGCTTTGATATTTTTATTCCTGTTCATTGATTTCTCACTAGCCTTTTGTCTTACCTAGCCTCTATTTCACTCCAGCATCTTGTTTTTAAACTCCATTTTCTTTTAAAATATTGATTACTTACTTTTTCTCTGCTTATTTTTTCCCTTGCTGCAGTCTGATTGTTCCACTGGAACTCTGATTCCTCCACCACCCCACCCCCCCCCCCCTCCCCCCCCCCCCCCCCCCCCAATCTTGCAGATTTTGTTCAGTGACTAGGGGTTATTAATACTACACATATATTTAACAGATTAAAGTACAGGAAAGGACAAATTGTGAGTTAAATAAACCACTAAACAGAACACAAACCTTTCACAGATTCTGAATTTCTGGAGGCACAAAGTTCTAAAGATCTCAAATGTGAGCTATTAACTATAGTGAAGCTCTGACACAAGAGTATTGCAAGCAGAAACTTTGTCTCTGGCCCCTTTCACTGACTCCAGTGGCTACCGTTCCACAGAAATTGGCCCGTCATTAACGGGTGTGCATAGCAGGCGATTCCCAAGAGGTAATCGGCACCTTTGACTCCTATTGAAATTGCAGAATTCAGCATTTCTCAGAATCTGGCCAAGTGACTTCAATCACAGATGATGGCACTCTGTAGCAATGGACCCAAAATGAGACTGGGCATGTCACTACTGCAGTTTTCTGATACTCCTAGTCATCTTGGTTTCAGGCAGGTTGGAAATACCACCTCCAGAATAGTTGGGAATTTTGTCTGAATAATGACTGAAGGAACAGGGCCACTGTGGAAAATGGTCTGTTTTGTCATGTTCTGGCATTTCTGATTCTCACCTGACAAAAAGCAATAACTTAGGAGGAGCTTTTGTAATGAAGAGTACATCTAACCCACACAGAATTCGTCATGTGCTTTGGGAAGAGGCTCCGATTACTTCTTTTTATATTTGAACTAGTTCTGGCTCATGCTTAGTGGAGCTGAGTAAAACATTCACACCAAAATGCATGAGAAACCGATTTTCAAGGTGTATTGCAAGCTCCCAATTCAGCCCACTTTACTGAAAGATTCACTAATCCTTGTGAGTGTTTTAAACAATCCTGGGCTGATTTATCATTTTGTGTTGAAAACATTATGGTTTTGAAGCCAAAAAAACCCACCAACCTTTTGTTGTGTAGGTTAAATTTTTCCTTTGTGTTCAGGTTTGTTCAAACCCTAAACGCGCACCTTGTAACTCAAGGTATACTAGATTTTTAGATTATAGATCATATTAGATTATAACTGTATTAAGTGTTGCCTAACTGGGAGGTGGTTCTTTAAATAAATGTATAGAAGAGGAGGAAAGTAAAATATATTAATTGGTTGCTGAGACTGAGGTTCTGAGGAGATAATTGTAGGAACAGATCTTCCTAGATTTAGGTCACTCTGGACCTTTGCAGTATTGCCATCCCCAACTGTGCAAAAGTGATGAATCCAGGCCCAAAAATGAGCTCTTAAGTAATATCAGTATATTTTTATTCGTATTGTTTACATTTTGGTTTCTGAGCCTTTAGGGTACACTCAGGTTACATTTTGGGGGCTTCTCTCTGCAACTAGGAGGGCGAGAAATGTACTTTGTTTTAACAAAAGCTTAGGTTCCGTTCAGGGGCTGGGCCATTATCGAGAACACTAACTATTGTGAGACTTGTGATACAATTGCAAGCGTCGGTCATGTTGCCATTGCCTTAAATTTCAGTGCCCTGGGTGATGTTCCAGTGGAAGTAGACATTGATGAATTCTACAGTTTCCTTGTAAACAAGATTGCACCAAAGAAAATACCAAAGTCCTGTTTCTCCAAACTCAGAACAGACTAAGAACAAAAGGAGTGATTTCTTAGTTTACAGCTGAAGCCTTGTTGGCCAACAGACCTGTAAGCTCACTCTCCAGCTTTCTCCAGGGTACACACACTGCTCACAGGTACTGCTCGGCTTTCTTGCCTCTGCGCCCCCGCCCCCCTGTTCTTGTCTGTTCAGTTTCTGTGTTCTCTCTTTTCCCCTCCCTACCCTTGTCACAGTACCCAGTGGAACCCTTTGACCACATGGTGCTAGTTTCTGGGCAGATTCTATTAGGCCTTGTTTTAGATGCAATCCTTTCCCTGTCTTTACTTATCTTAAATGAAGGTCTTGTTCATGCATCAGTTTGAACGAGATTCTAATTCAACCCATAATAAGGTTTCACCCAGCTCATTACAATAGCAGGTGCTGTAAATCAGCTGCAGTATGAGAGAAACCTGAAAGACATGTATGGTAACTGGACTATGACAAGAAAACTGTTCAGTCAAACTTGCATATTTATACTGAGTTACGTTTTGTGTCTGAAGACTTAAAAGCTTATCCCTTGGTTACACTAGGGATGTGTCCTCCCAGACAATGTAATATCATTCTAATCAGTACACTTCTGTAGAGCAAACAGTCTTTATAGAGATTCAGACAGAGCTAACTTAGAATGAGTTGCACCTGACGGTGCCTTCAAACATGTTTCAAATGTATCTGCAATGTTGTTGAATCAAGAATTGATTTGAAGAGTAGATGAAGCAGGTGTGCAAAAGTTTATTAAAGAAATGTTCTAATGTTCTCTCCCTATTTTCATGTTTTGTTGTGTATATTAAAAAAAAAAACTCTTTCTAAGTAAAATGCAGTAAGTTGTCTGACTTCCTGTCTAGATATATTCCTTTCTTCTGTGACACTGTGCTTGTGTGTTTGGTGGGGGGTATTTGTTTCAAGTAAAATTGAAGGAGATGGGGGTGGGGGGATTTGACAGAAACAGAGGTGTGGGGGATTTTAAATGGCATCTTGATTTAAAGACAGTTTTTCTGTGTGACAAAAGAAAAGCCCTGTTCAGTTTACTGAATTATGGCTCTCATTTTTGTAATTACTGTAATATAGGAATATTACAGATCTAATACAAATTCCTCTCTCCCTCCTCCTTTTGAGATGGTGCCTTCTTTGTGATCAAATGTAATATGCATCTAAAAGCATTAGCCTAATGCTTACATACATGGGAAATATAAGCTTTATGCACAGTTATAGTTATTTCAGAAATTTTTTAAGTGCAAATCTCCAACTGACTTGGTTTCATAAACCCATCAATATGGCTCACATAGGCACTTAAAGCCTTTTAACTAGGCCCTGATCCTGCACCCATTGGTCCCAATCATCAGTTAGTACATCCAGATGCTTAGCACAGGCATGGAAGAGGGGAACAAAAGTGGCCCCTTTAAGTATTTTTGAGTTCCCTGGATACAGGTGTCATTGGGAACCACTGCAATTCCTGGTGTCAGAGCAGCCTTAGATTTATCTTTTCTGCATTAAAATAGGATATCCAGTTATACCAATGTCCATTTCAGGATTAGGCCCTTTCCTTTCAAAATCTAAGGGACAAATGTTACGCAGCACCTTTTTAAAATGGAAGGCCATGTTGATTCTGGTCACTTTCTTTTCACTCATTGTCCCCTTTTCTTCCTTTGCTGCCTTTTCCTTCAATGTACTTTAGTGTCTCTTGAAGATGTGATTTTATTTATTTTTTTACAGACTGGATTTTCTTATGAAGAAGAGTAAAACCACAATTAATATTTCCACTTTTCTGGTTTTGTCTCACTGCCCCTTGCCCCCCCGCCTAAGAGCCGGACCTGCTGGCTACTTCCGGGGCGCAACGCAGTGCCAGGACAGGTAGGGACTAGCCTGCCTCAGACCCACAGTACCGCCAACTAGACTTTTAATGTTCTGGGCGGCGGTACTGCCCGGAGCCGCCAGGGTCCATTTTCGAACAGGTGTTCCAGTCGAAAACCGGACAGCTGGTCACCCTAGGGCAGTGCTTCTCAAAGCCGGTCCGCCGCTTGTGTAGGGAAAGCCCCTGGCGGTCCGGGATGGTTTGTTTACCTGCCGCATCCACAGTGGGTTCAGCCGATCACGGCTCCCACTGGCTGCGGTTCGCCGCTCCAGGCCAATGGGGGCTGCGGGAAGCGACGCGGGCTGAGGGATGTGCTGGCTGCCACTTCCTGCAGCTCCCATTGGCCTGGAGCAGCGAACCGCAGCCAGTGGGAGCTGCGATCGGCCGAACCTGCAGACGCAGCAGGTAAACAAACCGGCCCGGCCTGCCAGGGGCTTTCCCTGAACAAGCGGCGGACCAGCTTTGAGAAGCGCTTCCCTAGAGTATACCAAGGATAATGTTTTGCTTAAAAATTATTCAACAAAAGGAAAGGCATTTGTGAAATATACATGTAAGCACATTCCCACCTGTGATCTGAGTATAAGGTTTTGAAATGCAGACAGAGCGAATATGCCTAACTCTCATTCATGAACCTGCTCCCTCTTTCTTTCCTCCCCCCTGCCCCCCATGCTATGGGCCTAATCCTATGGGGTACTGAGATCCTTCATCTCCCACTGTGAGAACACCTGAGTCGTGAATGTCTGTTACCCTGCAGCATGTGCACTCATTTACCCCTGTGTAAAGAGTATAAAATGCTACCACTCTGCATTGTACAACCCCACCTTGCACAATGTAAATTACTACTACAAAATTCAGAGCAACAGAAAATTAGGCTCTGATTACTGTAGGCATACAATGTGCTCCAGGGCTGGAGCACCCACAGAAAAAAATTAGCAGATGCTAAGCACCCACTGGCAGCCAAGCTCCCCCCTCCCTCCCAGCACCGCCTGTGGATCAGCTGTTCTGCGGCATGCAGGAGTCACTGGGAGGAGTGGGGATGGGGGAGGGGGCAGGAAGAGGCAGGGAAGGGGTGGGGCGGGGCTGGGAGTGGAGTGGAGCAGGGGAGGGAGTGGGATGAGGTGGGGTGAGAGTGGGGCTTGGGAGAAGGGGTGGAGTGGGGGCGGGGCCTGGGATGAGCAGGGGTTGAGCACCCCTGGGGAACATTGAAAGCCAGCACCCTCATGGCCACCTGTCCCTGCCACTGTAATACAATAAGTATAAATTCATGGTGGAAGGAAGGCTAATGTCTATCTGGTCCTAGGTGCTGTTTGTATTTTCTGGCTTGGCTGGTTGCTCTGCAAGTGAAGCACTTTTATTGCAATTCATTTCTTAATGTCAATGAGTATTGGATTGATGGGGAGTTAAGGGTGCTCAAATTCTCCTAAGAGGTTCTTTGAACCGTACAGGAGTGAGCCTATGTACAAAGGTAGCTTCTCATTAGAAAATGCCAGGATAAAACAAAGTACATTTTGTTACAGTTCAGAGTGACTGCACCTGTATTTTCCCCCTCAGTGGCCCACCCAGGGCATCCACTCAGGCTTCCAGCTTCCAAGCTGTTACCTCTCCTGGGTGGAAACCTGCTCTGTCCTCTCTCCTGTCTGACTAGGGTATTGCCTGGCTGCATAATTCCCTGCCTTCACTGTGTTGTTCTCAGCAGAGACAGGCTGCCCAAGCACACCTGTTTTCTACCTCTTCAGAGACAGACAACAGCATAATTGCTATGTTATAAGCTACCACTCAGCCCTTTCTGTGCAAGCCTATTTTTTTCTTAAGGTAAAAATCACTAGAGAGAAAACATACAAAAAACAATACATGAATGCTAATAAGCTTACCAGAGTTCACCCCAACCCTAATGTAGATTCTGGCAGGAGCAGTCCTTCAAATCACCACACAAGGGGTTTCCTTAATGTTATAAGTGCATCACAGCTTCGGCTCACAACAAGCACACAGTCTTGAGGCCTCAGCAGGTCCAGTCCTTCCAACCCTACCCTAAGGATTGGGGCTCTCCATGGAATAGAAGTCCTGTCCATTTTCTGGATAAGGAAGAAGGCCCTGATCCAGTTTAAAACCAGGCTATTTATCCAAAAAACCTTTCTCTGTCTGTTGATCCCTGGGGAATCCAGTTTGAACAAGTATATGTTCATCTCTGTAGAGGGGGTGGCTTCAAAGGACTGCTAATGGACAAAGAACATTAGCATCTGCCCCCTTCCAGAAAAAGGGCATACAATTCCACAATAACCTATATACAATTGAATTTTTAATATGATGTACCCCAAAGATATTAACCCTAATTCAATAAGTTCTATCTTAATTCAGCAAAGTTAATCTTAATTCCATACAATTTGTTCAGGATACTGTCAGTCTGTTACACATTTCATTTGTTAATGAATTGCATGATATGGAGGAGTGAAAACCATGTAATGCTTTTCTCACTTATATATGAAATTAGTATAATTAGGAATGTTTAGATTCAAGTATGCTTGTTAATGCATAATTCCGCAGATGAAGGATAAAAAAAAGGCTATGATCTAGACTCTTCAAGTACTTAGGCCATGATTCAGCAAACCCATCCAGTTCAGGAAAGCGCCTAAGTACTGCTTAACTTTGGAATAGGTGCTTAAATCTGATGGACCTTAATAGGGCTTAAGCACCTGCTTAAAGTTAAGCAGGGAACAGGGATGGAAATGGATTTAAGCACATGCCTAAGTACCTTCCTGAACTGAAGCCTTATTTAAAAACACTTCTCAATATATTATATTTTGAATTAGAGGTGTATTTAAAGTCTCCTTGCTTGCTTTCTGATTCTGACTAGCTAGATACATCTAAGTCTGACCGCTAGACACAGCACAACTTTACAGTCAATGTATATTATCAGCCACTCCCTATGACATTCTATGTAATGAGAAGTATACCAACATGACTAGGAAAGGGACGTTGATATCTATAATAGAGGATGTAGGAGTTTTCCCATGGAAAACTTCTAAATTTCAGACACAATTTCCTGAATTTTAGCAGTTCTTAAGACATTCCTGACCTCAAAATTATTCCCAAATTGTCTGTTTCTCTAGAGTTTTGTCCTAGAATTGCAGTATAAAACATTACCCACAAAAGACACTATGCTTTTAAATTGCTTTGTATGTACCTTGTTTATCCTTTTTTGTTCTCTAACTTCATTCAAGTTTCATTCTTATTTAAAACTAGGCTACCTTTAGAACGCTAAAATGTACAAGAAGAAACAATCCTTCCTGGGATGAAAGAATGATCCAGCAGGTGTTTTCCATCTGAGGCTTTTTTTTTTTTTTAAAAGAGGAACAAATGACGACTTTGTTTGTTACAGCTGTGCAATCTAGAGCAGAGGATGGATGGCTTAACAAAGTTAACTAGGCTATGAGCAGAATTCAAAAGTTATTGCTTTTCGCTAGAGAATGACTTTAGGCCAAGTTGTATCAGCAAAAGCTTTGGTTGACAGATGCTCAGCTGAAATTGATGGTTTGAGCCACCAAAGGTCCCATGATCTTACAGTTATTTTGTTCTGCTGGAGATGTCAGTTGCTCCTGGAAGCTGCAGAACCAATCTCTATGACTAAACAATAAAGCTACACAACACTAATTGCCAAAGAAGCTGCAAACACAACACATCAAGCTACATCATCACATGTTCCCATCACTTTACATCAGCACCAATAGGCTTTAGCATTTGGCTTACCTAGGCCATAGTATTGCAGTCTGGATGAGATGATCACAGCATCATCTGCTGCCACTTATGGTATAATGAAACAAAAAGCTGATAAAGGCCCACATGCTTCCTGCATCATCTGTGGGATAGATCAGAGTGGTACTACTGTGTCTAATGAGAATTGTTTGAGAGAGATACAAACACAATAGCTCTTCTGTCATGTCATATAGGATGACTCACCAATTCATGTTGCCACAACTGTGCTTTTCTATTAACTTAATGAGGGACAGAGACAACTAAGAAACCCTCTTGGAATATTTATTTCAGAAGACAATAAAAGAAACAAAGCAAAACAACAAAGACTGGCTCCACCAGCCAGGAGAACCTACTGCTATGTATCCTGGGACTGACATGGCTACAACTACACTCCATACTGCTACCTGTGGCATTTTCAAGGCTGTTAAGAAATGTGGTTCAATGTCTAGATCAGCAGCAGTGGTCTAGATTGTGTGTCTAACACCACACTTCTCTGGATAATTACACATAGGACAAACACACTCTATCATATGGTGGAGCTGCTTCTTTCACTCACAGGTAGGGGTCTGTGTCTGAGGTTAAATAGCTTCTGTAACTCTGGAAATTCCATCTGTCTAGTCACTCTATGTATATCCAAAATAATAGTGAATAGAAGTTAACCGTGTATTTGTGGTATTGAGGGAGCCTATTTAATGTTTCTCTTCCCCATTCTTTAGTGGTTTCCCAGGGCTTTAGGTAGACTAGAATCACAACGTTAACAGTGTCTTATGGGAAAGGACTACCTGAGCTGTATCTTTAGCCATGAACCTATACTGGTCTTAGCCGCTGAGGCTAAGGAATCATTGACCTCTCTTGGGGATAGACAAGGAATATCCCTCAAAGCAGACTAAAACCAGAAGTATACTTAAATAAAGGAAAATGTATTAGAAAATTGACTCAAGTTCAAAGACATAGGGAACAAAAATGCTTAGGTCTAAGGCTGTATCCAGCCTTGGCTAGGCAGGCCAGAAGCTCTGAATTTACAGTAGAGAAGGAGAGTATGAGTCAACCTCTGATTCATAAAACACTCAGCCTGTGTCTATTCTGCTCTTTTTCAGGGTCTTCTCTCTCTCACTTCTGTTACTAGCCACCTAACCAACTTCTAGTATCCATGATGATTGGCCCCATACTCTCCTTTGGGTGACTTACTGTACATTCTTCCTACTTCTCCACCTGAGGGACATTAGGATACGTTCACACAGCAATAAAAAGCTACGGTACCAAGTCTCAAAGCCCTGGTCAGTTGACTTGGGCTTGGGCTAAAAATAGAAGGATAGACATTCTGGCTCAGGCTGGAGTGTGGGCTCTGAGATCCACCCTCCTTGTGGGGTCTCAGATCCTGGGCTCTGAGATGAGTTCTCCCCTGGGGTGCCACATGGAACTGGGGTTACCACTGAGCCCTGTGACCCACCTGCCTGGGCTCCCTCTCTCATTGTGTTGCTGTGAGATGCTGCAGACCCACTCCCAGCCCTACACTTCCACCAGCATTCACACAGGTAGGGATACAGCCAGCTACAGTTACATACAGGCTCTCTGACCAGCCACTGCATGAAGCAACAGTTGAAAGGCTACAGCCAAGGTAACTCTCAGCTCCCCAGGCACGCACCCCCTCCAGAGCATAAACCCAAAATTATACTGTCTTGCAGTGCACAGGGATTTGTACAGTGTAAGCTCATAAAGTTTGCCTCCCCTCAATGTGGAGAGGAATATACAACAGCCTTTGCCCCTTGAGCAATGATTTCCCATGCACTTCACTCAAACTCACTGGTTTAGATAAAGCAAAACCAAGTTTATTAACTACAAAAGATTAAGTGATAGCAAACAGATTACCTAGTAAATTAACAAAAACAGCAAACTAAGCCTAAGATACTAGAAAGATAGGATATGAATTAGCAAATTCTCACCCTGGCTGATGATACAAGAAGGCTGCAGTTTCTTAAGGCACAAGCTACACTTGCTTTACAGCAGTAGTTCTCAAACTTTTGTACTGGTGACCCCTTTCACCTAGCAAGCCTCTGAGTGCGACCCCCCCCCCTTTTAAATTAAAAACACTTTTAAATATATTTAACACCATTATAAGTGTTGGATGCAAAGCGGGGTTTGGGGTGGAGGCTGACAGCTCACGACCCCCCCATGTAATATCCTCATAACCCCGGAGGGGTCCCGACCCCCAGTTTGAGAACCCCTGCTTTACAGCTTGTAATCCCCAGGTTTTCATACACAGGTTAGAAATCTCTTTAGTCTGGGTCCAGCACTTCCCCCAGTTCAGACTTTGTTCCTCGGGTGTTTCCAGGAGTCTCCTTGTGTGGGGAGTGAAGTACAACAGATGATATCACTCCCTGCCTTATATAGCTTTAGCATATGGCCGGAACCCTTTGTCCGAAACTCAGTTTGTGGAAAAAAAACTGACATCCCAAGTTGGGGTCCAGAGTCACGTGGCCTGGTTACATGTCCTTGTATACCTTGCTGAGTCGTAGCAGCCATTACTTACAGGCTCTCTGGAGTATTCTCAGGAAGGTTAAGTTCTTCCAGGGTCCATTGTCTTTCCTGATGGGCCATCAGCACTGTCTGGCTTCTTCAATTTTGTACTAGAAAGGCTAGTTGTGGGTGTCACCCAGAGTAAGCATGATTGAAATACAGATACATCGTCAATATTCCTAACTTTAGATACAAAAATGATACATGCATACAAACAGGATAATCATATTCAGCAAATCATAATTTTTCCAGTGGCACCTCACATGACCTGACTTGTACAAACTGCATCATAATTTATGCCCTAATCATATAATAATAATAATATTACTGTGAAGAACATGGGGTGCAGTGTCACCGCGGGGTCTCAGATCCTGGGCTTCAGCCTGAGCCCAAATGTCTGTACTACAATTTTAGAGCCCCGAAGCATGAACTAGTAATAGCCATGCCGCAGGTCTCTTATTGCAGTGTAGATGTACCCTTAATTTATTTCCTTGCTTAAAGAGATTCTGAGCTATTAGATTGAATCACTTCAAATTACGTTTGGGGCTCTCCAGTTGCTTGCTCAGATTGCTTCAATACACAATGTTAATGGTTCACCATTCAGGCCAACTAGCTTGCTGCTCTGCCTTTCCAACCAGATCAAATAGCTAATATAGCAGTATAGTTAATTACAGAAATATTGTCCTACAAAATTGCTTTCCTATTTCTCTAACAAATAGGGCACCCCTTAGTCACTATCCAATTTCCCAGATGATACAAATAAAGTATCATCTTCATTGAACTGCTTCCAGGCCATAAATGGCTGAAATATCCTGTTCAGATAATCATAGAAGTTTCCTCTGGCCTTAACCTGTCCCCCCACCCCAATCTGACCTGCTGTATAACACGGGCCTTACAGCCAGTGATTACTGCAAGTGAAATGGAAAGGAACAACTTTGTATCTGATTCTCTTCTTATTTACATGGATGTAAAGCAGGAGTAACTCAACTGAAATAAAAGGAGTTACGCTGTAGTAAAACCAATGTGAGATGAGAATCAGTCCTAACTTAAAGCATGAGACAGTGTAATAAAAAATGAAACACTTGACCCAGGAATAGTCCTGTAAAGTAAATACATGTAAGGCCTGATCCTATTTCCATTGAATGGGAGAGCCGATCCTTAACAGGCACCTTTGTCCTGAAACCATTTGCTTTTGAAGAGCAAACGCAGGAATTTGCCATGTCAATAAATCTCCATCCCCATGAACTTCACAGTGATGGACCCATTCACTTCTCAAAATGCTCTCTTGTTGCCATTGCTGTGCATGGCTTACTAAATTCAGCTCTTTCTATAGACTTCTGTCAGGCCTATGATTCAGCGCATTGAGTATGTTTGTGGCTCTGCAGAGACAACTCTGCATGCGTAGAAATAGTGTCACTGATAGAGCTCTACAATGGAACAGAAGGCTGTGTTTGAGACAGAGGCAGATACACCATGTGGTTTCCTGTCTCCATGGAAGTTCAGCAAGACTGTGTTTTGTCACAGTTGTTCAATATCTGCACTGATTGGTTGATTCATAAGTTTGAGGAGGCAGCTGTTGGCATTGCGCTGAATACCATTCTGCTTTCAGATTCTGACTATGTTAATATTGTCTTGTTGGCTCGTCTGGTAAATCATTGCAGCGGATGGTGGATTTGGGTGGGCAAGAAGCAGCGGGCATTTGTCTGGTTATTAATCGGAATAAAACAGAGTTCCTGGCCATTGCCATCAAGAAACCTCCAGCTCCAATATTAACTCTCTGGATGGGACATTGAGCTGGTGGCAACTATCAAATACTTGGGCAGAATCATAGACAGTGCTGGAGGATGCTTGCAAAATGTAGACGCTCATATAACAGAAGCTTTTGCCATATTTCAGGACCTTCTATGGCCTCTGTGGGGACATCGTGACATCAAGCTTGCAATAAAGCTGCAGAGCTATAGAACCACAGTTATATAAAC
>NW_020698074.1:5106563-5195697 GCF_002925995.2 Terrapene triunguis | reverse complement strand
CCGGCTGCCAACTAGACATGGAGCCATTGATCACTACCCGTTGAGCCCGACGATCTAGCCAGCTTTCTATCCACCTTACAGTCCATTCATCCAGCCCATACTTCTTTAACTTGGCAGCAAGATTCTAAGAGGTAAGCTCATCCCATCAAAACAGCCTGACTCTGTTTTTGAATAAAGAACAGTCAAATCAATATTGCAAATGAACAGTTTGTGACAGTTGATCAGCTAAATATATTGGCATAAAACAGTAATTGAATAACTTCCACCAATGAACAAATTTGATGAAAATCATCTGTTTGTGGACAATTTGTGAAAAGCGTAAAGAGTGAAGTTTGAAAAAACAAATCCAATTGATGCAAATAGTTAACCTATAGAGTTATACCTACCACAGCATTAAATTAAAGGCATTTTACTTTTACTAAGAGTCAAGCGTTCTGGGTTCTATTCCAGGATCTGAAACTCACTTAACCTCTTAGTACCTCAGTTTTCCTGTTGTAAAATGGGGATAAGAAAACCTACCTGGCAGGGATGTTGTGAAAATTAATTTTGCATTTGTAAAGTGGTTTGAGATGCTCAAACAAGAGCAAAGTATTATTTATTTTTGTGGCATTGTCTATATACAGCAGTCCAATAGGAGAGGTCAAAATCATTTCCCCCGAGGTACTCTCATTCTGCTTGTATTGTAAACCATTTTTACATGCAGGCTTATTTAATTACAAGAATATCAATAAGGGATTTGAATTAGATAGCCTCTACTTATTTTTCATGTGTCAGATCCACTTGAATTAATTTGTTCAATTCATTTGTATTAGCTGTGAAAATGTTCACAGAAATTGAAAGTTATGTATTCTAATGTCATTTTGATTGTAGTAAATTCTCCCCTCCCCCGCCAACCCCCCCCTCCCCCACTGCATTAATGTTATGGCAGCAGTGGATGTTGAACTGCATGCAGATCACTCAGCAGGGCCGGCTCCAGGCACTAGCTTATCAAGCAGGTGCTTGGGGCGGCCAAGGGAGAGGGGCGGCACCTGTGGCAATTCGGGGGCGGCAGGTCCCTCACTCCCTCTAGGAGCGAAGGACCTGCCGTTGAACTGCCGCCGCCGATCGCGGCTTTTTTTTTTTTTGCTTGGGGCAGCAGAAATGCTGGAGCCGGCCCTGTCACGCAGACAGTGCATATATGGCATTATTAAAGGTGAATGCCCTTAGTGTTCCTAAATTTTAAAAATGTGCAAGCTGAAGTGCTTTAATGCTTATTTCAGAAGGTAACACATTGAGAGACACTGCAGTTGAACCTGTGCTAGGATTTTCCAGCTAGAAGCTTCTGCTGCCCTGCCAATCAAGCTGGTTTGACTCTCTGATTCGCGGTCTAATTCAGGGGGACTGCTGCTTGAATGGTGTTTGATAGGGAGCATGATGGAAAGCAGGTGATACGCTCCATGAAGCTGCCTCCAAAATCTTGAACATAAGGCTCTAATTAAGAGTGTACCAAACAATTTGGCTTGGTTTGATATTGACAAATGTAATCCTCCCAGACCTCAAGGTTTTGAAGAGCTCCCTGCTGAAATGAAGCGTCTCAGGCTAATCTATTTTCAGAAGTGTGTTGTGAAGACCCTGGCTAGTTTGGAGAGTTCTGAAGAACTTCCATCCCACTCCCAGAAAGAAAAAGCTCTCGGGCTGTCACTTCAATATAGGTGAATAAATGCTGTAGCGATCTGTTCAACTGACCTGTGAAATCTCCCCTATGTAAAACAATAATAGCTTTACTTAAAAGTAAAATATATTGCTGCCTGCAGGAGCTGTGACTTGGCTAAAGTAAAACAAATATTTCCATCAGGTCCTATCTTGCTCGACTTTAAGCATCAGCCTGATGTTCAAGCATGCTGGATGTGCTCGACTCCAACTGAGGTCTTTGGGAGCTTTTGTTGCTTGATGCCTCTGAAAATCAGCCCATAGCTGGGTAGCTAGTAGCTTGCCTGGACAGAATTGTGTAGTGTAGTGTAGTGCGGTGCACCATAGTTGCCAACAATATTTAAGCACTAGTGTGGCCCACGGATCAAACATGGGTTTGATGTGGCCCTTTGGCATCCAAAAAAACAACAACAATCCTAACGTCACTGAACCATTTTTTGCATCTTCAATTCAAACAGCACATTTTGACCACTGCACTGAGCATTGTGAAGCAGCCACAGGCACTCACTCTGCTAGCAGGCAGCTACCCCCTAAGGCAAAGTGTCCTCATTTCATGGTTTGAAAAGCTTTGTGTTCATATCTAGCAACATATTCTTCTGCGCACAAATGGAGTTGTTTCAGGACACGAAACTTTTACACCATTTCAGACTGGTTCTTTGCAGGGAGTGAATCCTAATATTTAGGTTTCTTGATGTTATAAAGATTTGTGGTCAGTTCCCAGAACATACAGGGTCTTTGGAACAAAACTATACAGGTGACCCCCAAATAGTTGTGCACAAATGTTTACATAAGATTCAGGGTATACTGGGATAGTACTTTTGTGGCTCCTATTGCTCAGTGTCCTATGAAAGCTCAGTGTGTCCTAAAGTGGTCAACTTGCAATGTGCAATTTATTCAATGAATTTAACTCTTTTTTTCTAAACATTTTGAAAACAGGCTGAATTTTTAATTTGTTTGCTATTTCATGTTGTTCATTAAATGTTAGCTTTCAACCAATGGATGGCTCTCAAACTGTTGGCTGTGAATATTCCTCTGAGTTATCCATATCAAATTACCAATATTTCAGCTGTGATTGGTCAGAAAGTCACATGGTGTTGTTTCTGTTCCCTGATTTGATGATGTAGTTTTTATAACAGACTTCCACTTCTTCCTGAAAATAATGTTGTTTCAATACATAAAAAGTTGTTTTGTCTCTAGATAAACTTCGGCTGCAGGCCAGAAATTTATTTTCTACCAACATCAGTCTGAACAAAAATTCACTTGCATAAGTGACAGGTTACAAAGTAGCAGCCGTGTTAGTCTGTATCCGCAAAAAGAACAGGAGTACTTGTGGCACCTTAGAGACTAACACATTTATTTCAGCATAAGCTTTCGTATGCTGTAGCCCACGAAAGCTTATGCTGAAATAAATTTGTTACTTGCATAAGTGTTGGTGCAAAACAAATAAAAAGCGGCTGCAAACCTAGTCTAATTGAAACTATAATTAGAAGCCACCTAAATATTAGCTAATATTTTTTTCTGCCAACTACCATTCCAGTGATCAATTGATACCTGTCCAGCATAGTGAGGTTCAAAATAGTTACCTTGTGTTGGGTAATACCTTTTGTATTAAAAAAAATTATCATCTTTACTTTTTCATGTAATATGCAGGAGGTCAGACTACATGATCTAATGGTCCCTTCTGGCCTTAAAAACTGGCTTGGTCTACAATATCCATAGTAAGTCTGCTTTTTTCCTGCTTCCTTCCTCCAGTTCAGCCATTACTGATTTTATTCCCACTAACAAAATGTCTCTAACATAACAGGGGAAAAATCAGAACAAATGACAGTAGTAATAGAAGGAATAACAACAGAGTGTGGGTTGTATTTACTCTCTGTAAACAGCCCTGTGTAAAGTGTTGCCAATTGCCATGGTATAGGATTCATGTTGTACTTTGCCAGCCCACTTGATTCTGGGTGTATCATAGGAGATGTGATCCAGGGAGGCTGGCCTACACAGGAGAATGAGAGCATCAGGGATGGACTATCTTCTGCAACCCACCCAGACTATCTTCCGCAACCCACCCAGAGACACGAGTGTTCCCTAATACACCAGGAAGCTCAGCTGCCTTCATATTGCACTGTGAGAAGTGTAGTCCTCCAGGGAGCTCAGCCTATAGGAGACAATGGAGGTCTGAACTACAACCCCCATAAGGCAATGCACTAGGGAAATACAGTTTAATTATTTTTTAAATGATTCAAAGTTAAACATTTTGGGTAAATTCATTAAAATGAAATTCAAACTCAGGTCAAACTGATTCAAATAAAATATGCAGTGTTGTTGTGACCATGTTGGTCCCAGGATGTTAGAGAGACATGGTGGGTGAGGTAATATCTTTTACTGAACCAACTTCTCCTGGTGAGAGAGACAAGCTTTCAAGCTTACACAGAGCTCTTCTTCAGGTCCTTCCAGGAGTTGGTCCAATAAAAGATATTCCCTCACCCACCTTGTCTCTAAAATAAAATTTCACTTTGACTTTCTTGGCAGAAAATTTCAATTTTACAGATGTATTTTTTCCATTGGAAAATATTATCAATGGAAAATTCCTGACAGCTTTATAGTTGGTACCAGATCGGTCCCTTGTGCTTACATTAGTTATTCTGCTACCAAACAATTATCATTCATAGGGTTTGTGGGATTAGAAGCAAATTAGTTTGCTGACAGGATTTTCAAGGATCTGCTAAAAGGTCTGCTATCTGGCCATGATATGATTTAATTTAAATTCAGAGTTAATCCTTCCCCTTCTCTCAAACCTTGTCATATCCAAACATTGCAACCTCTCTACCGTTTCAATTTCTCAGGGGCTGATCTCCCCAGCCCCTCCCCTCAAAATCCCCACACAGGTTATGCTTTATACTCTTCCTCTGTCCCTTTGTGTTCTGAGGCCTTTTTGCAGTAAGCAGCAGCAACCATTAGCTAAAAGTGGGGAGTCGTGTCACATCTAAACTGTAAAAAACAATAGAATATCTGACTTGATCAATTGTTAATAAATGTAGGTTACGAATATTACTGTATAAGGCTCTTCAACTGGGAAAAGGTCCTGCAGACCCATAAAGATGGGAACCTTATGCCCTGAGTACCCACGAGAGGATAGGGGGACACTGAATTCTGGACCAAGGGAGGATAGGGGGTGGGAGTCCTAAATTGTGTGGGTAACACCTGCGGCAATGGATACCCCTGGATAAGTCGAATCAGTGTGTGTGGAAAATTAGTATCCTCCCCTATTAACCCTATTAACATAATAGGAAATCCACAGAAAAGTCAAAGTAGCCTGAGGCTGTTTTTTCAACAGCACATCCCTCGGCCTGCACCACTTCCCGCAGTCCCCCATTGGCCTGGGACAGTGAACCGCAGACAGTGGGAGCTGCGATCGGCTGAACCCGTGGACGCTGCAGGTAAACAAACCATCCTGGCCCACCAGCGGATTTCCCTGGCGGGCCGCGTGCCAAAGGTTGCCGATCCCTGCCCTACTGCATGAGCTAAAAGCCAACTGGCTCTTAGTTAAGGCTGCAGAGCAGACTCATTTTATCTCTCTCTTTAAGTCGTCTCGGTGCCACTAGATGGGGCAGAACACCGCACCCAGAAGGTGTGTGGGTTATACCATCTTAAAATTATATTTTATACAAAGATACATTTTTTCATTACAGATCCAAAGGCGGAAACTACCCTGATCCATTTATGGATGATCTTGTCTTTTTTTCCCTCCATATTCATGAGTGATAAATCTCAAAGCAGATTTGGCCTGTTCTTGTGTCATGGGATCAGCTGGCAGCTAGAGATAAGGATACTCAATTCCAAGTCAGAGCCTGGGGCTAGCCTGGGGAAGGGGGGGGATCTGAGCTGGACAGACCTTTGCTGCTTGGGAACAGGAGCGGTATGTAGCCCATACCCACTCTGTGCTCTCTCCCTATCTTGTGGTGTCTGGGCCTACACTACCAGAGAGGAGGTAGTTTGCTCTTTGATTTAAGATAAAGGGTTAGAACGACTATTAGTTACAGTCAGCCTATGAATATAAGTGATATGTTAGCTCAAGGCTACTGGCTGCTAATATTAGACTGTGTTGCTCATGCTCAGTAACTGTATGCTTTAGGTTCTGTCAAATAGCCGAGCTCTGGGCTAGTTTTGACAACACCGTGGCTACAGTGCTGGGGGATTGTCTGTACTCTGACTATAGTGTATTCCCACTACAGCTAACAGTAGTAACGCTATATCGGGGTTCACAACATTGGGATTTTTTTCAGACAAAAAGGCTACTGAACACAAAGTCACTGTGGTGAAAACAAAGAAAATGATCAGTGTATTCCCCCTTTCTAACACAGAGCCCACTGAAAATGAGAAGAAAATGGATTTCAAAGAAGCTGTTTACTGTACGAGTATGTTTAATAACAAAGCAAAAATAGATTGCTTAACATGTTGGAACATGTACAGTGCACTTCCCAATGTTATAAAAAAGGACTCTCATGCACCAACCACTTTACTGTGAGGATTGGCTTTTATATGATCACTGGTGGGTAAAGCTAGAAAAAACATTTTTCTAATAAAAGCAGCATGAGGGAACAATTTATTCAGAAATATTTACCCAGTGACTTGATGGATACTGTTAAATCTGGGGTTAACTGGGACTCAGTCTATGGGCTGGATTAATCCGAAGTGGTCCCAATAGGTGAAAACCATATTCTATGAATGGGTTCACCCTGTGGGAGGGAAGGTGCTGGAATCACCAACATCTGCCCTCTGTTGAAGATTCTGTTGAGGGAGTGCAGGTTTAGTTGGCAGAGTTTGCTCTGATTCAGTGCATCACCAAATCACTCTGTCTATACCCCCTCTCTGGTCAGCACAACCCAGTTTATGAGCTGCACTGGCCTCACTCAGAGTGGGGATTGGGGTTGCTTTCCTTCCACCCTCTGACAGACTTTCTTCTTTTCACCGTCCCTAGGAGACTTTTCTCTCCCTGGAACCTGTGGCAGGGATATTCATGCTTTGTAGAACCTCGGATAAATCTGCATCCAAATTTGAGATGAGTTCTAATTCAGCATTTGAACTGCAGGTGTGGAACCAACATGACGTTTGCTACCATCCCAATGATCGCTTGGCTTGTCTATTACTCTGTACAATGCCTAGGATCATGGGGCCCTGATCTTGGTTAGTTCTTAAGCACTGCCATAATAAACATGATAAAATAAGGTGTAAAGCAGTCAGAGATGCAACCATCCAAGCTTTCACGTAAACTGCAAAAGGACTTCCCCACAAGTGTAGTGGAGGCATTGGTCTGTAACCTGGTGTACTGTATCATATCACCTCTGGGAATTGGAGAGGCATTGCAAGATCCCTGTTCTGAACACCTCAGAACTTTGCAGAAGTTCAGATCCAAACTGCGTGGCTTAGGCCTGTCTCTATTTGAAATGAGAGAATGATTTTGAGGTGGTTCCCTTCCTCCTCTCACCCACATAGCTATGTAACTTTAAACACAGGGCATTTTGTCCCCTGTACAGCCCAGAGTGTACCAGATGCTTAATAAGGAGCTCCATTACTGTGCATAATGCTTTACTATGTGACACAGGTAGACCAGGTGCCAGCTCATGCCAAAGTCACCATGTCTCAATTGAACACTGAGAAATATGTAGCTGGAATCAGTCTGGTTCACCTGTGTGTTAGTATTGTTAAAATAGGTCTTAGCATGATAGAATGTGTTTAGACTTTCTTGAATGCGTGTGAGCTGCTGCATGCATTAATCTCATTTATAACAGCTGTATCCCATATTGTAAGGTAATATTTGAGCAGTTGTATTGTGAGCCTCTGCGACTGTATAAGCCACCAGACAGGAGAGAGGCATTAATTAATGTGAAGTGCTGATCTTCAACAGAAGGTGTTACATCCTTCCCAGCAGGAAAGGGTCTATTGACACCACACAGACTATTGTGGGATGTTAAAGGTAACCAAAGACCTTTGTTGTTCTACTCTCCTCCTCCCTCGAAGATGAGTCATGCAAGTGGGTTCCTCCTGTCAGCTGAACTTTCAGCTCAGAGCACAAGGCAGGAGGGAGGATAAAAATCCCTAACAAGTAGGAACTGATTATCTCTATGTTGCTTGGACTCGTGGGGTGGGGGGGGCACATGTTTTCTAGGCAAAAGCAAGGGCTCCCCAGCTGCATTGAGCCTTGGGTAGCCCAGGCTAAAGGACATGACATATAAGCAAGCTCTGTAGAAGACTCTATTACCGTTTGAAACTTAAGATTGTAACTCATTTGTTTGTGTATGTTTACCTGCTTTAACCTTGTAAATAATTGTTTCCTTTTCCTATTTAATGAAGATTTATTAGTTTATTACAGGATTGGTTACAAGTATTGTTTTTAGTGCAAGATCTACGTTGCAACTGACCTGGGGTAAGTGACTGGTCCTTTGGGACTGGGAGTAACCTGAATATTGCTGTGATTCTTGGTGTAAGGGACTATCTACCACAAAAGTATGCGCCCATGGGTGGCGAGATAGATGGGTGTAGTCCAGGGGACTGTCTGACTTGATGTCAAGGCTGCTATAATTCCTGAGAAGTTTACACTTGATAATTGGTAGATGAAATCTGAGTACAGAACTCACTATCACTTTGAGATTTGTGCCCGGCTTCCTAACAGTCTGCCCTGAGGTTGGTACTCATGCTCTTGAGTTACTGCAGCCAGCATTAGAAAGTGTAGCTATGGTTCCATAAGCTCCCCACTGGTGTAAATCGCTCTGGGAATACTCTGAATCAGTGCATCTAATAGCTGCTCTAGCCATGCCTGCTTCCCAACCAGCACTACCCACTTTGGCTGCTCTGCCAGCAATTCCCAACCACTTTGGCAGATT
Source organism: Terrapene triunguis (assembly GCF_002925995.2). Lineage (NCBI taxonomy): Eukaryota > Metazoa > Chordata > Testudines > Emydidae > Terrapene > Terrapene triunguis. The sequence goes on along the minus strand of NW_020698074.1, from coordinate 5,187,130 downwards.
TTCCACAAGCTCTGCTCTCCCTTCCAGAAAGTGACACATTCTAAGTAAAAGTGCTTCTAACTCATGACTGAGTAAGGACCTCCTCAGGATTTGGCACAGAGTTTGGGCTCAGATCCAAAAGAGACAGCGACTTCCTAAGTGAACTCCCTCTGATTTCAAGGTCACTCAGGAATCGAGCCGTCACTAGCTGATCCACGATTATCTGTTTCCCGCATACAAACATAATCCCCTGCCTCCCTAGCAGATTTGTTCTGAAATAAGGCACAGAGAATAAAAGCTTGAAAATTGAGTGGGTTTGTGCAGCGATAAGCAGCCAAACATCATCTCTCTCCTGCACGTCACTACAAAGGTGAGAGCTACCAGTATTGATTCGAGCCTAGTGTAGGACAGGTTGCGTATTTAAAAATAGCCTGGACATTACTCACAAATCACTCTGATTTTACTACAGAATAACTCAGCCTCAAACAACTAGAGCAGGAGCTGTTCAGCCAGCTTCAGGACCAGACTAATTTAGAGGAAAAAGTCTTAGACATGCCAGAGGCAGCAAATTATATTCTCCACTAGTCTCTGAAACGCATTATTTAAAAAACTGAAAACACAGAAGTTAAAAATGTATTTAAATACAACTGAGGCAAAAAAACCTGTTTAAAAATGGGTCTAGGCTAGTTAGAGCTCATTCTGTTTACATGAGCATAGCGAAAGCAGGGAACTATACTTGTCCTGATTCTCTACCACTTTGCTCCTTGTGTCGTACACAGGAGGTGTACAGTGCCAGCGAATGAGCTCTGCATTCACTTTGCACGTACATAAATGACTATGAAAGGTGCAAGGCAATGGAAAATCAGCTGAGCTGCTGCATTTTAAAGGGTTTTCCATTTATTGCCCCCTGTGTGTTTGTTTAGGTACCTTTTAAAAATGCCAAACATCCGGTTTGGTAGAACATTTTCCATTAAAATGAAAACAAGCTGTAGGTGCGCCCCACACTGAAAGAAATCCGGAGAATGTCTTTATTTAGATGCCTCGTTCCAGCACCCACGTTTGAAAATATTGTCCTTCGGCTGTTCAGTGATCCAACAATTCTATGTCTAGTCAAGTATCTTAACATAACAGGGCTTTCAGAAGCAGCACCATCTACAACCTGGATCTGCAGAAACATCTATGTAAAGTGTCTTAGACAAAGAAGAAACACCATTGTAACTGTTAATGTTTTACTTCCTTATATTCTCAGAAGATCTGCGCTCATACATTCATACAGGGTCTTTTGCAATGCCTTTATTTCCCCAAATAACAAGAATCTCTCCATTAACATCTGAAGCATATAATTTCCTCTCAGTAGGAGTACAGTTTGCTGCCCTCCTGCTCTAAATTCAGAAGTATTGATATGTGGTTCAAACTGTTCCTGAACAATGTTCTCCTGGGTCTAGAAAATAGAACAAGAATCCATCTTGCCTTGCCATGGGGAGTACTTCTGAGTTTCCTTTTAATGATGTAACTTACACTGCCAACCTGTTTACGAAATGTAATTAGTACAAACTGCTTTCTTGGTCATTTCTAGCAGCTTCCCCATCACAAGGGCCGACTTTCAGCTTTCCCCAGCGGTGCTCCACCCCAAGGCCCCACCCTCACTCTGCCTCTTTCCACTCCTGTCCCACCCCCCACCCCCGAGCGCCCCACCTTCGCCCCGCCTCTTCCTGCCCCTGCTCCTCTCACTCACTGCCAAACAGCTGATCGGCAGTGGGCAGGAGGCACCGGGAGGAGCTGATCGGTGGGGCCCACTGAACTGCTGATGGGCAGGTGGCTGGTGGGTGCTGAGCACCCACTATTTTTTTTCTGTGGGTGCTCCGGCCCCAGAGCACCCACAGAATTAGCGCCTATGTTTCCCATTTGTACTGGGCCAATGAAGAGTGTTAAAAGTGGAAGATCAGTTCCTAATGGAGATTGGCAAACCAGTTATTCTGGTGAGATTCTGAAATTACAGTTGCTGCTCTTCACAGAAACAAATTTTACTATTTGGAAAGCAAAGATGGCACTGGGAGAGTTAAACAAAGCACCAGCCTGTTCATTGTAGGGTAATTTCTATGCCAGTGTTAACTTACAAAGCTACAAATACCACCGCCATGGATCAGCTAGGTGGGAAGGCAATGGAAAGTGTATTTTGGTGAGATAATAAAGACTCTCTTCTTCTGTTTGGTTGTCTTATCATTAGGACTCTCTTCCCCCTGCCATTCTAGGACTCTACCCCTTAACTGTAGTAACTGGCAGCCTTTGTGATATGCAGTTAGCAGAGCATGGCTCTGAGATGTATTTATACATTTTCAGGCCAGATGTTAGATAATATATAAAGGAGTATAAATTACACCTTGAATGGGGGATGTGGGGGTGGATAGATGAGTGTAAGGTCTTATTTTTAATGCTGAGGGGCTAGAAGAACATATGAGTTAGCGCATATATCTGCACGGGGGCTCCTAGTGTAACCTACACATTGTTGTAAGTGCCTCTTCCTGATAGACCCAGCTCTTCTGTCACTTGGACATGGACACTTAAAGCTGTGTGCAGTCACCTAGCCCGTGGCTTGCTGTCTACTGTGGATTGATGGGACTCCAGCCCCTAGAGCCCTTGTGATGTCTTCAGAGCCAGATGCATGCATCGCCCATCTGTTGTCAGTTCTTTAGTGTGCAAGCGTACTTCTGTGTACTACAAAGCACAGGTGCAACGAAAGGAGAGGTCAAGTGCCACAGGGTCTACCGCACAGAACTGTTGGCTCATCATTTGTGATTGGGAGCCACAGATGGCAAATCACAGTGCTGTTGGCAGAACTGGAGTTTCTGATTTGAGCTTTTACTGAATGTAAGTATGTATTTATTATTTTGCTAGTGACTGGATTCCTAATCTTTGCATGCGCCCTTGGAAAGGGGACTTGTTCACTTACGACATTCATCTCAAGACCTACAGGTCTCCCCTATTACTCTTTTTCATGGTAATGACTCCTGTGTTTGACAGAAGTGTGTTTTTGGCAGCATTTGAACTTAGTTTTTAGGAAAGAATAAGTGACAGCTGTAAACCTCCACTGCTTAGTCCTGCTATGAGTGCAGGGGACTGGACTAGATGACTGCTCGAGGTCCCTTGTAGTCCTGTGATTCTATGAGTAATATATACAGGCAGTTGCAGATGCATTCATATAGATCATGAACTGAAACAGCTACTTTAAAAAAACTTTGTTTGAAGAAGAAAAATCAGGCAGCATGAAGATCGTCAGAGTCTTCTGCTATTATATGACATGTAGTTTTAGGGATTAGGGAGGAAGTAGATGCTTGTGTGGTTAAGAAATGTGAGTGGTAGTCTGGATTCAGTGCCTGGCTCTGCCAGACTTCCTATGTAATCTTAGTCAAGTCGCTTGTCTGTTCCTCAGTATCCTAAACTATAAAATAGGAATAATACTTTTTCTATGGTGTCAGGCTATTCATGAATATTTGTAAAGCATGTTGGATCCTTGGATGTAAGGTACTATAAATATGCAAAGGATTATCATAGCTATGCCCTTCCTGATCTTAGAGTGACAGTGCTGTTTTGTTGTTTGTGTGGGTTTGGGCTGGAGCTCTGGTCTTGAACCCACCCTCCACCCTAAGCTTCCGAGTTCAAGTCTGAATGTCTACACATCTATTTTTAGCACTGTAGCGTTAGCCTGTAGACCCAGCCTCTGAGACTTGCTGCAGACTTGCTGCGACTTGCCAGGGCTCACAAGGAACTGAATCCAGAGCTCCCAAATCCCAGGACAAATTGCTCTATTTTTTCCAAGCTGTCCTACTTTTCTTCCCTGATGTTATTTTTGCTCTTGGTACATTGATGCTCAGGGGGGAGTGGAAGGGGAAGGAGTTTTATCAAACCTTATCCCTCCCTTTCCTTCAGGAGAAAGCTGGATATAATCCATTGCTTGCTTTTTTTTTTTAAGTCTGTCATTTAAGAAAAGATTCATCTCCTATACAGAGCCATTAGCCTCTTGGTTGGATTTTTGGGAAGCAAGGCAATAGTCACTTTAGATACCTTGATTATTTGTTCTGGGATTGAGGCTAAATTAACAAGAGCCATGGCAATAAGTTAAAACTTTTTCACTTTGCTATGCCTTGTTGGGACATATATTTTCCTGCATTTTTTCTATCCATATGTTAATGAGTTTCAAGAGTTTAGGTGTGTCCTGAGTGACTGATCTAAAGAAGAGCTCTGGGTAGCTTGAAAGCTTGTCTCTCTCACCCACATAAGTTGGTCCAATAAAAGATATTACCTCAACCACCTTGTTTCTGTAACTTGTTGGGGGGGAAAGATAACATGATCCAAAGATGTTCTCTTCACTAAATGATACAGAAAATGCATAATTGCTTATGGGCTGAGTTCTTCTACCATATTCTATCCCTTCATAACTGAAGAAGTTGGCAGTGTGAGAGAGGGACCTTTCCAAAATGATGATGGGTGATCACTCATTACCGAGTATGATCATCTTCCATGGGAGTTATGGGTCCTCAGGTGGCTAATAAGGCCACTCCTTGAACCACAAGTTCTATTGCAATGAGGGCAGATGTTTTCAGGCTCAGCAGGAGGCTGTTGACCATGACTGGAAGCCAGTCTCTCCTTCCTTCTGCACCTCTTGTCCTCTTCAGCTTGTCGGCGAGCAAGTTCAAAATGCAGGGGACCATCACTTAGGACTTCACTCCATTTTAAGCGATCCTGGGCAAGTGTCTCCCAAGTGTCAATGTCAATATTACACTTTTTTAGGTTGTCCTTCTTCAGTAAGTCCTTATAATGCTTCCATTGTCCACCCATGTTATGGTACCCTTCTTTCAGCTGAGAGAACAGGACCTGTTTTGAGAGGTGATGGTCTGGCATCCGGACAATGTGACCAGTCCAGCAGAATTGCTGATGGATGATCATTGCCTCGATACTGGTGGTCTTTGCCTCTTCCAGGACACTAATATTAGTGCGCCTGTCTTCCCATTTGATCTTCAGAATCTTACGAAGGCAGCGTTGATGGTACCTCTCAAGGACTTTCAAGTGGTGTCTATAGGTTGTCCAAGTTTTGGACCCAGACAACAGTGTTGGGAGAATAACAGCTTGATAAACAAGAAGCTTGGTGTCTGTTTGAATGTTGTGATCTTCAAAAACCTGTGCCATAAACGAGAAAGCTACACTGGCACAGCTCAGGTGATGTTGAATTTCTTGGATGAAAGATGACTTCCAAGGTACAGGAAATGATTGACATTCTCCAGTGCCACTCCATTGATTTTGTTAGATGGGGCATTTGGAGCTCATTTGGAGAGGGCTGATAGAGCACTTTAGTCTTCTTGATATTAAGAGTCCGACCAAGACATGCGTAAGCATTGGCAAACACATTCAAGATAGTTTGAAGATCTTTCTCAGAGTGGGCAAAGATTGCGTTGTCATCAGCAGACTGAAGTTCCACAATAGATGTTTTGGAGATCTTACTCTTGGCTTTCAGCCTGCTAAGCCGGAACAGCTTTCCGTCCATTCTGTAAATGATTTCAAGGCCAGCTGTAAACTTCCCAGCAACGAAGTAAAGAATGACGGTGATACAAACCGCAAACATGGTTGGAGCGATGATACAGTCCTGTTTTACTCCTGTTTGTACTTTGAAAGGTTTGCTCTGGGAGCCAGTGCTGCTCAGAACAGTCGCTTTCATGTTATCATGAAGCAATTTTAGGACATTGATGTATTTATCAGGACATCCAATCTTAGAAAGTACAGTCCAGAGGGCAGGGCCGGCTCCAGCATTTCTGCCGCCCCAAGCAAAAAAAAAAGCCGCGATCGATGGCGGCAGTTCAGCGGCAGGTCCTTCGCTCCTAGAGGGAGTGAGGGACCTGCTGCCCCGAATTGCCGCAGGTGCCGCCCCTCTCCCTTGGCCGCCCCAAGCACCTGCTTGTTAAGCTGGTGCCTGGAGCCGGCCCTGCCAGAGGGCATGGCGATTCACTGAATCAAAGGCTTTAGTTAAATCAATAAAAGCCATGTACAGTGGTTGGTTTTGCTCCCGACACTTTTCTTGCAGCTGCCATGCTGTGAAGATCATATCCACAGTTCCACGATATGGTCGGAAACTGCTCTGTGACTCCAGTAAAATTTCTTCTGGCAGGGTCAGAAGGCGAATTGCAAGGATCCGTGCCAGAACTTTGCCTGCAATGGCTAAGAGGGAGATACCCAGTGAAATGAGGGATGCCCTGATTGTCACCCTCTTCAAGAAAGGGGATAAAGCAGATTGTGGAAATTTTCGGGGTATCTCCTCCTTTATCCAGATTTTAAGGATAAGCAGGTAAATCTGCCAAATTAGCTCTGGTCCACCGTCTTTAAAGATTTCAGCAGGGATCCCATCTAGACTCGCTGCCTTGTTGTTCTTCATCTGAGATAGAGATGGAGCTAATTTCCAAAATATCTTCCCTACTAATTATGAAGCCATCTCATAGGATTCAGTACTTAATTTGAAATTCAAAGTGATTCAAGACAAAGATTTGAACTAAATCTTTGATTAGAAGAATGATCCCAGTAATATTACATTTGGTAAAGGGAGAGTCACACCTGAGACCTGAATGTTAACTCTTATTTTATAGTAATTAATTTAATGCAGAATTATTTCTTTGATACAACATGGCCATTGAGTTACACTATCTTTTGTAGCAAAATGTTTTTACAGCACTTGTCACCAACAAAATGAAACTTGTATGGTGCTGTTCAGGAGAAGTGGTAAATCGATGTTCCTGATTCTGTATTGTATTTCTGTACGTGGTCATGGCTCTGATTTTCAGGAAGCATGCTAGTAGCACCATTGAAGTCAATGAGACTATGGTTATCTACACTGCAATCACAGGGAGTAATTGCAGCATGTGTAGACATACTCAAGCTAGCTCAAGTACTGGAGCGGTGAAGCTGCAGCAGCATGTGCTTCAGTGGAGGCTAGACACCTGAGTAATTACCTGGGCTTCAGGGTGGGCTTCTACAGCCTGCACTGGTTCCACAGCTAGCTAGATTAAAGAGGCTGCAATCACACCTGTAAATGCAGTGTAAACATACCCTATGCCCAAAGTTAGGCATGTGCTAAAGTGACTTTCTGAACTGAGGCCTATGAAAACAGAAGTTCTCAAAGCTCTTCTGATAGTATTTCTGGCTCCACACAAAGCAAAAAAAAAAAAAAAAAAAATCACAATAAAGCAAGATTTCCAGTTCAGCTTTCCAGGAGTAAGTTTTGAATAATATAGCTAAGATTTTGTATAAGCTTCTGAACTTTTGGACACTTATGTGAACCTTAATAGGTTCTGTTATCACTAGTATCTAGAGCTGGTTGAATGATAGACAAATAAGGTGCTATTTGTCAGCTATGTTATAGAGTTGGTCAAATGATGGAAAATTAGATGAATAATTTATCTGACAAATAGCATTGTTTGTCCAGCTCTGCTATTGACACAAAGAGTCACATTTGTCAACTATCAGAGCAGCGGAATAAGAAAAGAGCTCCCAAGAGCTCTCATTTGGTAGGGTTGGGTAAACTAATCTAAATTCATGGAATAATTATTCTCCAGAAACACTGTAATTCATTAACACTTTAAAGCAGCATTGCTGGGACTGTGCTATTGTAAATTGGGCAAGCGCTTTTAAAGAAAAAATATTCAGTATCCGTTTGTGCAAAGACTGCTTTACAAATTGCTTCTCATCATCTGCTCTGATACAAATCAATAGCACCCCATTCAAACTATATTCTCATTGTACTGTCCAAGATTTAATATCTACAGTCCATTTACAAATAAATGCTAGTATTTAAAAACTGCTTTGCCATGTGAGCTCTGGATTTTCTCTTAGTTTTACCCTGGTGTAAATTTGTTGATTTCAATGGAGCTACTCCTGATTTATGAGAGCAGAATCATGTCCTATGTTTGATAACAAATATAAAGAGAACAGGATACAATAGAGTAAATTACATATGAGCTTAGTACAGCTCCTCCTTGTTCAATCAGCTGAGGCCTAAGGAGTAATACCTCAGTTCAGCACAGCATTTATACTCAAATTTGCCCCCTGGCAGTTAAGCAGAATAATTTTATATCATGCTTAAGTCCATCCCTATTGAGCAACGCATATGCTTAACTTTAAGCCCCTCTGACGTTAGAGTAGAGTAAAGATGGGAGGGCAAATTTGTCACGTACACATGGGAGAAAGAAGAAGGACAAAATGCAGGGTCAGCTATAGGTAGTCAGGAAGTTCCTTCAAGAGGAAATGTAGCCAAACTCCAAACCTGGAGACAATGGACCTTTCTGTGCCTGGGTCCTCTAGATAGCTAACCGCTTAGTTTGCAAAATAAGCAAGGAGGAGGGGGCAAATAGATGAACAATAAGGGGTCATAAGAGGGGCAGATACATGTAGCTTGCTAATTATGTATGGTAATGATGGCAAATTTTGGCCAATCATAGAGCGATAGATTATCATAAGCAACTGCATATAATGCTTTGGTGTAAGTGTTTTCTTTGTTCTTGCTGACTTATGAGCTCAAACCCAATTGCAATTGAAATAAACGGATCACCCCCTCCCGGGGCTCCTTGCTTGATTAGCTGTGTCCTTCTCTCCTTATTCCTCAGCTGGAATGGACAGAAATTTCTATGACAAGCACATGTTTAAAGTTTTGCTCAAGGAATACCCATCTGAGTAGTTCCATTTTAAGTCGACAGGACCTCAGACATGTATAAACTTTGGACCATCTTTAAGTAGCTTGTTCAAGTGGGGCCTCGGAGAGGTCCAGTTTGAGTCTCATTTCTGTGAATTTGCAAGTCCCCAAGCAACGTGAACCACTGGATTTTGGGGGGCGGGTGGAGGAAGTGCTCTAATTAGTTTATTCCCACTCTTGTGTCTGGTATAGCAGCTCACTGTCAGGCACAACATCGCTCATTAACTAGCCAGGTATGAAGGATGACACATGTTGTTGTTTCTATTCCCTGTGTTCATTTTATTTTTTTGCTCAGATAATTAAAGGACACATTCTCCTAACCATGCACGCAGCCACAGTTGAGGATAAAAAATAAAGCTTGGAAATAACTGCAATAGTAAAGCAAAATCCACTTTCCACCTCCACAGGAGCACAAACGATAAATATTTTAAGAATCCAGAAACGGAACAAAGTAGTAATGTTGAATAAGCAGAAACCTCTTTTGCTAGAAGATTAGCAATTCAGGTTCTATCTTACAGGATCTGAATGTGTACCACCTACTGGCATGTCTCAAAATGATGTGATGAGCCATTGTTTTTCATAATACACTGAATACCATTCATAGTCTGGTATAAGCGCATGTTGACCACAGCTGAGTTTTTATGTGCCCTGATATCTTCTTTAAAAAAACCCAACAGCATCAAAGTTAAATGCCTACATTAATTAATGCCATTTCTTCACTCCAAAATAATCACAGGGACTCAATCCAGGGTCTGGATGTGAATAAATTAAACTTAAAGATCTGGCTCCTGCATCATAAAATGAAAGTCAACTCTAGTCTAAAGGACTAGACTGTTCCTAGCTTATGACAGTTTGCTTTAAATTGCAGACCTGAGTTCCAGCTGTGTTTTCAAAGAGTACTGCTGCAATGTAAGGAGAAACAAGCGGTTGAATGTATGTGAGCACTTATAGGGTTTGATTTTGAAAAGTTAGCTTGAGGGTTAATGTTAGGAATGGGCAAACCTTTGAAGGATCAGAGATTGTGTGCACCACACCCTCCTGACCGCAAGAGGGTTTGAGTCTAAACTTAACCTCTTGAATTTTAATCTTTACTCTACTCTCTTTGCAGCGAAGAATAAGACATCCTTTCCCTCTGAAACAATAAGCTAATTTCAGCTGCTTAGCTTCTAACCCTTGTCCCCTTCTAATGTGTTCACAGCTAATATTATTGTCTGGCTACTGAATTCTCTTCTGACACCTATGAACACTTTCACCAGTCACCTCTGGCCCTTACCCTGTCCTGTCTCAAACGACAATGCTATTCTCTATCTATGGAGCACATCCCTTTTCTAAAAGTGAGCTGATGAGAAACCTTGTTCTTTTCCCTGTACCCCTTCTGAGCCCTGATTTACCCTACAGAGTTAGGTCGATGCAAGGCAGCTTACATTGACTTCAGTGTCGACACTAAAATTTCACCCCCACTGATGAAACTCGCCCACTACACTGACTTAATTCCACTGCCACAAGAGGCATAGAGTTTGTTGATGTAATTAGGTCAACACAGTGTCAGCATAGATACCGAGTTACTTACATCGGCTGCTGCTGGCTTTCAGAAGCCATCCCACAATGCCCCACACTGACAGTTCAATAGGTGGAAGCACTCCTTGCGAGGACACACATCACCGATACAAGGAGCAAAGTGTAGACACGCACAAGCAGCATAATTACTATGGCATCTGTATGCCAAAGTAAGTTATGTCACTTCCATTTTGTCGTGTAGACATACCCTAACTTTCATCCACAACATTCCAAAGATACACCCTTTTGTCTCTCCACACTGTCAAAGCCCTTGTTTGTGCCTTTGTCTTGTACCGCAACTTCTGTAAGCTCCACCTCTCAGGCCCAGGTTCCTCCAGTTTTCCCCTCCTTAAGTCCAATCAAGATGCTGCCATTGGGACTATCATCCTGGCTCATTGCTCCAGTCAGGTCACCCACCTATTTGCATCCTTTCACTAGCTCCTCCTTTTCTACTGCATCAAACAGGAAGTTTGTCTTTAGGATAACGCCCTTCATCTAGTGTTCCTAAGGGGCTTCATATTGTATTACAGTGCTGATGCCTGCCTTTGCTCTGACAACAATGCCAGCCTTCCTGTACTGCCCCTTACAGGTGAGGGCCATCACCTTCTCCTCCTTTAAATCTCTCCTGCAGATGTTCCTTTGCCAAGATGTCTACAAGACACTGCTATCCCATAATGAGTAGTCAGGTAATAAACAGAGACTATCAATTGATTTTTGCAAAGCATGCTTCACTGACTTTTGCCCCATCCTCCCTCCTCCCATCCTGCCACTCCTTTGTCTGTTTTTTTCCACCTGGTGTGTCTTAACCCTAGAGGTTGAGCTCTGTGGGGCAGGAACTCTCTCTCCTGCTCATTTGTACAATGCCTAGCATGACAGGTCTCAAGCCTTGATTGGGGCATCTCGGCCAGTGCTTAATTTGTGCTGGGGCGTGACAGTTCATAGCCCCAGCACCTCTTTCATTACAAATGAAGCACTGATCTCAGCACTACTATAAGTACAGTATCCTCTTATCCATGGGTGCCAGGTAAAAGAGGCCCCAACTAGAGGCATGTCAGCCACTGCTCTGCCTGTGCTGCTCCTCTTCCTGCCCTGCCTCTTCCCCCCCAAGACCCTGCCCTCACTCCCCCTCCCCCAAGGCTCCCACCGTGGGTAGCGGGGTGGGACCTCAGGGGAGGAGGCTGAGCAGGGGCGGGCCTCAGGGCACAGCAGGGGGCATGGCCTCCCACTTCTAGGGAGCTTCCAGCGCTTGCTCCCAGCCTCCCCAAATGCAGGAGTCACACGCCGGCCATGCTCTTATCTCCTTGAAAGGAGAGGCTTTCTAATGAAAAATGCTGCTGACGCATCCTTAAAAAGAGTGATAAGCAAAATCTTTCATTATGTATGACTCATATGAAATTAACAGCAGTAATAATCTGTCAGTATTGTACAAAGGAACTACCACAAACATTTGCTTCCTTAGCTTGTAAAAATCCTTGGCCCGCTTGTCTACAGAGTTACGGGCTGGCCCCTTTGCACCACTCAGCTATCTAATCTAGATATCTAATCTAAGCGAGAGAAGGGAACTCCCTGCTGGTACAAGTGTTCCCATTTCCAAACCTGAAGAGTTCCTGGCAGATGGGATGTGTTCTGGAGGCATGGCATGGTGGAGCAGAGCTGCGCAACATCTGTCCTTCATTGGCATAAGGTGCATTAAGAATGTTACACCAGTGGTGCAACTTAGAGCTGCTGCTGGGCTGCTCTAAATCACATGCAGGATGGGCCGGCCCTCAGAATCAGGGAGCAGTAATGAGCTCTTTGATGCTTCACTCACTTCTGTGCCAAGCAGAGCTCTAGTACAGGAGAGAATCTAGCCCCCTCTACTTCCCCAGTGAGCAGGAATTCATTTACTTGTAAAGTGAGGGGGTAAGAGGCTGAGGAAGCTGTGCAGTTACTTTTCTAGTTTAAACAAAAACTGCATCTCCGAATCCTAAGGATGGCTGCAAAGTCATTGGGCAGGGGAACATATGAGTGTGTTCTTTATCGGAAATGTTTTATTGTTCCTGAAACATATGCTGCATATGATGATAAATATACCGCAAACGTCAACTTGCATCATTTTGTAGAAGGGATTATTGGGAGGACTTTTTTATGGGTTCTGGTTCTATTCTCACTGGAGGTTTTTTTTTTAAAAAAAAAATACCTGCAATCCAGACATTCCGAAGGCCACGGCAGAGTCTTCTTTAGACACAGGTGTGGACCATATCTGTACTTTTCATTGTCATGGTTTGATTTCATTCTTATCTGGCATGCTTACTACTTTACCAAACACTGATTTCCTATCAACTTTCTTTATACATTTAGGGCCTGATGCAAAGCCCATTGCAGTCACTAGGAGTCTTTAAAACAGTGCCTCCCTCCTCCCATTAGCACTTCTACATACACATTTTTGTGACAAAACAGAACTCCTGATTTTGCAGATAGGAAGCTGTTTTCTTGCAGCAGCGTATGCATGCATTTAGGGATGTTAGTCTTTTAAAAGGTTTTAGCAGAAGAGCACTGGAGCCTCATTCTAATCCAGTGTAATATAAACAGGTCTGTGATGACACCTGGGAACTGGGAAGTGGCACAAATTTAGACTCCCAGATAAGCCTCCATTAAGCTGTCAAATTGGCACCTGTGTCCATCACAGCTAGCGGAGTGTGTTTTTAGATCAAGGACCAAATTCAAGCCTAGTTCAAACAGATATTGCATTGAATTCAATGGAGTTGTACCTGCTTACTCCAGGGCTGAATTTGCCCTCAAGAGAAGTCTTTAGTCTACATGGAAACTGAATTATTCACCTTTCATCTTGCATTTTCATATCAAAGTAATGAAAACTGCTGATCTTAACCCTCCCCCTCACCCCGGTCCATATCCCCCTTCCCAGACAATACCTGTGATGGCTAACTGTGTTACAAAAAAGGTCATTCGGGATTTCCTCTTCCTCTTCCAAGTAGAGAGCAGCACGATGGAGTTTCCAGCAACTGTGACAATAAAGAGAATCCAAAGAGTAACCAGCTGCTCTGTCTGCATGGGGGAGGGAAAAAAAGAAACCAAGTAAATGGATCAGTGGGTGGGTGAAAGTGGCTTGGGTTAAACAAGGTGATGAAGACTTAGCTATAACAAGCAGGCTGGGAATTAATACAATGGGATTTAAATATGAGTTGACAATTGATTTTTCACTTAATCCAAAAAGTCTATTTTTCATCAGAAAATGTTAAAATGCAGCAGCGTTTTTTAAAAAATGGAACAGTGAAGTCCTGGTTTTAATTTGATAGCAGCTAAGTGTGTGGGGTGGGGGTAATAATTTCACAAAGCCATCAGAAGCACATCATCAAGAATCACTGAAATGGGAAGTAACCTTCAGTTTTCTTATGTTGCTCTAGTGGACGATTAAGTCTGTCTGACTGTAGAAAAGAAATTTACAGATGGGCTCCTTGAAGAAACTAGAGGAATAAAATGCTTTGCTTTCTAACCCAAGCAAGTATGGGTCATGCAAGTACCTCATAAAAATCAACTCATTATATAAGAGGAGGGCACTAAGACTAAAAAAAGAACATTGCCATATGGTACTAGTCAGTGGAATCTTGCTGTTCAGAGAAATACATAATGGCAAAATGCCCCTTAGAGGTAGTATGTGTAAAAATAATAGAAATGAAAGAAAGGTTACCCAAACCTTTCAATACCTCAAAGATTGAGCAACAAAAGTGAAGGACGTGTGAGGGAGAGAGAGATGCCTGTGTATGCAACCTGGGTTTTTTTTTAACCCATTTGCTCATGCTGAGATATGGATACAATTTCTGCGTCCACCCCCACTTTTTAGTAAAACTTCTTTCAGTCATTGGGGAGCACAAAGATCATGTTTTTTTCCTTTAATACCCATGCTGCTCAGTTCTTAGTTTTAAGAAGTACTGAACCTGGTGTTTAATGAGATTAAAATGGAGAGCAGACGTAGCATTTACACAACAGTTCATTCACAAAAACCTTGCCACTTATGACGTTGCCCATGACAAGTAGATTGTACTCCAAAAAAGGATTGCGCTGTTCTTTGACAGCTTCTCTTAATACACTGGCTGTTAACTGCAGTCCCATTCATACTGGAGTGAACTTTTCATAGTATATAACTTGTCTGGTCAGGATGTATTGCAGGATCTTAATGAAACAAGTTATTAAAATGTGGTAACAACAAAATATAGTGATCTAATCTTCCCCAGCCTCTCTACTCACACAATTCCCATTGTTACAAAAGTGTAGCTGGTCCGGATTTTAACCCTAATGATAATGTTAAAATTCAGGCAGTTCCTAGGCCAGGGGTGGGCAAACTTTTTGACCCGAGGGCCACATCGGGGTTGCACAACTGTATGGAGGGCCGGGTAGGGAGGCTGTGCCTCCCCAAACAGCCTGGCCTCTGCCCCCTATCCGCCCCCTCCCACTTCCCGCCCCCTGACTGCCCCCCACAGAATCCCCAACCCATCCAACCCCCCCCCACTTCTTGTCCCCTGACTGCCCCCTCCCGGAACCCCTGCCTCCTACCCAACCCCCCTGCTCCCTGTCCCCTGACTGCCCCAACCCCTATCCACACCCCCACCCCCTGACAAGCCCCCCAGGACTCCCATCCCCTATCCAACCTCCCTCTGCTCCTCGTCCCCTGATCACCCCCTCCCGGGACCCCCCACCCCTAACTGCCTCCCGGGACCCCACCCCCTTATCCAACTCCCCCTGCTCCCTGTCCCCTGACTGCCCTCCCAACCCCTATCTACATCCCTGCCCCCTGACAGGCGGCACAGGTCTCCCCAGGACTCTCACTCCCAACCCTCCTTGTTCCCCACCCCTTGACCGCCCTCCAGAACCTCCACCCCATCCAACCGCCCCCTCCTCCCTGACTGCCCCCCAGGATCCCCCGCTCCCTTACTCAACTCCCCCACCCCCGTTCCCCTGCCCCTTACCAGCACCAGGAGCGTGCAGTCGCGACACCCGGCCAGAGCCAGCTGCGTTCCCCATGCTGTTTTTCCCTTCCCCGAGTCACTAGCTGCAACCCCAGAACGTAGGGCACTGGGAGCTGGAAATGAGGTGATGAGCTGCAGATGAACGAAGAGCTGAACTTGTAGCCACCTCTGGTGAGCTAGAGGAGCTGCTGGAGGGGAGGGTCTGCTCATTGCCTAGCCTGCTGGGTGGAGATCGGGTACACAAGGCTGCTGCTAGTGTTAGTGGCTCTCCTGAATTGCTTGGTGGGGATGGGGATGGGGACAGGAGAAGGTCTGCAGAAAAAAAGTTCCTTAAGCAGCACAAAACAGAGGGGAAACATCTCTCTGACATACCTCTCTGCAACACAGCTGAGCAGGGAGGAGCCAAGTGGGAAGTCAAGCCCTGATGACCATAGCCAGGAAATACTCAGCCATGGGAGTGGAGAGAGAAGTTTAGAAGGGAGCAAAGCCAGGTGCATCTCACTCCACTGAGCAGTGCTACGAAAAAGGGAAAGTTTTGCTCCTTCTAAACTTTTGTCTTGGGGTTTGGCTTGCATCTTCTGTGTCTGAACTGGTTCACTATTCACTAGATAGGACACAATAATCATAGGACTGGAGGGGACCTTGAGAGGTCTTCTAGTCCAGTCAGTGGCGCCAGAACCGGGGGGGGCCAGGGTGCTCCCACTTTTTGCCAAGGCTGACCCTGCCCCCTTCCCCTCCACTCCCCCTGAGGCCCCACCCCCCCAGCCAGGCCAGCATGGAGCCCAGCTGGGGAGGGGAGCCTGGGCCCAGGGCTGAGAGCAGCTCCCGGCCCATATCCCCGCCCCCCAAGCTCTTCACCCAGCCCAAGGCAGGTGGAGGGTCCACGACTCTGGGCCAGTTCCCCACAACTGCCTGCATGGCTCTCCCTGACCCGGCTCCAGATGGGAGGCGGGGGCGCTTCGGAGCCGCAGCCCGGTTATGGTAAGAGCAGCGCCGCAGTCAGCTTTGGGGAGCCACTGACCCTCCACCTGGACTGGGGGCCTGGAGACATGGGCCAGGGGCTGATCTTGGCACCCTACCCCCACCCAGGTTCCCTGGTCCTTCTCCAGCGTCTGGCTCGGCAGGGCTCGGAGCCTCTGGGGGGAAGGGATGGGGCTTCTGGGGGCAGAGCCCCAGGGGATGGGAGCCCCTGGCCCCCCCACCTTTGGGAAGGTTCCGGTGACCCTGAGTCCAGTTCCCTGCTTTTTAATTCCCTAGTTACAATTTGTTTTCTTTACGGCTTGCCATGATGTTTGTTGCTGAAAAGTAACCTTTACATATTAGCTAACATTTGTCACTGAGGGCAAGAGATTGACACAAGGGATGAGTTCAGGATAGTGTTTCTTGCTGGGAAGTGATGTGAACTATGAATGAGACCATCTGCGGTCTCCCTTTCAGTGGTGCAAGTCAGGAATATTTCCTCAGAAATCAATGACTTTATGCTGGTGACGGTGAGAGCAGAATCGGGGCCTTTGTCACTAAAATCTTCTTGAGGTTTTGCCGGAAGAAATAAACGTGGATTTTAAGATAGCGTGGCCCATTCATCTGGAGTACAAAGCACATTCAGCGTAAGAAGAACCAATGCCATATAAATCCTAGCTTGCTTAATTAAGGAGCAATACCTGACTGCATGTAATTCAGTATTCTATGGAAATGGACAACAGAACTACCCACACACAGATAATAACTCAGTTAAATGACAGATGAATACAAAAGGGAATAGTTGCCTGACATTAAGATTACTCAAAGGAATCGATCAAGAAATAAGGCTTCCATTCTTCAGTCCAGCAGGGATTTACATCACTGAGAGAAAACAGAAGAGGTGCACTAATATGAATTAAGGATCAACAATGACCTGTTTTAATTATCATAGCCTTTGCAGGCTGACTTCAGCCTTCATTCAAAACTGCATCCCACTGACATCAATGTGATCCAGGGCAGCATCTGGCTCTATGCTTACAATGCTAATGATGTATAAACATAGATTATTTAATTTTCATTTAATTTACTTGTTTGCTTTTTAACAAAAATACTTGTACAGCAACTTCCAGCTAAGATTCTGAAAATTATTCACACATCACTTACAATGGTCTCCATTAAAAAGTAATTATTTCCCAACAGATGTCAATTACTACTTATTCTTTAAAAAAAGGGGGGGGGAGCAGGAGATGGGTTGTCTCCCATACCACAGCATGGCAACTCTTGGCAAATGGTAATTTTGTAAATGGTGACTGCTGTAATTAATCAGCACAACATCACTTTGAGGTAGGTATGTATTCTCAGCCACTGCTTACAGATGGGTACACAGTTTAATTAAGTGACATGGCCATGGTCACAAAACCAATCAGTGGTAGAGCTGAGCATGGCAGACAGGAGCTCACGGATGTTTGTAATCTATTGTAACTACTACTGCTCTATGAGATGACTGGAGTTGGAATGTGGCAGTATTTGTCACCTGAAGCTGATATGAATATTTTGCTAATTTACTTTACGATTAAGAACAACCTTTGCCCATGAACCAAATTAGAAAATTGCATCGGAAACAAGAGGAACGCTGAAATTGGCCTTCTCCGGCATTTTGTATTCAGACAAAACTCCATTTGACTTCAGGGAGTTTTGACTGGATGAAGACTGCAGGACCAAGCCCCATATGGATCATTGTGGCTATTTTGGAAGTACGTTAGCTCTTCCACTGTACAGCATTTGAATCTGCTCAGTGTGTTTTACAAGGGAGCGTAGGTATCATTATCCCCATTTTATACCTGGGGGCACAGAAGTGAAGCGACTTGCCCAGGGACCCACATCAGGTCAGTGACAGAGCTGGGAATAGAAGCCAGGGCTCCTGACTGCCAGTCCAATGACCCACCCATTGGACCAGGGTGCCTCTCAAAAGAAAAATGCATAACTTGATTACTCTGAGTACTTTTGGAAGCTGTAAGGCTGGTATTTGCCTTTTGGTGATGCTCTAATTAAAATGAATGGCCTTCGCTCTAGTTGCCCCCAGCATGGTCTAGACAAAGGCAGTACATATACTGTGTGAGAGCTGCTGCTTTTTCTCCACTAACAACTAAAACAGCATCTGGCATTTTGTCTCACATGGCAGGATGTGATTGGAATAGAAAGACAGAAATTTCTATCAATAATAGATGTCAACAGTGTCATTTTCACAATACCTAGCTCAGAAGTGCCACTCTGCTATGTTTGGGTAGGAGATGGACAGTAAATGGGGACAGCCTTACTCCAGCTGGATGATTTACTCATCCCCACCCCTCCACACAGGCACCCTTCAGGAAAAGGATAACATCCAAAGAAGTGGGATGTAGCCCACGAAAGCGTATGCGCAAATAAATTTGTTAGTCTCTAGGTGCCACAAGTACTCCTGTTCTTTTTGTTACATTTCTGAATGTCAGCAACTAAGCAGCATTTCTTTTTCCTTATTTACCTTTTCATGTAGTGAGTGTTCAAGGAATAATTACATAATTTCTGCATTTATAGAAAATTAGCTAATAGAGATATACTGGATCAGTCAATGGTCCATCTTATAGTTATGTTACCGATGTGTGAGTAAGTGTAAGCAGGTCTAAAGTGTGTAGTTAGTATAAAGGAATCTAGCCCACATGTCACAACTGCATTTAATCTGTAATGAAATTGTCAATCCTGGTTAACAAGTGCCCTCAGAAAAATTCCCTTGTACCTATTGCTCCTGCAGAAATCCACATTCACATGTACACAAACATACACAGCAGCATACATGGAAATAAAGTATTTCAATGCATCAATACTTTCACTATTACTTAGCACTTTCAAAGTGCTGTAGAAACATAAACTAATTTATTCTGACAATGCCCATGAACTAGGTATATATGTCATCACCACCATTCACAGACTGAGAGACCAAGAATCAAAAGTGACTTGACAAAAGCCACACCAAGACTGATGGGCAGAACCAGGATTAGAACTCTGGAGTTCTAGCCCCTGGTCCAGGGTTCTGTCCATGAGATAACACAGCCTCCCAAATGTGCTTCCCCCACTTTTTTTCAGGGACACAGGAAGTACATTGAAGTTGTTTCTGGGCACACCCATTGCACCCTAGTTTGACATTTTAGCACTTCACTGAAATTTGTTCCTGAATCGAATTGTTTAATTTTCTTTCCCCAGCAGGTCACTCATTGTTTTTGATGTGGTTCCTTACCATAAAAGGATTGGGCCTATTAATGTATAACTCATGCTAGTAATGTTCTATTACCATTATAATAATTGAGGGGTTTATCAAATACTTAGGGGACTCTTTCCTTGTCGTCTCTTGATGTTGATGCATGTTTCAGGAGAGTTACATCGATATTAAGAATTGGATGATGAATAAACCATATCAATAAACCACAAAAGATTCAGTGATTCATCTAAATTCATAATTCAAAAACCAAAATCTGTGCCCAATCCTGCCCATCCCACTGTTGAAGCAGTTCTCACTAATTGACTCGGATTAGCTCCTTTTCAAGGAAGTGAAGCATATTCCTGCCCACATAGATGATATAAATAACTTAGAATCATAGTAACAATGATAGAACAAACATAATGCCACCTAGCTCTTACAGAACACTTCTCATCCAGAGATCTCAAAGTACTTTATAAAGGAGGTCTGTATCATTATCCCCATTTTACAGATGGAGAAACTGAGGCACAGAGAGGTGAAGTGACTTGCCCAAAGTCACCCCACAAACCAGGGTCAGAACCAGGAATTGAACTCCCAAGTCCCAATCCAGTGCCCTATGTATACTATTTTGTTTCATTTATAGCACCTGGAAATGATTTGCATATTTCATTGTTTATTCTGATTTTGAAACAACCCCTATGTGACACATGGCCAGAAATCACCCTGCAGGATAAATGACCCAAATTCAACCTTTAGGGACATAGTGGTAGATAATGTTTGTGTTTACATATACATTGTTAGAAGTTAACAATGTAATCAAATAGTACCTGTCTATGCTGTGTTCTGTTAATTCAGAGCTCAAAATGAGATCTTAGGATTTAAATGAACTGTAAATAGAGTGAGATCACTGTATTGATCTCTTTGAAATGTATAGCAAATCACTTGCAAATGGTGGAAAACAGGCAATTGTTTTACGTTCATCAGTGTAGCTAATCACTGGTGATGCTTAGGAAATAGGTCTACTTCAAAGTCTCAATGATTGCCTATTGTTCACCAAAGGACTCTGAGCTATTAAGAGAAAACCTGAAACTGTATAAAAAACCCCTTGGGTCCTGATCCTTTTTATCTCAGATCTGACTGATGCTTTATGCCAAGGAAGCTTGAGTCATAAGACTGAGATCTCCAGTCCCACCTGGATCTATATATATTGGACTATAACTATGGACTAATTCTGAAAGAACTTTTTGCAACTACAAAGCTTGCAATCTCTACTATGAAACTAATCTCAAAACTGCACTCATGTCTGTATGTATATTGGTCTTTAACCAATGCTCTTTCTTTTTTAATAAATTTTAGTTTAATGAATGAGAATTGGCCATAAGCGTGTATTTGGGTAAGATCAGAAATACTCATTAACCTGGGAGGTAATGTGTCTGATCCTTTGGGATTGGTAGAACTTTCTTATAGGATGAATACGATTTTCAGTAATCCTCATCATATTTGACTTGGGTGTCTAGGTGGAAGCCCAAGGCTGGGTTGCTTTAAGGGAACTGTGTTTTGGCTTCTGGATAACCGGCTCTCCGAGCTCTGGTCAAGTGTAGGTAGTCTCTTGGTCTATCCAAGGCCGCGATCAAGTGTCTTGATGTTTTTGGTCTTTTGGCCTCGAGATGAAAACCTTGCCTTTGTTTCTGGGACCTTGAAGTGAAAAAATTCTCTAAGTTATAGCTGTTTTGTGCTGACTTGGTAAATCTAAGTATTGGAATATCCACAAGCTTTGGAGATTGTCTGTCCCATTCTTTACAGTTTGCCCTAATTGAGTAACCTCAGTGTGGCTCCCCTGGGACCCCGGTCACATCATACAAAACATTTTTTTCTGCTTATATATCGTACTTAAGTAACCTATGCACGTTTGCATTTGCATCGTGGGAAATTATACAAATACGTGGTAAGTGCCATGCACCCTTTTCCTTGCAGGGGAAAGAATTACGACAAAACTTTTTTATAGTTCCAAGAACTTTCTGATTACATATGTGGCAATGCCAGAGAAGAAGAAGGTGATTGTCATTAGATATGAGATGTTAATTTACAAGAATATAATAGCCTACCACTTTGTAAAGAAATTCTGGAGTAGTCTGGTTTGAAGGCAATGTATTAGGCTAGCTGCTAAGAGCTGAAGCCCAGATTCTCACAAGTTATTTAGGTACCTAAGTAAGTGCCATTGTAATCAATGTGAGTTAAGCTCCTAAATATCTTTGAGGATCTGGGCCAAATGTCACCTGAAGGAGATCTGTTCTCTTCTAGTAGTTTGTCTGGGGGAAAGACAGGGTGGTTTCTTGTCCTCCACTTAGAATCTGTAATTAGTAACCTGGATGAGGAAAAGTCAGCATGGTTACATAGTTCAGGGCATGTCCCACTGCTGTGTTCCCTGCCCCACCGTGATTCTGTATATTATCCAAATGGAACCCCCAGACAATCTATGGCATGTAACGGCCAATTCAAACTTTGCATGTTAAGTTCCACTTTGGACTTCCTGAGATATGAGGAGTGGATATAAAGCAGAGAAGGGACTATAGGTGAGGTGAACTAGGGAATCCTGTCACTACACTTTTCCCTGCACTGATCATTGCATAGTATTAAAGTTTAACCAGGGACTGGTGCTGTTGAATTACTGATTATTAAATTCATACTAAACGTAAATAATCAGGCTCTGTGGAAGAAGCAGGGTGACAAAGAAGAAAGGAACCTGAATAGATGTCACAATTGGGCTTTCATGGATATTTTTACCTGTACAACTGCAAGACTTAAGCGTAGCAGTGATGTGACTATGCTGAGAATGGGCCTCCATGTATATTTTGAGACGTATTGGCCCATCTTACCCACAGACTCCACTGTAGGATCTTCCACACTGAATGAGCAGATGGATTCAACACCTTTCAGAAAAACAAAGACAAGGGTCACGATGTCTGTATCCAGGATGGATATTTTATAAGGAAGTTTTAGCGGGCAAGTTCTCTGCTGCTATTCACTGCTAGTGCAGCTAGTCTTGAGGACTATAAAGGAAGATGCTTGTTACTTTGAGTAGGAGAGATGCTTTGTCAACCAGAAAAATGAAAAAGGAGAATTAGGGTGAAATCCTGGCCCCACTGATGTCAATGGCAAAACTCCCCTGAATTCAATGGGGCTGGGATTTTGCCCTGAAAGGTCTAAAGCGTAATTGTCTTATGTGGAAGACATTCAAATACTGCTGAACAAGGGAGCAGGGAGGCATTCAGTGACTCTTCTGTACAGTTATGATGCCAGTGTCCTTACTTCCACTACTGGACACAGCACTCCAGAGAACAATATGCCAGTTTGGCCATTGATATAATGTCTCCTGAGACAGGTGTGTAAGAACACTTTGCACTTATCCAGTGTCTTTCCTCTGGGTCTCTCTTAGGCCTGGTCTACACTACGGGATTAATTCGGATTTAGCAGCGTTAATCCGAATTAACCCTTCACCCGTCCACACTACAGAGCCAGTTAATTCGAATTAAAGGGCCCTTTAAATCGATTTCTGTACTCCACCTCGACGAACGGAGTAGAGCCTAAATCGATTTTGTTAATTCGAATTAGGGTTAGTGTGGACGCACACCACCGAATTACTGTGTTTAAGTTAATGGGGTAGTGTGGCCGCACACCACCGAATTAATGTGGTTTAAAACCGAATTAAGGTGCTTAGTGTGGCCGCGCACAATCGAATTTATACAACCTGTTTCCCAAATTCGAATTATCTAAATTCGGATTAATCCTGTAGTGTAGACATACCCTCAGTGGGGGAAATGATGTGCAGAATGACCTGGCAAAGGTCACAGGCGCAGGCAGTTACCGGGTAAGGAATAGAACGTCGGCCTCCTGAGTCTCAATCCTCTGCTCTAACCTGCCTCCTTCATATCACCTTATGACCAGGAATCTCATTTTTACAAACCATTAAGTCTCAGTTCGCCTTACATCAGTATTTACCATACCTATTTACAGCTAATCAAAGGAAGAGGTCAAAGGACTAGAGCTGGTTGGAAGTTTTCCAACAGAAGGTTTTTCTGATGGACGAGGCCACTTGGATGAAATTTAAATGGTCTGCAAGACTGTGACTGTTTTGATGAAATTCCAGTGCAAACCTGCCTGGTTTCCTGCCCACTCGCTGGCCAGACTCTTGAGCAGCCCACCTGGTAGACTGATAGTGAGCCTGGGCTCCTGGCTGCAGGGCAGCCTACCAAGATGTACAGGAAGGATACAGTCCAATCTCTTGTACACTAGTGGAAATTTAGAATAATTCCACTGACTTCACTGGAGTTACACCAGCTCTACACTGGTCTGTCAGCGATCAGAATCTGTCCCTGAACATATCCATCTATATCTCATTCATCAGCATCTAAACGAGTACCTCAATCTACTTGTCTGAATTCATGACGGCACAGAGATCACTTTCAAAGGTAGAAATGCCCTGTCTTCCACAATACTGCGTATAGTTCTACTTCCATATTTTATACTGGGAACTTGACTGATACCACATATCTACCGTAACAGAAGCATGGCATGTATGCAGCCTGAACTTAAGTGCTGTATAAGGATGACAGCAGCCAAAGCAATCTAAATTAAGGATGTCATTCATTATTTCACACCGCGCAACCTGTTCCCTACATTCACATGGTACAGAGCTGGAAAAAACAGAGCTGCACTTGACAAAATGCATTCATTCTTATGAGCTCCTTCTCAACATCCCTTTCACTGCCATGCTTGCCACATTCTTAAAAACAAGCTTTTCCTCTCCTACAGAGCCCCCAAAAGTCAGCCAGCACCACTCCTGATTAGAAAAAACTTTACTTGTCTGTGTACAACATGTTGCTGGGGCTGATAGACAATGGATATCAAACCCTGCAGATTCAGGTGATAGTTGTAATACAGAGTTTAGCTAAGAGACTTAATTCCAATAAAAAGCTACTGAGATGAAAAAAAATCTGTATAATGACATAGCAATCATAGGAATGCAGCACCATGCTATCATGCATGATTAAAGATCTTTTAGGGCTACAATTACATCGGGCCCCTCAATAACTGCCTGATACAGGAAATAGTCCTTACAAAGACAATCACAAATTTTAGGCATAAACTCATAATATGAAGCTTTTAATAAATAATCTGAGTCACACCCCCACCCCCACCACCAAGCTACTGAAAATGCAGAGAGCTGCAAGGAGATGAGAACAGTAAAGCATGCTGTCTGTACCTTAAAGGAATAGTAGAAGGATCCCCAGTCCTCGTCTTCCACTACTTCAGTGAAAGTCATTGTTTCTGTGCAAGTTACAAGTGTAAAATCCAGCCTCTCTCTGCTTCCATTTAAGCTGCTGCTGGCTTCTGTGAAACTGACTTGCATTGCT
This sequence comes from Terrapene triunguis, assembly GCF_002925995.2. Lineage (NCBI taxonomy): Eukaryota > Metazoa > Chordata > Testudines > Emydidae > Terrapene > Terrapene triunguis. The sequence continues at coordinate 5,162,296 of NW_020698074.1, read as the reverse complement.
AGGTTTTGTTCTGGTTAAGTTGTTGCTGCTGTGACAGAGAATTAAACACAGCCAAGCTCTCCTCAGAAGAGCACAGCAAAAACTACAGCTTCACTGCTCCACCACTGGCTACACGAGGCATGAGGCTTCCGTGCAGCTGAGTGATTAAAATCCAAGCTGGACGCTTTCCCCCAAACCGTCCATACTGACAGAATTCTGATGACAGCTGGCCATACACTCCTTCCAGTAGCAGCAGCAGCAGCCTGTAATGTACCTAGTGCACGTGGCATCATCTTGAAGCCTTGCTAATGCTTGCTTGTCCTACAGCCAAAGTTTCTAACTCTAGGAGTCAGGATTACCTGGAAAAACGTTAAGTGCCATATGATGTTATAGTCCAGCACCTTGGTTAGTCCACTCTGCATCTTAGCTCCTTAGCTTTAGCACAGCCCAGTCAGTTTTTTTGCATGGACTGATTGTGTTTTAGTCACCCCTCTTGGATTATATAGCCATTGGAGAGGGGCATCCAGTTCCATAGCACATAGGCTGAGGAATGACAGAGCACTGGTAACTGACATGCAGATTGTGAGAAATGTTATACACAAAGTGAAAGTGAAGACTGATGGCCAAATCAGCAGAGAGTCAAAGGACGTTTAAATTGGCCCATTTAGACTGCAGGGCCAGGTTCTTATGTTACATTGGTGGTAGTCTGGATTAAATTTCACTGTCGTCAGTGGTGATACTCCAGAATCACAGCATGTAATTGAGGAGATGCTGCACCCCTCCCCACACTTGAACTAAAATCTGATCTCATTTATAACACAATACATTCAAAGTAACTACCTGCTTCAGTGGCATTACTTTGCCTTCACACTGAGAGCAGAATTTGGCCTATTTCAGAGTCAAACACTCACATGCCAATATGTAATTTCCCCTTTGTTACATAATCACTGATTCCAACCCTGGATTTTCAACAGTCTAGCAAAAGAAAAAAAAATCTATTTTCCATATATTTCTGTTTGGTCCCAAATTGAGTCCCTTGATTTCCCAAGGGGAGCAGGATTCTATTTCCAACACTGCCATAAATGTGCAGCGTGACCTCGAGCAAGCCACTTCAGGATAGATTCCGATACCCTTACATATTTTGTGTAGTTCCTTATCTGGGCCCTGATCCAAAGTCCATTAGATCAATGGAAAAACTCTCATTTGCTTTAGTAGGCTTTCAGTAACATCCTTTGCAAGTAGTCCATTTTCAGCAGGACCATTTGAGGAGTAAGATACTACTCAAAGTATGTAAGGACAGGGAACTCTGGCCCTTAACCTCAACGTGCTTGAGTTTCTTCCTTAGTAAAATGGGGATTATATTTATCTCCCTTAAATAAGTAATAGGACACTTAATTAATTAATATTTATAAGACTGAGATTTTCTGTTGGCAGGGGCTATAAAAGTACTTTTTTGTTTGTTTGTTTGTTTTCAATATACTTGGCTTATTTTCACCTTGCTCTTAAACACGCAGTGACTTAGGGCTACATCTTGCAATTCCTAATCATGTAAGTACTCAGTCCCATTAGTTTACTCATGCAAGGGCTTCAGGATGGTGTCTTGACACCATCCAAGCTGGTTTTCACATAATCAGGGGAGTGTATGGAATCTTCTACAGGAAAAGAATGAAGTTTCTTATAAAAGCCACAATTATGACACCAAAGTCACCAGCAATTGGGTACAGCATGAATCCCTTGTCATAAGAGCCATGGAGTGTGTTTGCTAATGGGAATCTCAGACCGACGACAAAGGGGTTTTTCTAAGGCCTCAGGGGACAGTCATTCTCACATGCACAAATCCTTAACTCTTGCACCTTCCAAGTTATTGAATCATAGCCCCATCAACAATCAATTAACCTAGTTTATTCTGAGCTAGTGAATGATGGGAGTGGAATGAACAGGCTCTTCTTTCAGATGAAGAATCTAAATTCTCTATAAAGAAACCAAGAAGAACTAGGACAAAGGGGGCAGAATGAGCCCCATTGCAATGAGACCAGGGCAGCAGTGTGGGTGAGGGTAAACTTCTCGTTTGGGGAATGGTGTAATGGTAAGACTTTGATTGCTGCATTTAGATTGAGCTCTCAATTTCATTGGCCAGCAGCAATTCAGAGGAGGCATCAGCAAGAGGACATCGCACCACCGCTGACCTCATCACTCCAGGGTGTTCCATCCGGACTGATTTTTCCCCCCCTCACAGTGTCAGTGTGTAGCAGCAGAGGAGCAAGTAACAACTTGCTTCTCCATGCCACCAGGGCTTCACCAGCCAGGAGTTTTTCCTAGCAGAGTTTGGCCCACACCAAAGAATTTGGATCTAGGTCTGAATTTTGACCTCTTTTATCCGCAAAATTGGAGGCGCTAATATCTGGGCTCTTGTTTAACATCTCTCTCTATTTGACAACACTCTGGTAATAGAGCAGAGGAATGCAGACCATCATCAATGTGCATTTTACCCTATAGGTAAGTCTACTGAGTCTCTTGAATGTACTTTGAATAGGGAAGTGGATTCCCTGTGTGAGAAAAAGAGGAAGCTTCAGGGTCTTCCTGAGCTCACTCTGAGTGATGTGGCAGTAATATCATAGGATTTGGGGGAGGGGAGTTGAGTTGTAAGATTCCGCTCCAGATTTTGAACACCCCAAAGTTTGGGTGTTCTGGATCCAGGGGGTTTGGTTGTCCCATTCTAGGGATGTGGAAGAGCCCTGAAATTCAGGTCAAGGTCCCCATTTCAAGCCTCCGCAATGATTGGGGATGGGAGGGGGTCTTTGGATTTAGGATTTTGGCTCAGGCCCACCTCTAGCTAACACAATTCAGAGACTGAAGTGAGGCAGCTTAGTAAAAAGCGAGATGTGGATAGTGAATAAGGGTGCTACATTTCTGTAATTTAGCAGGAAGAAGACCCATGCAGTGATTGGACAGGATCAGCCATGATAAGTATGCACCAGGTAACAGTATAAGAAATAAAGGGGATTATTCACAGAGGGTAATGCAATAAACAATGGCCTGATGCCATAGGGAGAAAATATTTAGCTGAGAAGTGAGGGGACATGTATTAGGAATTAGTGGAATAAACTAGCAAAAGAGGTTCCATCACTGCAGAGACAAGGCTTTAGGTAAGACAGGAAGGAAAAGGAATTAATTCAGATGGACGGTGGGTGCATGAATAGACCTAAATAGCATCCTGGGGAGATAGATCAGTCAAAATGCAGCAGCATCACTGTCAATTGTACAGCATTGCTGGGGTGCCACGAGGGTGATGATCCCATCCGTGCCTTTCAGACCTCTGTCACTGGGGGAGAGACAGTCAGCACAAAGTGACGTTTAACATTGTTGCTATAATAAGAATGTTTCTCTACATCACTCTGACAATTATTCCTGGGGGAATTCTGCACTACTGCACAATGCAGAATTTTGCAGAAATTAACATTGTACGCACAATTTCCTTTCTCCCACAGAAATGGGCTGCAGTGCTGTTGGCCACCACCAAGGGCTGCTGGACTCAGCAGACACCAGCTTGCACATGGAAGACACTGCCGGGAGGAGAGGACGGGGAGCTAAAGGGTTCCTGGCAGCTGCAGTTCCCAGCATGCCTTAAGAGAAGGAGAGGGCAGGACACAGGAAATGCCATACAAGCCTGGGACCGAGCATCAGGCTGTTTATCCCTCTGGATCCCTGGGCTCTGCGGGGAAGGGGGTGCAGGTATCTGGGCTGGGGGAACCCGTAGCTGGGCTTCGGAGGGAGGAGGTTTGGGTGTATTAGCTTGGGGGGGGGGGCAGCTGGGATCTGCGGGGTGGGGGGAAGGGGATAGAGAAATAGGAATTGGGTTGTCATAGGGGTTTCTTTAAATCTCTACTCCTGGGGAATATTTGTGTGTGTCTGTATTGTTATAATAAATTACCAAAATAATTGAACGTGATTATATAATTGGTGTGATTATAGAGTGTTATTTTGACAAATACAATTTGCAGAATTTTGCAGAATTTATAATTTTTTGGCACAGAATGCCCCCAGGAGAAGAAAATGCCTAAGTAGACAATGCAGAAACACTATAAATCAAGAGAAAAATAAAGAAAATGCAAGAGAGAGAGGGAGAGAGGGAGAGAGAGAGAGAGAGCATGCGCAAGCACACAAGTGACACAGCAAGAGATTGGGGGCCATCAGCCAGGCCTGAGAGCCCAGGAGGCACTTCACTCTGTCTTGCACCCACTTGTAGAGAATCTGGGATTGAATGTTTCTCTTATTTTATTTAAGCCCAGCTTATTTCCACTTTACTCCCATTGAGGAATAGTTACTCGCAGAAGTAGTTATATTCACTTCAGTGGGACAATCCATATAAATGCTCACTGTGGGAGCAAGCGATCCACAATCTGACCCCCTTTCCTGTAAGCTCTGAGGCAGAAACCAGCCTTATGTACCTGTTCTGTAAAGTGCCTTGTGTATTTAATGGCACTAGATTCTGCCACCTTTACTCAGGCTGAGTAGCCCTTTACTCAGCAAGAGATGCAATTGGAATGAATGGGATTGCTTGCAGTGTACGGTACAGTAGAACCTCAGAGACACGAAGAGAGTTATGAAGTGACCAGTCAAGCTCACCCGGAACCGGAAGTACGCAGTCAGGGAGCAGCAGAGATGAAAAAAAGCAAATACAATACAGTACTGTGTTAAATGTAAAGTTTAAAAAGAAAGATTTGACAAGGTAAGGAAATTGTTTCTGTGCTTGTTTCATTTAAATTAAGATGGTTAAAAGCAGCATTTTTCTTCTGCATAGTAAAGTTTCAAAGCTGTATTAAGTCAATGTTCACTTGTAAACTTTTGAAAGAACCATAACGTTTTGTTCAGAGTTACGAACAACCTCCATTCCCGAGGTGTTCATAACTGAGGTGCTACTGTACTATTCAAGGAGAATAAGGATGGCAGAATATAGCCCTAAGGAAACTTACCTTGCATAGCATCTTATTCCTTGTGTACTCCCATGGTAATCAATCAACAAATCTGAGTAAGGCACCCTTTCCAAATGTTTGAAAGCTAAGTCCCTTCAGGAAAATGACACTGTTCCTGCCCCTTTAGCCCTGCCAGGTGGTGTTAAAGACCAACCCATCTTAATGTGTACATCTTCCATGCCCTGCTGGTTAGGCCTTTGCATCATGCCTCACAGTATGGGAAATGTAAGGATGGCAGTATCAGCTCCTGTAGGATTTAGGATTCACACAGACATCCCACATCCCTCCCTCTCAGGCCATGCAAAAGAAAACAGACCTATGGTTTGCTTCCACAATGTTAAAACTTGCATTTATATAGATACAATAAGTAATATCAGTTCACATGCTTCAGGGTTTCAACTAGTTACCTGCACAGAGTGCAGGAAGGAGTCCCTTCCTCACCCTCATCCACAATTGGCTAGATTAATTATGAATTTTCTTGTCTTCCTCAAACGCATCCGATATTAGTTGTCTACTCCACCAAATTATGGTACTACTTTGGTGAAACTAGAAAATAGTTTTTAAAATGTCCTTACTTTCTACTTATTCTGAGGCCTGGAAGTGCACTAAGCTGAACCAACAGCCTCATGCAGTACACCAAATCTTATGGTCCTAGATGGTTAGCTGCATGAGCTTTGCTCATATCACCATTGTCCGGCTTGTCCACATCCCTCCCTCCACGAACACAAGTTGACGCCACACCATTCCATTTTGTTGCGAGCAAGTTCTTTCCATTTGTGGCCAAAAGTTTTGTCATGGGATCAGCCCAGCGCAGTCTTCCCAACAGTCGCTTCTGGTCTCTGGGGATCCAGTCACTGATGTGGGTTGTCCTCCTATTGTCTTGCCTGCGAACTACATGACCTGCCCATCTCTGCTTTGCATCATACATCACCTGCACTACATCAGTCACCACTGTGCGCCTTCTGATCTCCTCATTCGGTATGTGATCACGGAGCAATATCTTACACATTCGCCTTTCCATTGCTCTCTGGGGGATAGCAAATTTTTCTTACTCCGCTTTCATCATTGACCAGCTTTCGGCTCCGTATACCTTCCCGGCAGAAAAGTGGAGTTAAACAGTTCTTTCCTTTTCTTCATGAGCTGTTCATCATCTGTTAGAGATGTCTTTATTTTGTTGAAACTTGCCCACCCTGCCTTTCACCTCCTGCTACATTGCCCTTTGAATGAGTTGTCTCTGTCAGCTGCTGACCCAGGTAAATATATTTGTCCAAACTCCCTCCCAGAGCCTACGCCCTGCACCCCCTATGATTATGGTATTAATGCAGTGCTTAGGTGCCCTGATGTTCGGTGTATAAGAAAAACCTTAGAAATGTAGACATAATACCATACATGCCAAAGAGCCCCAAAACACTTCGCAAACTATACACATACAGCATCACTGAAATGATGGAGAACATCAGCCTGGTGGACAACTTGTTTCACGGTAGACAGGGGAGGGGACGTTTTGGCCAAACACCGGGGAAAGTTCTGTTCTGACAAAAAGTGCATTGGGATCTTCAATGTCTTTGCTGAGCAGAAGTGCTGTGGAAGATAGGGGAATGGGCTGTACTTCCTCCCACCAGCCCTTATGCAGAGCCAGATGGAGTCTCATCCCTGTCTCCTGCAAAAAACCTCTAGTTTTGATTTGCCTGAGTGCTTTGCCCTGTCTTTTGCTGCTATAGGGTTCCACAGCTGCTTATGCCAAAAAACAGCTATGGGTGGGCAGCTCACAGGGAGAAGGGGTCTTAATGCCTAGAAGTCTCCCTGTTGAAGAGGTTTGCAGGAGATAGGGAAGACTGGAAGTGAGAAGTGTACTGTCTGAAGGGGGAGCGGTGATGACAAGGGATATAGGGTTATGGGAAGGAGAGCTGTTCCCAGAGAAGGGATGGAGAAGGTGACAGTAAGAATAGTGAGGGTGGCAGGGCTGCTTCAGGTAGGTGGAGAGAGTTAGAAGAAATAGGACCTGAATTTACTTGTCTCCCATCCCTTATTTTGTAAGAGTGAATATACTGTACTTGGATTGTATCTTGCAAAGGGAATTAAAACCAATAATAAAAGGTTCTATAGCCATATAAATAAGAAGAAAACAAAGAAAGAAGAAGTGGGACTGCTAAACACTGAGGATGGAGTGGAGGTTAAGGATAATTTAGGCATGACCCAATATCTAAACAAATACTTTGCCTCAGTCTTTAATGAGACTAATGAGGAGCTTAGGGATAATGGTAGGATGACAAATGGGAATGAGGATATGAAGGTAGATATTACCACACCCGAGGTAGAAGCCAAACTCGAACAGCTTAATGGGACTAAATTGGGGGGCCCAGATCCAAGAATATTAAAGGAACTGGCACATGAAATTGCAAGCCCATTAGCAAGAATTTTTAATGAATCTGTAAACTCAGGGGTTGTACCATATGACTGGAGAATTGCTAACATAGTTCCTATTTTTAAGAAAGGAAAAAAAAGTGATCGGGGTAATTACACGTCTGTTAGTTTGACGTCTGTAGTATGCAAGGTCTTGGGGAAAAAATTTGAAGGAGCAAGTAGTTAAGGACATTGAGGTCAATGGTAATCGGGACAAAATACAACAAGGTGAACTGTCAGACTGGAAGGAGGTTACTAGTGGAGTTCCTCAGGGATCAGTTTTGGGACCAATCTTATTTAATCTGTTTATTACTGACCTTGGCACAAAAAGTGGGAAAGTGCTAATAAAGTTTGCGGATGACACGAAGCTGGGAGGTATTGCCAATACAGAGAGGGACCGTGATATCCTACAGGAAGATCTGGATGACCTTGTAAACTGGAGTAATAGTAATAGGATGAAATTTAATAGCGAAAAGTGCAAGGTCATGCATTTAGGGATTAATAACAAGAATTTTTGTTATAAACTGGGGACGCATCACTTGGAGTAACAGAGGAGGAGAAGGACCTCGGAGTATTGCTTGATCACAGGATGACTATGAGCCGCCAGTGTGATTTGGCTGTGAAAAAAGCTAATGTGGTCTGGGGATGCATCAGGCGAGGTATTTCCAGGAGAGATAAGGAGGTGTTAGTACCATTATACAAGGACTGGTGAGACCTCATCTGGAATATTGTGTGCAGTTCTGGTCTCCCATGTTTAAGAAGGATGAATTCAATCTGGAACAGGTACAGAGAAGGGCTACTAGGATGATCTGAGGGATAGAAAACCTGTCTTATGAAAGGAGACTCAAAGAGCTTGACTTTTTTAGCCTAACCAAAAGAAGGCTGAGGGGAGATATGATTGCCCTCTATAAATATATCAGAGGGATAAATACCAGTGTAAGCAGAGTCAGGATAAGCTCTACCCTGACATCTGGTGGTGAATTATGGCGAGGGTGGAAAAGAACTTCAGGGGCTGATCTTGTTTGCATAGGCACACCCACCCGCCTAGGCTGGGACAACACCAACTGAAAGTGGTTACTTTGGCTGGTGTGGGATCCCCAGTTTCTCTGTTATTGGGGCAGGAAGAATAAAGTGTTGTTACCCTGATTCTGTGAATCAAGGCCAGTGGAACTGTTGTATGACAGAGGGACTCACCAGTAACTAAGTAGCACTCGCTAGACAAGGGGCATGGGTTACAAAACCCAGTGAATTGAGAGAGATTGATGACAGGTATGTGTACTTGATGGTATGGCCCCTTTTGAGGGTCTGGAACATCAATTGCACTACTTTCCTCTCTCCACTGTTGAATAGCAGAGCTAAGTTTGCTTCCATTAGGAGTCTAGCTAGAAGTTGCTAAACTGAATTCACTTTGGGCCAATGGTGCACCAGCACTGGGGCTCCCCTACTACAAGCTGAAATCACTAAAAGAGCTAAAATTGCTGAGCTGAGATCACTGAATGCTGTGTTAACCAGTGGGGGAGCCTGAAGATATATTGCTAAGCAGCTGGCAATGCTGAGCAGTTTGTGGGACTGTTGGAGCGGCCCATGGAACAGCGAGCGGAGCAGTGCAGAGCGGAGCTGAGCCATTTGCGGGGGCAGCTGGAGCGGTTCATGGGATGGCTGGAGTGGAGCGGAGCGGCTGGCAGAGCTGAGCAGTTTGTGGGACGGTTGGAGCGGCCCACAGATCGGGGAGCAGAGCGGAGCAGTTTGCGGGGACGGCTGGAGGAGTGGGGTGGCGCGGCTGGTAGAGCGGAGCCATTCGTGGTAAAGGCTGCAGCAGAACTCCATGGAGAGGTGGGGCAGTCGGCCTCGGACCACGTAAGGTGCCCCTTAACATCCCGTGTGCCCCCCCCATTTCCGCCCAGGCTGGGGGTGGGGGTAAAACTCTGCAGATAAACTTTTGAACTCTGGGGCGGCACTGACCAGGGACAGAGACTTTAGGGTTGTTGGACTTTGGGGTGATTGGACTTAAGACCCTGAGGGGAAAAGGACACTGCCAAACTTACTTGGAGGTGGGTCTTTTGCTCATGGTTTGTGTTATGAATCCTGTTTGTGGTGTTTCCCCAACATAATGCCGCATTGTTTCCCTCCTTTATTAAAAGGCTTTTGCTACACTCAGACTCCGTGCTTGCGAGAGGGGAAGTATTGCCTCCTAGAGGCACCCGGGGGGGTGGTATGTAATTGTCCCAGGTCAGTGGGTGGGGGCTCGAGCCAGTTTTGCATTGTGTTATTGAAACGGAACCCCTAGATACTGAACCCGGCCCTTGTTGCTGCCAACTCAGAGGGGCAGAAGGGTTACACCAGGGAGGGAGAGGAATTATTTAAGCTTAGTACCAATGCGGACACAAGAACAAATGGATATAAACTGGCCATCAGGAAGTTTAGACTTGAAATTAGACAAAGGTTTCTAACCATCAGAGGAGTGAAATTCTGGAATAGCCTTCCAAGGGGAGCAGTGGAGGCAAACGACATATCTGGCTTCAAGACTAAGCTTGATAAGTTTATGGAGGGGATGGTATGATGGGATAGCCTAATTTTGGCAATTAATTGATCTTTGACTATTAGCGGTAAGTATGCCCAATGGCCTGTGATGGGACACTAGATAGGGTGGGATCTGAGTTACTACAGATAATTCTTTCCTGGGTGTGTGGCTGGTGAGTCTTGCCCACATGCTCAGGGTTTAGCTGATCGCTATATTTGGGGTCAGGAAGGAATTTTCCTCCAGGGCAGATTGGCAGAGGCCCTAGGGGTTTTTCGCCTTCCTCTGCAGCATGGGGCACAGGTCACTTGCTGGAGGCTTCTCTGCACCTTGAAGTCTTTAAAGCACAAGTTGAGGACTTCAATAGCTCAGACATAGGTCAGGGGTTTGTTACAGGAGTGGATGGGTGAGATTCTATGGCCTGCGTTGTGCAGGAGGACAGACTAGAAGGTCATAATGACCTTAAAGTCTATGAGTCTAACTGTAGACATCTGATCCGGGGAGCTAGAGACTATGTTTCGCTTGGCAATAAACCTGGCTGGATGCCTTCGTACCTTATCGGAGTCTGTGGTCATTGGGGGTTCTCTCGGGGTCTGCTATGTCGGCTATCTGCGCAGAGCTGGGGCAGCCCACAGGGGGAACACACGCACGCAGCTGGTTGTTATCAACATTGAACAGAGCAGAGCACCACACCGGTGACGTCTGACAACATTGGTGACCCCGACCGGTGAGTAAATGAGCTGTGCGCTGTAGGAATCATGATCTAACATAACAGAAAACCATGAACTAGGGAACCCCCTTATCCCTTCTCTTCAAATGCCCACAGAGTTTGATAACTCGTGGACCCGCTGGATTGCCGGTAAAGGGGGTCCATATGAATTTAAAAAAGAAAGTGGGGAAACATGGACTGGCATATGTAAAGCAATGGTAGAAACAGAAGTTCTAAAAAATAGTAACAAAAGTAAAAAAGCTAGAATTTTGCAATTAATGTCCATAGCAGTACAATGGTTTAAACAACACACCACCAGACTGGCCAGGCAAGTAATGCAGAAAACCGAGAAAGCTGAAGAGGTAACTAAAGCTTTGGAGGAAGCAACCCAGGCAGTCGAGCACTGGAAAGCCCAAGCCCTTTTAACAGGGCAACAGGCTGTCCAGACTCACGATATGCTCGAACAGATAAAGCAGGAAAATAAAAAATTGGAGACAGCTGTGGAAAACCTGCAAAAGAAAAAAGTATCATCCCCTGTTGCTCGGACCTCGAGTGCTTTTACAGTACCTGCAGGATGGGGAGAGAAATGGAAACAGGTAGCCCTATCTCAATTAAAAGATGGAACATGGGACAATTGGAATGGATGCTGCACTGGGGACATGTGGAATGACTCAGCTGGATCACCCTCTCTTGACCCGTGGGCAGGGGCTACAGCACCGCATCCACCACCTTATAATGAGAACACAGAGACAGTTAATAACGCCACTGTATGGGATGCAGCAAGTCAAGTGCACCCCATCGGAACTGTTTTGAAATTAGTGTGTGAAACTGAAGGAAAGCGACAAATGGAGCACATCCTCAGGGTGTCACCCTTTGCCATCATGATGGCTTGGAGATGGACTGTTGGAGACCATAGTGAGGCTCAACGTGTTCCTGTCCAGGAGGTCGATAATGCCTGATGACAGACTGAAAAGGAACTGACTTTGAGTAAAGAGAGACAGGGAGAATATGCATGCTGTTGGAAGGTTGATATTGTTGTTAATTGTGATCAGACCATTGTTCTGACTGCACTTCCTCATGCAGATTCCATTAATACTCCTAACAGTAATACGCCAAGTGAACATGAACATATACAAAGTCACTCCAGAAATGGAGCGGGTTCTAGTGGCACCAAAGCAAGTAGTGGAGTAATATTTCACTGGAGTGGTGGGGGAGGATCTGACTCTGGTATGTGTTGTCCAAGCACACAAGCTTGAGACCAACACAGTATACTTGGACTGGTTTCGAGCAGCAGTAGACACAGTAATTAGTTACATAAATGGAAGTGTAAAAACATACAGCGATTGGAGAAGCAGGGTGGAGTTCACAGGATAAGTGGAGTGCGTCTATTCACATTCATAACGTTCAATTAAAAGATACAGGAACATACACGGGAACTTGGTCTATAACCCCACGCATCAGTAAATGCATCTACCATGTAGAGGTATGTGAAGACGCCTGTCCAACAACCACCCCAACGCTACCTCCTTCCACTCCTCCACACACTGACACTACCCCAAGGAGGGAGTGTCCCACTGTACAACCATGGCCTACTTCAGGACTTTTCCTACATCCCGCTGCAGAGTATATGGTAGAAAATGTAGGCTGGATCTATGTGCCACTAAAATTCGATTTTGCTGGTATGACCATGCCAAGACAGTGCCCCAGACACAGGATTGGTTTAATTCGGAAATAGAATGCAATTACAATTTTGGAAGGGCTCCCAAATCACCCTACAAAATGATAGAGAAAGGAGCGATTTATTAGGAACAGCGTTGGGAGGCTCAAGTCGTGGCATGTCCATATGGAACTCTGCAGATATTGAAAATCTTAATTTAAAGATAAACTCCATTGTGAATGGAATAGGCAAAGCAGTTAAAACAGGAGGAGGCATTAGCAATTTATTATTAGACCAGCATGCAATCACTATTGATAATATGCATTTGATTGCTCAAGGGTTTAGCCACCTGAATGCTACCATTCTGTCCCTCATCAACAGCATACAAAATAATGATGTTTCATTGGCAGTTGCTTGCACAACCTATGGTAACAGAGTAATTGAAATAGCAGAGCAAAGTTTGTTGCAGTTGCAACTTCAGAATTGGCTACGGATTTTAAACCCCACATCCATCTTAAAACAAATACAACAACAAGGCATAAATCATATTGTGCCTATCTTTTTACAATTTGCTAAATTTGATTGGGTTCCAAGATTGGACCAGGTGGACGGTAAAAGCGTATACCTCATGATGGCAGTCCCTAGATGGTTGCAAGAGCCAGTTAAGATATATTACACAAATAGTGTGGGGACGCTTGTAAACAAGACAGATGTACAGCATTATCCCACCGTGCACTTAGTAACTGAAACTGGCTCGGAAATTAATCAAGCTTGTTGTGGAAAACGTAATGGATGGTGGCTGTGTGAATGCTATGCCACAATTGATATTAATAACACAAGAAAAGGCTGGGCTCGACTGGTACAAAAGGAATGGATTAATGAGGTAGTACGAATTCAGGACGTGGCCTGTGCTATAGGTTATCATAATTTTTCCATAGCTGGCAACATTTGCCCTACAAGTGATGCTGGGTTCTGCATGCTTGTTACTAGTACCATTCAAATAGAAGCCCATGCCTTCTGGCCAACAAGCAAAGGCAGCACTGTCATTGATCATCCCACATGAAAGCTTACAAGACTTATTGATTGAACTGTGGAACACTTGCAGTTGGATATACATGGTTTGGCAGCAAGAACCAAAGAATCCCTAATACCCATAACTCAATTGATCCAGCAGCAAATGAATGAAATAGAAAACATGCAAAAGAGGTGGAAATACCCTGGTGGGCAATTCCGGAGGATGTGATTTTACATCCAGAGGTCCGAACCCTTAGCGTAATCCTAATGGGAATCCAGGCCCTAACAGTTGTTGTTTTCATGGGAATGTGCTGTTATATGTTACGTTGAACCAAGAAAGCTAAGCTACAGCACCAAGTGAAGAAGGGGATGGAAATGGCAATCAATACTGTTGTGGTACAACCAAATAATCATTTTAAGGAGTAAGATGTTGAAGCATATACTGCTCAGTATATAAGCCCCTCGTATATTATATATAATCAGTTATCATCCATATGGTAAGCATAATAGATATTCATTTATGTCCATATATTCATGTTATTTAGATAGTTCAGATATGTTCTCCTTAACGAAGCCCTATGGACTAACAAATACCAACAAAGGCCAGCTCATATCCAAGTGAAGTTAACAAGCCCAGACCCCACACATCAGTTGAGGTCCCGGGCCTAACATTCCCAGGCAGGGCCGGCTCCAGACACCAGCTCAGCAAGCAGGTGCTTGGGGTGGCCAAGGGGAAGGGGCAGCACGTCGGGCTCTTCGGCAGCAAGTCCCTCGGTCCCTCTCGGACCGCCAAATTGCTGCCGAAGAAGAAAGCGGCGTGGTGGCGCTGCTGCCGAAGTGCCGCCGATCACAATCGCGGCTTTTTTTTTTTCCGCTTGGGGTGGCAAAAACCCTGGAGCCGGCCCTGTTCCCAGGCCCACCCGAAGAGACTAAAAATAATTGGATAATAAAATCTATCAGTCGTACGAGGGAATGTGCAGACTAAGGGACAGAAGGGGCATGAATGTATGGATGGCAAAATAAAGGTAACCACATAACAGTTTTTAGCCCACTGGCTTATCTTTAGTCCACATAGTATGCTTTTCTGGGACGATGGGTAAACATCCTCCCCATAAAAAGACTAAAAGTGGGGGAATGTAGAAATGTAAACATTTATATCAGAGGCCCAGTATGCGGTCTAAGGCCTGAATTAAAGTAATGGTCAAGACTTTGCTAACATAAAGCAAAGTTAAGCTGTGAGCCAGAGGCAGGCCCTGCTCACAGATGCTGGCAAGGAAAGGGCTGATGTTGCAAAAATATACATACCTAAAAGACACTGGATACTAGAGGTATAAACATATACTAGGATGGTACCAGAACAGTCCAATACTTGCACATTCCACACAGATAACAAGGAACAGGTTGACCCATCCTAAAGACAGGGGCAAAAGGGTAATATGATGGATAGAGTTGTTTTATTCGAACCAACATGTACAAGGTGAGAGGCGGCACCTTACTGCATGGAGGGGTTGTACCTTGCTACATAGAGGGGTTGCACCTCAATACGTCAGGAGTGATGTGTAACTTGTTTGTACCTGTGTATAAGAATGTATCCCTGGGGCGGTATCTCTGTCTGGCCTAGGGGGCAGTGGTAAATCCCGCCACTGACTGAGCCGGTCCATTGTCAGGGAGCACACATGTACTAGCAGAACTGTAGACATCTGATCCGGGGAGCTAGAGACAGTGTTTCGTTTGGTAATAAACCTGGCTGGGTGCCTTCATACCTTATTGGAGTCTGTGGTCATTGGGGGGTTCTCTCGGGGTCTGCTGTGTCGACTATCTGTGCAGAGCCGGGGCAGCACACAGAGGGAACACACGCATGCAGCTGACTATTATCAACATTGGACAGAGCAGAGCACCACACCCGTGACATCTGACAACACTTGGTTTTAAGTTTCTGTGGCTTAATGTATGTTTGGATATTGGAAGCAAGCTGCCTTTTCCCTTCTGCTTTACTACAAACTGGAAGTATGTATTAATCGCCATATAAAGCATGCATGGGAGCATCTTTTCCCCTAATTATTATAACGTACACTAACTTCATAGTATTTTTTGACATTCTAACATTTATTTTACAATCACATGGTGCAAGTAGCCTCTTAGTATACAATGGTATGATGCCAGAATGATGGAACTTTAGCAATATGCTGCTGTGACATGAGATGCGTGAAAACAAGAAGCTGTAGTTTTAGGATGGTCAGAAACATCAAATCTATCTACATGCACATACACACAGTTTTAATTACAGTAAAAGCTGAGTTATCCATCACAGTATCAGCCAGAAAGCTCTATAAACCGACATTTCTGATCTTCATTGAAAGTCCGGTTTATAGTCCAGTTGGCGTGGGTCCGGCAGGCTCCCTATCTGGCTCCGTGGGGCTCCCCAGAAGCAGGGACATGTGCCTGCTGCTCTGAGGCAGAGGAACAGCCACAGGGGCTCCGTGCGCTGCCCCCGCCCCTCCCCGAGCGCTGGCTCCACAGCTTTCATTGGCCGGGAACCTACCAGCCCCACCCCCTGCTCCTTTCCCCGCTGCCCCTTCCAGTGGGGAAAGGAGCAGAACCCCCAGCCCTGTGCTCCAGTGGGGCTGCTGCTGTAGTATACACAGACGGAGACGCAGCTCCGTGGAAGGGAAGGGGGTGGGGCTGGGAGTTCTGCTACTTTCCCCACTGGGAGGGGCAGCGGGGAAAGGAGCAGAATGCCAGCAGCTCCTCTGGCAGCTGTAGTGCCCCCAGCCCCGCTCCCCCAGTCCTGTCCTCCGCCGGGGCTGCTGCTGTACAGATGGAGCTGTTGGAGAGGCAATTCCGTGGAAGGGCAGGGGGTGGGGCTGGGGGCAGTACAGCCATGCCAGAGAGGAGGCATGGGGCTGCCGGCTCCTCCTGTGTCTTTCCGGTACGCCATACCTACTATAAATATCTTGCTGGTACAGTGTACCGGAGCGTACCGGCTTACTTGCACTGCTGCAGATAACAATGCTTTTACTGTAGTATAGTAAATGAAAATTAATTCACACTACTGTGGTTCTTTTGGGTAATGTTGACCACTAATTCGGCTCCTGGACTGAGGTCTGAGTATCACTGGTGGAACATTTTAGGGAGAGATTAGATAGAAAAAATGTCTGAACTAGAAGATCAAGAGAAAAATCTAACTTTCTAGAATTAGATACTTATATGGTTCCCATCTCCTAAAACAGAACTAACAGTAGCTCTGCACAAAAAGGGAACTATGTTGCATTCAATGCAACTAGGGAGAAAATAGGCTGGATAAACAATAACCAGACACAGGGGATCCTGGAAGGGGAAGAAAAAGGAAATAGATTTCATCTAAGCCTTCCTTAATAGACTACATGGTTGCATAGAGCTCTAGATTTCAAACCCCAGGAACTCTGCCTCCCAGAATTCACACTAGTGCAGTTTGCAAACTAGCAAAAATGCAAGGCCGGGGGGTGGGGGGAGGGAGGGCGGGGGAGGTGAAGGGAAAACAAGAAACAAAAAAACCCTAAAAGAATGTAGAATTGATTGATTGGAAAACAGATATTCTTTGATCAAGTCTACTCCACCAAATTAAGGTGCTACTTTGGTGAAACTAGAAAATAGTTTTAAAAGTTTCCTTACTCTCTAACCATTTTCACACCTGATGTACACTAAGATTAGGGAGAAAATAGGCTGGGTACACTAAGATTTTATATAGGTATAGCTATGTCCTTCAGGAGTGTGAAAAATCCATACCCCGAGACACACAGCTATACCAACCTAACCCCTGGTGTAGACAGTCCTAGCCGATGGCAGGTTTCTTCTGTTGACCTAGCTACCACTTCTCGGAAAGACGGATTATCTACATCAGTGGGAGAACCCCTCCTGTCAGGGTAGGTCATGTCTACCCTGAAGCACTACAATCAGGGAGATTTTCCATACCAAGGCCCAAGTGCCCATAAGAAGAAACAAGATCAAATCGGAGCAATTCTTCTGAAGAGAATTATTAACTTGTTGGTTCTCCACACTGACTTCCTAGTGTCTCTCTTCCTGGACTTTGGCAAGAAGATACCATTTTGTGAAGAGGAAACCTACTGAGCAGCGTTAATGCCTCTATTTTACAGAAAGAGTTCAGTATACCTGCTTCCCTAGTATAACTTGCTCTCAAGCTGTTCCTCTCAGATAAGGTCTTCTCGTTTTCTACACAATGTGATACCATTTTCTTCACCCGATTTGTGAAATTTTAACTTCAGTATTCCGCTGTGAGCATTCTTGATGAAAGAAAGATTAAATTAAAGGAGTTTATTTCCCAAATTGTTTAAGTAGAGAGAAAGCACAACTGAAAGGGAGATAGGGATGGAAGGAGACTAGTTTCAGAGGGTATTTGCATTCTAATGTTAGGTATTCTCTTCACACTAATCCCTAAAGGCTACAGAAAGTCTTGCTGACTTTCTAAATGCCTTAGCCCTATCTAAATAAAAATTAAATCCCCGTGGTATATAGGTTTGGAGCATAGTTTCCCCTGTAGGTGAATAAAGTTCTGGGAAGAAGACCAGAATACTAATGGACTGAATGAGGAGGAATTCACATACCACTTTTGGAAAAAGTTTGGATGAGGATCTGGGATAATTTTGTCCCTGTGGCATACAGTTAAAGGAGGATCAGCCAATTAAGCCTGCAACTCACTAACACCACACAGATGTAGTTGGGATTTAAAATGCCATCTTTACTAACAATTGGAGTAAAGAGCACATTCCCAAGCACTCAAATTATGAGTCGCTGTACTTAGTCAGCACCTGGATGATTTCTCTGACAAGTGGCAAGATGTTTAGGAATCCTGTGAAGTTGTGATGATTGAATGAATATATTTGTCAGATGATACACTGAGATGGCAGGCAGGTGGCCCTGGAAAGAAAATGGAGAGGACGAAGCCTGCTCTACACTAGGAAATTAGATTGGTATAACTACGTTGCTCAGGGGTGTGAAAAATCCACACCCAAGTGACACAGTTAAACCAACCTAATCCCCAGCATAGACCGTGCTAGGGCAACTGAAGAATTCTGCCATCAACCTAGCTATCGTCTCTCAAGAAGGTGGATTACCTATGCTGACACGAGAAGCCTTCCCATTGGCATAGGTAGCATCTTCACTGAAGGTCTACAGCAGCATATCTGCACTGGTGCAGCTGTGCCACTGCAGCAGCAGTGTAGACAAGCCCTGAGAGACTTTAAAGGCAGGAAACAGGGCAAAGTAGATTTAAACAAAACAAACCCCTCACACCCTTGAAATTTCACCAGCATGGAGACAAGGGCCCAGATCCACCAAGGTATTTAACAGGGCCGCTCAGAGGATTCAGGGGGCCTGGGGCAAAGCAATTTCGGTGGCCCCTTCCATAAAAAAAAAGTTGCAATATTATAGAATACTATATTCTCATGGGGGCCCCTGTGGTGCCCGGGGCCTGGGGCAAATTGCCCCCCTCCTCCCCCCCCTCCCCCCGGGTGGCCCTGGTATTTAAATCCCAGACATAGGTGCCTAGCGTCCACAACACTCCTGCTCAGCTGCCACCTAACCTGTAAGCTCAAACTCACCTGGCACCTAAATTTCTGCTGTCAGAGTTCTGTAGGCACCTAAATTTCTGCTTCTGGTTATGTGCACTGCTGCCTCACTCTAGGCAGCCAGGCACCAGTCTCCTGCCTAAGCCCCAGGGCGCTCCATGAACCAAGGGAAGACAGGCAGAGGCCTGAGCCAGTCGGCATGCTTAGAGGGCACCTGTGGAATCAGGTTCTATCCAAAGTTGGGAGTGTGAGAGAGGAGGAGGTGGTGCGGCCACCACTCACTTTATAACATTGAGCTCAGCTGTTAGAGCAGTGATACTCAGGCTAGGTCTACACTACGGGGGGGGTCGACCTAAGATACGCAACTTCAGCTACATGAATAGCGTAGGTGAAGTTGTGTATTTTAGGTCGACTTACCTGGCTGTGAGGATGGCGGTGAGTCGACCGCTGCCGCGCCGCCGTCAACTCCGCTTCCGCCTCTTGCCACGGTGGATTTCTGGAGTCGACGGCAGAGCCATCGGGGATCGATTTTATCGCGTCTTCACTAGACGCAATAAGTCAATCCCCAATAGATCGATTGCTACCCGCCGATCCGGCGGGCAGTGAAGACAAGTGGCTCTTTAATCTGTCTCCTGCAGCTCTTTAAAACACTGTGATTTGATTATTAACTTAAGTTATTAACCAATCAGGAGGCTTTTACTATGTTATTACCCAACTGTAGTTGATAAAAATAATACTACTTGGTCAGTCATTTTGCTGTAAGAATAATTTTATATATCAAAAAACTAAATATGAATATAGTATTATAGTAAATGAAACAATGAATTCACATTACTGTGGCTCTTTTGGGTAATGTTGATGGCTAATTTGGCTCCTGAACCACTGAGTTAGAGGATTCCTCCAGGATGAGGGAGATCTGGGCTCACTACCCTCCTCCCACCCCCCCACGTCTATTTGATGGGAAGATTATCCTATCTCCTACCTCTCAGGAGAGTGCCACATGGGTAAATAATGACTATAGCCAGGTGCTTAGCGCACCCACCTGGGAAGTGGGAGACCCAGGGTCCAGTTCCCCGCTCCAGTGACTATTTATACACAGAGTAACAGCTTCAACAGGAGAGACTGAAGGAGCCCGCTTCAGATTATCCCATAGCTCTTATATCATCAAACGGGGCAGAGGAGGGGTGAGACACTCAGCATCACAACGGCAAAGTCCCTTTTTGGATCTGTGCCTCCACCCACAGCTGAGATGGCTGGGGTCACATGACCCTTGTAGAACCCCAGCCCTGAGCACCCAGTGCCATGAGAAAGGGCCTGTGTAGCCCCGTTGGGTGCTGCTGACTAGGAGGTTGCCAAAGCTCACAGACATCCAAAGAATGGGAATGTGAACAGACACCACTCACAAAAATACTGTATTCTTTGAAAGGGATGATTTTCCATTCTTATAGTGGGGCGTGCTGAGATTTTCCATTCTTATAGTGGGGGTGCTGAGAGCCATTGAACCAAACTGTAAACCCTGCATATGATGGAAACCACTTCAAGCCAGTGGGTGTGGCAGCTCCCCTAGTTCCAACACCTATGAAATAAAGGGACAATAATTAACAACATTCATTAATGCTGATGGCTTGTTATCCTATTAACTAAAAATTGAAATCATGATAACCTATAGAGAACATTAAATGTAGAGAAACGTGTATGTTCAATGGGAATACTCATGCGTTCAGATATCTGAGTATTATAATCTCATTCAGCAGCCAATTTGTACAAATTCTGTTATATGCCTCTACAAAATACAAGATCTTGACAGGTGGCCATATATGCCCATATCACTAACAGATGGAATACATTCACATAAATCATACATGCAATCAAGAAGCACTTTCTTTATGATCCCCCACTCCCAATTCCACAGACATTTTATTATTATGCGGCTCAACCAGAATGGAAAATATCCCAGATATGATCTGCCAAGTGGAAAACGGCTGCAGATACCCTTTTCTCTTTTCCATTGTGGACGGCAAAAGTCGAGAGTTAAAGCTGATGAATCCCATTCAACAGGGCTCAAATATCTTTACAACACAAAGCAAGAATATCATTTGCAGCCTGTCTATGCTGCAGGGGGAGGGGGCGTGCTTTGCCTCCTCTCCCCACCTTACAGTAGTTGCATTGAAAGTGTTGATTCATTGTCAAAGATTTGACTGGTTTGACAGATACTGTCTGTACTTTAAGCAGGGGCCAGTGGTGTTGGTGGACTCTCCAATGGAATGGAGAGGGGGAGAATGGTCTTATGGTTAAGGCAGCAGACTGGAATTCAGGAAGGATCTGTTGAGTTCCTGGCTCTGCCACAGACTTCCTTTCTGACCCTGTGTAAGTCACCACATCTGTCACATAGTTCTCCACATGACAAAGGGAGCTGGTCAAGACAAAGGGTTGGGAGGAAGGAAGTATTATCCTATTTGGACAGTGAGCTGTTTGGGGCAGGGATTGTCTTAGTATGTCTATGTGTACAGCATAGCACAAGGCATCCACGATCTCTGAATGTATGGCAGAGTGTGTACTCCTCCTTTGTAAAACAAGGATATGTTCTCCCATAGGTGTCAATCAGAATCGTTGGTCTCCAACTTCAGAACTGCAGAAACTTCAAGGAGCCAAGAATATGTGAAGATGTGATAAGAGATTCCAACTCTTCATTCTAATTTGAGAAAGAAATTTAATCTGGAGCAGTAATGAATAAAATCCATCTTTTTGTGATGATAAACTGAAAGCAGAAGTATAGATTTACAATGGAGAAGGGAACCCATTAGATGAAGTTGCATAACTTTCCTATTGTTAGTTATCACATATAACTAGAGAGGTTATATATCCACTATATAAAGGCTACAGAAACTGTGCCTAGCCAGACCACCAATAATCTGCAGTTACCCACTGCTGTCACATTTCCACAAAATAGCAAGAATAAGTGTACTTGGACAGAAGGGAGCAGGTTACACTCAATCCTCACTTAATAAAGCATAAGATAGTAAAATAAATGTCACCATACTTCTCTTATGAATAGACAGGTGGGATATAATGTGATGTGCACAATTTGCTTACCTCTTATAAGCCTAGTAGGAGAGGCCTTCCAGAGAAAAGGCTGGCATGCTTATAACGGTATGCTCCACTCCAAAAGCAGTTCATAAACAGGGAACAAGCTGTGTGCAATTTAAATCAGCCTGAGGATAGGCTGGAACTGCTCCTGGACATCAGAATGGGACATCAGAATATTGGCAGTGGGCTGTGGTCATTTCTCTTTCGGGGACAACTTGTACTGGCAACAAGCGGATATGATTTTTGAGCTATGGCTGTCATAAGGACTTTGTGCTACACTCAGTGGAGCTCATATGCACTGGTTTGTGTAGCAGGAGTGGGGGAAACTGAATGATGGATCCATCTCAAATGCAGAGATGGATATGGATATGGATGTAGTCTCTGTTCCTTTGTGTTTTTGCTGTGTATGTGCAATAGCATATTTCCACAGACTCTTTCTAGTAACATACATAAATGAGAACACCAGTCCAGAGCTGGCAAGTAACATGACTTATGACACACACCTGTTAGCTAAAGCATACAAGAGTATTTAATATTTCAACATAGATCATATCATCTCATAACTATGAGCATAACTAACCACAAATATAATAAGTTATTCTGTCTCCTGGGATTCACGACTTCTTTCTCTATATACACTTGCCTTCTGCTCACATGCTTTCCAGGCATGACTTTCTGGGTACTATCTGTACACTGGTTAGCTTTGAAAACAAAAGCAGTATTAATGTTACTGATGACATTGTGAAACTGTTACAATGGACTCATTTCTCATTTTAAAAAGTAAATTCAAATCCGTTTGCTTGCCTGACAAGAAACTGTAGAATACCTATTTTCCATTGAAGCAAATGTACTGTATCCATTTCCCAGCATAACCAGATAAATCAATATATTACCCTGGTTATGCTGAGAAAATGGTACTCAATATAAGCAGTAAAACATTACGTGTGTCCAGATTTAACCAGTATACCAGTAGAAACAGTGGGCCAGATCCTCAGCAAATAATAGCATGGTTCTATTGTTTCCAATGGAGCCAAGTCCATTTCATCAGGTGAGGATCTAGCCTAATATGTCTATTTCTTAGTGTAACCAGGATATTGAGTTACAAGCATAGCTAGTAATGCCAGTCTAAACATGTACCCGGTAAGGCAATTACACTCATTTCCAAGTACAACAAGTTTTCACTTAAACCACTAGAACCTTGAATTACCCTCTTTGCTTAGCAAAATAGATCTCTCTCACACTGGATTGAGTTGATGTCTACACTTATAGGCAGTTTGCTACTTGTTGATTCACAAGACGATGCAAGCATTTGCATTCATGCTTCCAAACATTTGCTAAACGTTGCTTTCTCTTTATATGGAACATCTTTTCTTTATGGAACCACATAACATGGATGGGTTGCTGATCATATTGCAAAGTTGGATGCTCCTGTGTTAAAATGGCTTGTGGAGTATCATTTCCCCTTCTTCCGTTTTGGGACAATATACCCCATAGAGTTTGCTATCTATTTGCGGGAAGGGCTTTGAAAATGGGCGCAGCCCCAAGAAAGACAGAAGATTAAAAGAAGGATGATCCTGGGTGTATGCAGCACTTCCATCAGATGAGCAAAAAGTTAGCCACTTTCTGTCCAAGAAACAGGTCACACTGTTCCTACCTATGGAAATCTGAAATGGGCTCAATACAGGAGCCCAACTAGTTATTGGCCTCAGTACAGGAGTAACTGGATGAAATTCTATGGCCTGTGTTATGTAGGCTGTCAGATTAGCTGATCCAGTGCTCCCTCCTGGCCTTTGAAACAAAAAGCTATGAATACAATGAGTACCAATGCTCCGGAGAGCACATTGAAAACCATCCTTGAAGACATTAAGGTAATGCAGGAATAGTATGAGCAGAAACATGAGATTTTTGAACCATGGATAATCAAGTGGTCACACTTGCTGCTTGTAAGATGTGTTATGACTAAAACCAAATTAGATATTAAAAACATTTCAAAGATGATTAAGGAAAATTCTGTTTGTAGATAAATGGAAGTGCTAAAAAAAATCTTGTACAGTAAATAGAGTAAAACCAAAAGGGTTCTCAGCATAAAGGAATCAAAGGGAAAATCCAACACAGCAAAAAGGATACATTGTTTTGTTAAACAGTTTTAGAAATAAAATTTGAGTCAGTGTATTGCTTATCCTGCCGATAGCCAAGTTTTCAAAGTCTGTCATATCACTGAAAGGGGAAAACTTGCTGGAGAATGATGTAGCACAATCATGGTTAATTAGCTTTTCTTCTTGGTACAGACAGGAGTATTTTGGGGGGGAAATTAAAGATAAAGTCAATGTTTTATTGCTATTAGGTCGCAGGTCCTTTCAGGGAGATATGAGGTGATGAAAAGTAATTGGTTTCTGTAGCTGCAGAACTTGTACCCAGTATAGGTTACAATTTTAGGAGAAGGGTTTTCTATGATTATGAAAATGAGAAATAACTTTAGACTCTAAATTGAAGTACTGCTCTGGGATAAGAGGAGAAATTAATATCCTCCTCAGAAGGATCTCATTAGAGATCCTAGACTTCAGAAGGGAAAAGGGGGAAAAATGCATGTGTATATAGCATCTTTGATTTTTTTTTACTCTTTTGGATGTATACATTGATAAATGTTAATTAGCTATTTCTCATGCTTCTTCACTTTTCTTTAGAAGATTAATCATCATTTTATTTTATTAATTTATCATAGAAATCCCCTTTGAAATGCCAATTTAAGTTAGATTTGGGCAACTGTAGGCAACATTATGTAAAATATTTAAGGTCTGCTGATAGATGAATTGAAGCAGTTCTTGTACAGCATTTATCTATTTGTTCTTTCACTATTTCCCCCTGCCCTTCATCCCAATATTCTAAACTGAAGAATTAGTTGGAAAGCCCTTGTTATTTCAGGCAGGGCCTGGCCATACATGTTATGTGAGGCACTTCAAGTTCTTGACAGAAACAGGAAACCCTACCTGCCTCAAAAAAAGGAATAACTGCAACAGATTATAGTTGTTGTAGCTATTTCATAGCACAACATACTACTCTTTCACACTATCCACTATTACAACAGACACAGCGCTGAAATTCACCACAGACACAAGAAGGCAGAGGGCAGTTTCCCCTAATATGGATGCCTTATGCCCCTAAATGCAGCAGGAAACTGTCTTGGTTAATAGACCTGGTTGGATTTCCTCCCGCTCCCACGCCCCCCATAGAAAATTTCATTTACATTTTCAGTGGAAAAATTGACCTATCATCAAAAAACTGAGATCTGAAAATTTGATTATTTGCCCTCCCAGAATTTCAGTTTTCTGATTAAAGGAAAACACACTTTCCATATTTTGTAAAAAATAAAACAACCCAAAAAAACAAAAAATAAACATACACACACAAAATAAGTTTCAACAGAACAGATTTGACCAGCCTTAGTTGTTAATGCTTTTCGCCATTCTGTAGGAATCTTTCACACTTTAGGCCTGGCACAGTGGAATTTGGGTAATTGATTTGGGAGGGATAGCTCAGTGGTTTGAGCATTGGCCTGCTAAACCCAGGGTTGTGAGTTCAATCCTTAAGGGGGCCACTTAGGGATCTGGGGCAAAATCAGTACTTGGTCCTGCTAGTGAAGGCAGGGGGCTGGACTCAATGACGTTTCAAGGTCCCTTCCAGTCCTAGGAGATAGGACATCTCCATTAATTTAACATGTTAACTAAACCTGACCCCAACCATGTCTTTTTCCCTTCGTGTTGACTCAGCTTACCATCTTTTACTTCCTAGGTTTGATCCAAGCCAGTTTGATTGAAGCAAAGAGGGTTGATCAATGTCTACACTAAGGAAAATGTTGTAGTGAGGTTGGGTTTAGCCCTTTTCCTAGTCTAGATATATCCTCGGACACTGGTACAGTGGCTCACAGATCATTGGCTCCTCTTGCCGACACAATGAAATGTGAGTATTTCATTGACAATGTCCAATGATTCTTGCGACCAGTTTTCTCCTTAAGAAGCAAATTAGATACTTTGAGTGCAGGTGTGAGGATTATGGTACTCTACACCTGGCCTCGGTGTGCTTTATGAAACACTGAGGCACAGAAAGGGGGGGTGACCTTGGGCAAGTCACTTCAGCAGGCCAGTGGCTGAGCTGGGAATAGAGCCCAGGTCTTGTGAGCCTCAGGACAATGCTCCACTGTCTCTCCCATACAGATCATTAGCATTTTCTAAACATTGGGGAAAAAAAGAGAACATGTATTTAAGAGAAGATGTTCACTGGGGCAGATCTTCAGTTGGTGTCAACTGTCATAGCTCCACTGAGGTATGAACTTGCACCAGCTGAGAAATCAAATAGAAAAAAAAAATCTGCGCAGAGATTCAATAGAGTTAAGGTTTTTTTATGAGAACAGAAAGTACGTAAATTTAGTGAATTTACATTGTGTAAGCAAGGCATGATTAAAAGTGCATCAAAACTAACATGTATATGGTTATCAAAAACGGTTTGAAAGGCTTTGAAAATAACCTAAACAAATGCATATCAGAGATCAGAATTATCTTGCCTGCTTAATTTGCAGCCAGTGATAATATCTTGATTGACCTTTTCAGGAGTTTCTCAACTCATTTCAGCAATAATTTAGCTACAGACATGCCAATAATAATAATAATTTAAAAAGGTTTCAATCATTTTAAACATGATTGCCCCCATTCCATCTTTCCAATAGTGGAAACTGGTCAAACTTGCTTTTATAACCCAAGAAAGGGTTTCTTATTTGAAACACTGTCAGGACTGTTCACACCTGCTTCCATTCAAGTTGATAGCAACACTCCCATAGACTTCAATGGAATGTCCTCAACCAATCGTTGGTAGTTTATAGAAGAAGGAGTGACTATATTTTGAGAGACATGCCGGTTATCACTTAGGTAATGTTTTTTTGTTGTACCTCATTACCTGAAGTAACACTGTTGAAAGTAGTTAAACTGTTTTTATAGTGGGTACTATGGAGAAATCTCAGTCCTTGACAAGGTATGCATGAAACAGACTCTACAGGCTGTATCTAGTTCATATTGACATGTGCAATATTACAAATTGGGAGTTGGAACCACCTGACAACGAAACATGGTATTTATTACAATCCATACAATACTATGGAACTCTTGCATCTATAATTACAAATAGGCCTGATCCTGCTCACTTTGAAGTCAATGGCAAAACTCTCATTGAAGCAAATGGATAGTATGGAACCTATCAATTTGAATGGGGGTTGTAGTTTCTCAGAATGTGGCCAAATGGAAGATGCTTGTAGTCAGCAGCTCTGGGGATTTGATCCTTTGTGAAGTCCATTCTCCCCAACCCCCACCCCCACCCCAAAAATAACCCAGTGTTTCTATAAGTGGAATTTCACTACAACTACAATTATGAATTGGCCAAGTTATTCCAGTCCAACTACACTAAAAATGGAATTTCCTTATAGATAAGTTAACAGTCTCAGGCCTTCCAGGGCATCAATGTCCAATACAATACTAGTCATCCGTACAAAATCTTGCACTCCTCCTGGGCTTATCTTCAATCCCACTCTTCTTTCAGTGAAACAGGCTGCCAATCTTGTCCCGAGAAGAATTCAAAAATTTTACATGAAACCAGGGCCAGATTTCCAATTAGGCACAGTAGGGGCACCGGCATTCTAGGGGTGCCTTACCTCTCTAGAACCGTGTGCAATGCGTAGGTCAGCTGTAGGCAGGGGGGCGCTGAAGGTGCTGTGCCAAGGGGCACGTAAGGTGTAAATATGGCCCTGCATGAAATCCAACACATCTTAAAGCACTGCTGCCAACCATGGGCTCCTGCTTTTAATCTCCCTGAGTTCTCCCCAGCTCCTCGTTCTTCTTCCAGAGCACCAACCCATAGTGCTATGTCCCTAGAGTCCTGCCCTTCACTCAGGGCCCACCACAGGGCTAACTCCACTCCTGTAACTTCCCCCATAGTTCTCTTCCCAGACAGCAGGAACTCTAGACCCCTTCTCTCCTGGGTTTTTTCTTTCATTGCCGAGCTCCTTCCTTACACAAGCCTAACTCCTCCCCAGCTGAGTCTGATAAGAAATTAAGCCTGATACACCATCCAGGTGTAACAAGGTGGGCTAAATGAGCCTTGAAGTTCCTGTTAACTCTTTATCTACCAGTGTGGGGTTTATACATGGCATCACAGGCAGCATGAGCCAATAAACTTAGGCTCAGTTCCTCAACTGGTGTAAATCAGCGTAGCTCTATTGAAGTCAATGCAGCTACTGAGATTTACAACTGCTAAGGGCCTGTCTCACAGAATTCAGTGGGGCTGCTATAAAGATTCCTCACTGGAAATGGCCTTTGCCAATTTGTAAGATTTTTGAGAGGCATTGGGGATGAGATGTTGGTGTTATTCTGAAGTTTAATGGGCATAGTCCACACAATGTTATGTTGGGCACATGCCTGCTGCCAAAGACACCTGGCATGTTCTACAAGCTTTACTGAGGGGGAATTAAGTCACTCAAGCCTTTCTGAGTGGAAGATTCTCCTGGGATGGAAGCAGAGTTATAGGCCATTTCTGAGTATTCTTTGAAACAGGTGATACAGGAGCTAAAGTAACAAAGTTCTAAAAGGTGGGCTCAAGCATGAATCACTCCAAGTTTACTTCCAAGCTCAAGTGTGGCCTTTGGGGATGGCCACACTTCAAAAGATGGTCATGCTTTCAAGCCTCAGATGGGCCTAATCAATGAAGGAGGGAAAAGCCTAAGTAAAAAAAGATTACTCTGAAGCTCAACACCAGGGCTCAAACACAGAAATAAGTCAAAATACAAGAGTCAACTAGCTGTGCTAGAAAAATATCTGAACATTTTTGATTTTACCCCATACAGCAGGATCCTGCAAGATGCCGAGTGTTGTCAACTCCCACGAACTCCCATTCAAATAGAGGACACTCAGCAATTCCTAGAATTGAGACATACATGAATTGAATTAAATTAAATAACTACAGTGAATGGTCACATTTTCTGTTTCCTTTCATAAACTTCCTTTCATAATTGTGCTCGCAAGGTAAAGTAACAATAGGAGGGGAGGCTAGAGGAAAAAGAAAAATGCTACATAGGAAATTACACTGACAGTCATCAAAAGTTAATCTTTTACTATGCAGTCTTCTCTTCCTGTTTTCAATTCTAAACTCATCCTGATACTAATGAGTCATATTGTCACTATGAAGGAAGAAAGTTAAAGCCCAGATAGAAATATAATTGGTGAGGTGATGCCAGTCACTCTTCATATCAGTAATTAGGCTTCTGGGAGGTGGTGCGAATAGAGTGTGGTGGAAACTGTGACATCCTGATTGTGATCACAGCTTATGAAGTATACTGATTCTGAAGGAAAGGCCTTGAGTAGGGCTGGATGGCTAATGTAAGTTGCCCACTTTCAAACTCATTCATATATCATTGGCTTGGAGTTAGTATGAGCATTTGGAAATAACCGCAGGAAGGGGAGAGTAGTCTCTCAAGGAAGAGAGACAAGAGGGCGCCCTCCAACAGTGTGTGAGCCAGAGATAGTTTCCAATACTCTTGAACTAAACTAGGAAGAAATGAAACTCCCTGGGATACAAAGCTTAGTGAAGGGCGTTTCAAATTCAAAGCTACTAAAAAAAGAATTGAAATGTCTGCTATGAAAAAGCAAACAAAACAATAGCCTTACGCTGAGTTTATTTCGGAAACCTCTTAAATTTGAACAGTGTCCCTGCAAGACATAGGAACCATAGGAAACAAAATGTAAAAATAGCCTATTAGGACCAAATACAATGGGGACGAATCCAATGTAGTGGAGCAGTTTGTGACACTCTGTACCCCAAAGCAGCACCCTGGAACCCCCATATACACCACTGTCATATAATTATGATATGTTTTGTACAACGTAGGCCTTGTGAGATATAATTTTAAAAAGCTTGATCTGTTGAACATAAATATCCTGTTGGATTGTATGTGCTATTATTGTATAGGAAGTTATAAAGTTTTTCTATGTGTATGTTACTGAAATGTGTTGTGAGGTTGGGAACACCCATAACCAGCCTTTCAGGTGCAACAGTGGAGCAGCCAGATGCTGATGATGGCCCATTAAAGGGAGTCCGCACCCACAATGACTCTCCCAGGGACTGTGTACAATGGAGACTTCTCCGAGAGAGCACCTAGACAATGGAGAGTGCTTGACTCACATCACAAAGGATCTATAAAGGATCTAAAAACTATAAAGGAGGGGAAGTGACATCATCACTTGGCTTCTCTCCCTCCACAACTCAACACTTGGAAATACGTCTGGAGGACAAAGACAGAACTGGAGAGGTGGTCCCAGTCTGGAAAGGAGAATCCCAGCCTGCGTATTAAGGAATTATACCACCAGGGTGAGACACGGCTTGATTAAAATCCTGTCTAGTTTATAGAACTCAGATTGCGATTTTATTTTTATCTGTATGCTTATTACTTATAATCACTTAAAATCTATCTTTCTATCGTTAATAAATCTGTTTTATATTTTACCTAAAACAGTGTGTTTTGGATGAAGTGCTTGAGAAATCTGCTCTGTGTACAAAAACTGGTGCATGTCCTCTTCACACTGAGGAAGGGGCGGACTGGGTAATAAACTTACATTGCTCAGGCTTCTGACCAGAGCAAGATGGTACAGCTCTGAGGTCCTAGACTGGGGAGCCGAGGGGAATTGGTTGGAGCCTCTCTATTGCTGGTTCATGAGTGGCTGGCAAAAGGATTCATGTAACTCAGCTGGGTGTGTCCCTATCTGAGGATGACTGTGTAAGTGCAGAACCTGGAGAGGCTTACAGCTTGTCACAGCATCACAGTGTGAGAGGGAGCCCAGGTTGGTACACCAGAGGGCTCAGCGGTACCCCAGTTCCAGATTGCACCCCGGGGAAACCATCACACAGTTCTCTTGGCATCCAGTCACTAGTAACCCTATTGGCAGGGTTCCCTTAAATACTTTATTAATTATGCACTTCTAAAGCTAAAATGGTAGGTGCATTTGGATTTTGCTCTATTTAAGTACACTAGGCAAGTTCCAGGACATGGTCTGCTACTACCTCCATCTTAATAGAATTATTATTATTATTATTATTATTATAAAACACTGGACCTTTTCAAAGAACTTTATAGACAGGGGCCTGATCCTACACCTATTTAAACCAATGGCCTAACTCCTTTTGACTTCAGAAGGGAGACGGAAGGTCCCTTCAGATGATTATATGAGACCACACACAAGCCCTACCTATGTGGTCGCAGCATGAAGCCTGGGGCGGAAAAGAGGATGAATTGCTTAAAGTTTGTATAGACTACTGGGCACCCCACTCCACAGTTCCTCCATAAATCAATTTTCCCCTCATCTCTCTCTCTCTTTCATACACACACACACCCCTTCATTTATGCCAAGCTCCCCCAGACACATTTCACCATTATCCCTCCAAGTCCATCAGTAACCCTTTCCAGAGTCTACAAGGACTCATGTCTATAAACCACCAGCTTCTTGATGCTCCAAATGAGACATTTACTCTACTAATAAGGGCGTGTAGTGGTCATTGACAAAGCTCGAGAAGAGGGTTTATTTGTTAATGCACTGAACACGGTTAGAACACTTAAGGAAAGTGCCTTCACACATGTAACGTTTCATATATTGTCTCAATCTTGTAGTTAATGGTTTTCTGGAAAAGGAACAGAACATATTGAATCACTATGACTCTTTTTAATCATTTATCCTATGGTCCTTAATATCCTGTTTAGTATGCAGCCAAGAAAAGTTTTCCCATGAAAAGTAATTCTAGAAGGCAAAGTCCACCTAGCTTATCAAATCTTCCTAGTCAAGGCTGTATATCATAGCCAGCATGGGCAGCTTTAAGTTAGAAACACGTTGGGATAGGATTCATAAAGGGATTAGGTGCCTAGAAAGTCACAGGAACAACAGTGCACTCTGCAAAGTCTGAGGCCATGTCTACAATACCGGCTAAATCGGCACTGCTGCGATTGATGCAGTGGTGTCAATTTAGCGGGTCTGGTGAAGACATGCTAAGTCGATGGAGAGCGCTCATCGACGTCTGTACTCCACCTCCCCGAGAGGCAGAAGCTATGTTACATAACTTACGTAACTGAACTAGCATAACTTAGGTCGACTTATAGCTTTAGTGTAGACCAGCCCCAAGTTAGATGCCTAGGGTCCTATACAATGAATGAAGAGAGATAGGTGCCTTAGACTGTGATCCACAAAGCCATCACAGTAGGCAGGGAGCCACCTAAGAAGATGCCAATGACAAGGGTATGTCCTAATCCCCACTTCCCTCACAGAGCTAGACCCCTAAATTCAGGCTCCAGGGAAGGCTCCAGGCTCTATCTCTGCTTGTAGTTCACAAACTGGGGAAGATAGGTGGCTAAACACCTAAGTCATATGCAGTGGCCTGATCTGGTGGGTGTGCTCAGAAGCACATGAGGTTTTTCCTGGTTCATAAAGAATGAAACATTTAAAAAATATTCACACTGTGAAAATACAAAAGCTCCACATCAAAGGCAAATTCCTCTATGCTGACTTTGCCTCAGGACTCTATCAGCTCGTGAAAGGGAAGAGAGAGCATCAAACAGCAAAGAAGAAAGGAGAAAGGAGATCATTAAATTGCAATAGGCAGGGAGGAAGAACCCATGGAAGCACGGGGCCTGAGGGGAACATGGGAGAACCTCAGACTTGAGGGAAGGGAAGTTAGTATTTTGAAACACTGGGACTGAGGTGGAAGGGGAATGCAGGGCTTGTAAATAGTGAGGAGCACACATCTATGCATGGCAGACCAGGATAGGAAGGTATAGTCTGAGACACTTTCTCAACAAAGCCTTACTTGATTCAACAGAACTAGGCTCACTGGCATGGCTTCCCCATACTAGCATGTGGCCTACACTGAACCATCACTCTCGCCGATTGCCTCAGTTGAGTGCTGAAGGATGGAGCCAGATCCCTTTCATCAGCTTCACACTGTCGCAGCCTGCTGGGTCCTCAGTTTATCTACCACTTAGTCTGGACATGGCCTCTGCTGGAGACAAGTGGCCAAAAGGCTCCATTTCTGGACAAAAAGTTGCAATTTTGAATGAAACTTGTGACAGGCTGGGGAATTTCTGCACTTAGTTATTAATTCCATTTTATTTTATGAACCACTATTTGGAATGGTAACAGTTAGTGTGGGTGGATTACAACATCCATTTTGTAGCAGAAAACTGGCTATGGCTGAAAAGTTGAAACAGGGCCATCAACCTCAAATGGCTCCCCCACTGTACCACCAGAAAAGGTATCAGCCAAGCCATTGACTTTTGATGACCCTCTATCAGCAATTCCATCTGAGGGCTGAAGCATGAAAAATCCCAATGTAAGAAGAGGCGTAGGAAAAGATGTCAAATGGATTTTCAAAACAGACATGCTCTCTATGACAGGGGGCAGACCATCACAGAAGCAGATGACTCAGTGAGAAGTGAAGGCAGCTCCTGACACTAACCAAAATCCCAAAGACACCCAGAAGTCATGAAGACCCCAAAGGGAGGAATTGTGTTCAGGTGCTTGTTTTGCACAGAGCTGCAACTCTCATGTGCTTTTTTAAGAGTAAAGTGTGTGGTCCTTAAGAAGCCTGTGTTCCTTGCTTTGCCTGTCACGTGGTCCCCAAAAAGTTGAGCTATAATCTGGAGTGCACATGAAAGCGGAGCTCTGGGGGAGCATGCATAAGCCACTGGGGAGATCCAGCTCTGGCCTCAGGGCTGGGGACAGTTGAACTGGGGATCCCACATCCCAAGAAGGGGATGCAAGATCCAGAAACAGAGGCAGGTTCTAGACACTGCTCAGACCCAGTTGGCTTGGAAACACATGGGATCTACAGGATGGGTCCAATACAGCAGTCTGGTGACAGGTCACAAGGGGGAAACTCAGTCAAGGTTGAAAAGGAACTCATGGACCCCTCAAACAATGTTAGGAGCAACCCATTTTTGATGGCTTGTTGTTCATAACATTATGAACAGTTCTAAAGGGTTTTACTTATTTAACAAATATAACAATGGTTGCCTTAAATATGCAGATATGTAGTATTCATGGCCGGTTAAAAACGTACTTGTGTTATGCTCTACAAAATCTTACCTAGCATGTTACAAACCAAACCAAACCAAACTGCAGCTATCCTTCCCACATGGGCACAATAACCAAAGAACTTAAAATACCCCACCTTTCCAAATATACCAATCTCAGCCATTGCCCCAAAAGCCAGAGAAAATGATGAATCTTTTAGCATTTCCTATACTTCAACACCTAGAGGCTATTTTGGACCAGCAATGAGGAGGTGTTAATTCCCTCATAGAGACACTCTGCCAGCAATTTCCTCTTAGGAAATATCTATACTTGAAAAAACCTGCAGCAGCAAGTCTCAGAACCCAGATCAACTGACTCAGGCTTGCTGTACAGGGCTAAATATAGCAACATAGAAGTTCCCACTGGGGCTGGAGCATCATCAGCATTTCTCAAATGCGGCCACCAGCAAGTATTTTGCAGCCTCAACACCCTTCTAGGCGGAGATGTGGGGGGGGGGGGAGAGAACAAAGCAGCAGCCCCTCCCTGCAGTGTCCAGCTATTTCTCGTGGATGCACCACCTTGTGTTTGCTGGTGCCACCAGCAGGGATCAGCGCCCTGCACCACGTAGCCTCCTCAGGAGCTCTGGGCAGTGCCTCTGGAGACATGTGGACTTGGTATGCATGGAGCCAGAGGAACCTGGGACTCCGCAGACGGCCAGTGAGTTCCTGACCCACCTTCCTGGAGGCGGCAGGGCTCCGGCTTGGAAAAATTGTACACCAGCAAGAATTGGTGGCTGCACTCTGAGGCCACCAAAAAATTTGTTGTGAGAACCCCTCACAGTTATTTTTAGCTGTGCGCCCTAGTCAGTTGACCTGTACTCTGAGACTTGCTGCCATTGTTTTTTGGTTGGGGTTTTTTTTTTTTTGGACCAGTGTAGATGTACCCTTAGTGACCAAGAGAAATCCAGCTTGAATGCCTTCACTGATGGTAACTGTGGCATTATCACATGGAGAGAGAAATGGGTCTCTCTGGAATGCTGGTCTCAAGCCATTTATGGCTTTATAGATAAACAATGTAAACTCCACCTGGAAACCAATAAGCAGAATACAGAACATTGCACACTGGTGTGACACTGCTGTAAGTTAAGTTAATAGCCACTGATGAATTAACACATATTGAGGGCATGCTGCTGCTCCTATTCAATTCAGTAGCAAAATTGCTATGGACTTCAGTGGCAACAGGAGCGGGCTTTTGAGGAGATTTAATATCTGTTGTACATAATGTACTGTGCATCTAGCCCAGTGTCATATCTCAGACAGCAGCCATTGCCAGATCCTTTGGAATGTGAAAACAATCTGGCAGTAGTAGGCAAATGTGAGCTTATGCCTCCCATTAAGCAGGCTCATCCTAACCCCAAATAGGCAATTGGCATAAATCCTGAAGAACGAGATTTTATATCCCTTCCAAAACTCTTAAGCATTAACCATTTTAACTGGATATTCTTGTTACCCATATATATGTCCAATCCCTCTTTGAATCTTGCTAAATTTTTGGTTTCAGTGACATCCTGTGGCAGTAAATTCCATAGACTAATTATGTTGTGTGGCAAAGTATTGGTTTTGAATTTGCCACCTTTCCATTTAATTTTGTCAGTTCCCTTTTGTCCTAGTATGGGACAAGACAGGAGCGCCTTGATCTACCTTTTCTATGCCATTAATTATTTTATACACTTTTGCCAGAAGCTGGGAATGAGCGACAGGGGATGGACCACTTGATGATTACCTGTTCTGTTCATTCCCTCTGGGGTACCTGGCATCAGCTACTGTCGGAAGACAGGATACTGGGTTAGATGGACCTTTGGTCTGACCCAGTATGGCCATTCTTATGTCATGTTGCCCTTCTACATCTCTTCTCTGAGTAAGTAATTTCAATCTGTGCTCATGTGAGAACTTTCCTTAAGTGTATAAAATAAAGCTGTGTTTACTTTAGCAAATTGCTTCTTAATGATTCTGAGGTCTATAATAAAATATCAAAATATGTCAGCATAAAGAGAAGGAAGATACATTTCCTGGTGTTACTGGAGTTTGTTCTATTAAGTTATTAATAGCTTTTCATTAGAGCTGAGATGGAATGAGATTTTCCATTCCACAAAAAATTCTGAAATTTTTGAAAAACAGTTTGTTCTGTAGGGGAATGGAAATTTTGGGGGATTTTTTCTTAGTTATTTGGGAAGCAGCAAGGGGTCCTTGGGAACCAGGGGTCAGGGGAACCTTGGCTGTGCAGCAGCCCAAAGTCAGGTAACCCTGGATCTGGGCAGTCTACCTGGTGGGCTTCCCTAGAGCTGGGGACCCTGGAATCATAGGCTGTGAAAGATTCATGAGCCTGAGAACCCAGGCTCTCAGGTCCCTATCAGCCTGCAGGTAGGCTGCCAGGGAGCTGGGCAGGTGAATTGGCAAGAAACCAGGAAGAGTTTCTGCCTGTTTTCCATCAGAATTAACAAGGTCCCACAGAACTTTTGACAATTGGGTGTTTTCTGATGGAGAAATATTCAATCATAACATTTCTGACTGGCCCTAGTTTTCATATTTCTATATTTTGGCTGTACCTCTCTGTACACCTTCTATTTTTCATACTACATGTTTTCCCAGCGCAAAGCCAATACTTCAGCCTTCCAGTCTATTTATTGTGCATATATGCAAGGGATTAAGCCAATCCAAGGCTATAGCCAGCCTTGTGGCCATCAACAAAAGATGAACCAAAGATTTTGAAGTCTGATGCATTCACTGTTGAGTCAACTGCCCTATTCAGTGTTTCTGAACAAATAGTTATTTTTAAATGCAATGATAGACACTCCTATTCAATAACTGCATTCCGAAGCAAGTCACAAGAGGAAGTGGTTAAGTGCAATAATATATATATATATATATATATATATATATATCACTAAGTATGTAATTTAATCATGCATATTTGCACTTAGCAGCTTACTGACAAGATATAAAGTATTTGCTAGTAGCAACTGTTTCAACTCATACGATTGCTATTTGTACAGTGCTAGGAACATGTCTGAAGAAAGAGTTAAAATAATGTGGGAGAGATGTACTGTACACAAGAATGAGTCAGAAAAAATACTGAATTGGTAGACATGGCACAAAAGTAGTTTTTAAGGGCTTGGCTCAGCAGGGCACGTAAGCACATGGTTAGCATTTATCACGTGCTTAAGTCTTACTGAAATCAATGGAAATGGAAGCATATGTCTAAAGTTAAGAGTGTGCTTAAATGCTTAACTGAATCAGGATCTGAAGAAAGACAATGACATTTTGGATTAATTCCATCAGAGTATTCAAGACACGTAATATATTCAGGGAAATTCACAAGCAGTCAGACAAATGAACAGGTCTGAGTTGATAACAAATTAAACTGCAGAGTTAAAAACCACTTTGTATAGTGGCATTCTTGCAAGTGGTCATTTTTCACTGTCAGCTAAAGCTGATTTTGCTCAGGGTATGTTTCAAAAGCCATTAATATATCAGTGAGCTACTAAAGCTAAACCTTTTCTCCTATCATATCAGTAATTTCCATGTGGTATTTGGGGGAAAACAATGCTTCATGAAACTCATGTATAAAATATAGAAAATGATCACTTATAATGTCCAAACGTTTGTATGTTATAAAAACTTTCTATGGTTTCCAGGTGTGACACTTCACCCCATATTCTTCATAGAAATATTGTTATAATATGATTATGGCATAACTAAGATGTATTTTATGCAAGATGGATCATGTGAGATATCATTGGAAAGGTTATGATTTACTGTATATGATTATCCTATTTGTGTGTATGTATCATTTTGGTATCTGAAGTTAGGAATATTGACTATGTATCAATTACAAGTGTGTTTACACCTGGGGAATGCCCACCAAACAGAATGCAATCAGTTTAGATGGCTCGCTGTGAGGAAGAGCCATTAGAGAGAACGATAGGTCTTAGAAGATATTTATCACCCACAGAAAAGTCTTCCTGGGGACGCTGCAAATAAATGTTGAGTTATGGCTGCAGGATCATGTGATCATGTCATCTGATACTGGACTCCATGATAAAGTTAGTACTTTCCCACTGATCGGGGGTGGGAATCACATTGGAAGACAAAGGATTCCTGGCATTTGTGAAACCGATATAAGGCAGGAGGGTGACATAATCGTAGTTCATTCTTTCCTGAATCCCCACCCGGGATGACTGCTGGAAACAGCTAAGAAACAAAGACTGGGGGGAAGCAGAAAGAGAGAAGAGCTGAGCCCAGGTTGGAGGGCTGTCTAGCCTGTGAATGAAATATCTGAAATTTTAAGCTGCAGACCAGTGCATCTGGCTTTCAATAATCTCTGCAATCTGCCTAAAACAACATTTAGGGTGAGAACTGGCTCCTTGTACCAGTTTCTTTAGTACCTTAAGCTCAGTTTGTGTGTTTGTTTTATTTACTAGGTAATCTGCTTTGACCTGTTTGCTATTCCTTATAATCACTTAAAATCTATCTTTTGTAGTTAATAAACTTGTTTTTGTTTTCTCTAAAACCAGTTTGTGGAATTCATAACTGGGGAGGAGGGGCATGGCAAAAAGCTGTGCATATCTTCCTCCACATTGAAGGAGGGGGTGAATTTCAATGAGCTTGCGCTGTACAGTTCTCTGTGTAGTGCAAGACAATACAATTTTGGGTTACACTCCAGAGGGGGTGTGCACTTTAGTGCTGGGCAATTCCTTAGCTGAGCTTTCCCATGCAGCGCTGATCTCAGCATCTGTGTGACACTGCAGCTGGGTGTGGCCCTACCTGTGTGTGTGCTGGAAGGGGGCTTGAAAGCCTGTCACAGCAGCACAGTGTAAAGGGAACCCAGGCTGGTGGGTCAGGCAAGCTCAGTGGTACACCAGTTCTAAGTGGCACAGCAAGGGGAATTTGTCACACCAGGTTTGTTGGGTTTCTTTTTTTCTAAAAAACATAGCTTTTCTTTAATTACAATTTTCATATTTAGCTCCAATAATCTCTCACATTTAGGTCTTTTATAGAATTACCTTATTCACCAAAACATGGTAATAGCATTTAGCCTTTCCATTATTTAGGGGGACTTCTTAAATATTCAAAAGAAATAAAGTTCTTTACTGAACTAAAAGTACAAATTACAATAAAGACTGAAATGGAGAAAGGTAGGTTGAAAGAATGACAGATGAGAGCTAGATTCACAAAAGGATTGAGGTAGCCAACTGCCACTTTAGAAACATAAATCCCAGAATCAGGACCCAGTGACATTCACAGAACCCCCACTCAGCTGTCCCTGAACTTGTAAGAGCTTAAACTTGCCCTTAAAGAGCACTGCAGCCCCACGCCAGGCGTCTAGACCCAGAGCAATGCACAAACTGGGGGCCCCACACTTCTGCCAACTCACCTGTGGGGCCTGATCCAATAAGCATTCTCAGACCTCACCTACTGAATCGAGCCCCTCCTGGCATGCTTACAACTGGGGATGAGATGTGAGGAAGAGCACAGCCTCCCTCATAACTTCCAGGGATATGGAGACTTACATGAGTTGTGGAGAATCCTCGAGGCAGAGAAAGAATTTGAACTGAGGTTGGCTACCCCTCAGGTGAGTGGTCTAACCATTGGGCTATGGGATAGTCCATTGTGGAGCACCCTCAAACACTCCTGCTGAAGCTGTTCCACTGTGGATAGAATTGGTCATTGGCATAAGGGAACTTCTTCCTGGGTTTCCCACCTCCCAGGTGAGTGCTCATTCTCCTGCTTGCTTTCTCTCTTTGCCCCAGTGATTCTTTCATTATTTATTCACAGTGGCTCAGCTTCGACAGGAGACAGCTGAAATAATTCTCACTCTTAATTTTTCCATGCCAAAGGGCAGAGTCAGACACTACACCGCTATTACACAACCAGGGACATCCCAGAGCTATCCAGGGTACACCAGGAATACCTGACCTTTGTAACATCAGGGCTCCCATTGACAACTTGAGGGAAGCCTAACAGCCACCCCTAATTTGCATATTATATATACTTAAATACACTTAACTATTGGCCTAATCCTGCTTCCATTGAAGTCAGTGGGAATTTGTCATTAGAGCTGGATGAAATTTTTCAGCTGAAACCTCAAAAAATACAGATTCATATCAGCCGAAATATTTCATGAAATTGTGGGGGTTTCACCAAATTGGTTCAATTGGAAAAAAACAAAAAACAAAAACAAAAAAACCCTAAAACATTCAGAAAAAAAGGTAAAACATTGTGATTTGATATTTTCTAAACAAAACATTTCAATTTGAAATGACACTCAAAATTTACTTAAATTTTTATTAAAAATTAACCATTTTAAAAACCTTGAAATTGAAATGAAATGGTTCATTTCATCCAATCAAATGTTTTTATTATTTTTCAGAACAGCCAGCTCTATTTGTCTTTTAGTTGAATGGGAAAAATAACTGGACTCCATATTTGTCTGTACTTCGTTATCCTCAATAGCTGAACTGCTTGTCAGTTGAGACGATCACCAGTAAAAACTTGAAACTTATCATGTAATAGCAATGAAAGAGTTAGCAGTGAACCAATTTTTAAGACTCCATAGCTTTTATCTGCACCATTGTTGTGAATATGTTGGCTTTAGCAAAACTAGCTATTAGTATTGCTTCTCACAAATGCAGTGGTAAGTGAACATTCAGCTTACAACCTCTATCTGCTGTTGAAAACAGGCAATTAATATATCAATATTTATGAGTTAACAAAAACAGGACTTTTAAAATGTGACAAAATTATAGAACTGGACTAATTTATCCACAAAACAATTGATACCCACCGAATACATAGTCAACTCATCTCTTCAAATCAAGTTGCAGTTCAGCATGAGTCTATTATTGCATTATGTTTGCTTAGTAATGGTGGAACGTGCTCCATGAATATCAAAGTGTATATATTTCACTGGTGTAATGAGAAGCCAAGCAGCTGCAGGGGAAGATACCAGAGAAGAGTCATAAAATGCAACTCCTTTAATAAAATATGAGTCCTAAGGAAATATATACATTTAAATTTATAAAAGAAAACTGGAAACTGAATGTTAACAGAAATATTTACAGCCCCAGAAATACAGCAGGACACTGTGTAACAGAGTGGAAGATGAGTTGTGGACAGGTGGGGGTGCGGAGAGAGAGATGTTAAATATTCAGTACTTTGAACTCTGCACCCCTTCAGCTATATAAATTCTCTAAAAGAAAAAATAAGTGTTATGCTGTCTGCAGTCATTTCTGAAAAGATGTATAATTATGCCTATGACACTGGAAACAGTAGACTCTGCTTGGGATTTTAGTATAAATATTCAAGTAGCACTTTGACTGTAAAAATCAGCTACAGTGGATCAAATTCTGCCTTCAAATACATGATTTCAATGGGTGCTTTCTGTGTGTATCTCTCAAGGTAGAATTAGAATCTGAGGCCAGGTCTATACATACAGCGCTGCAGCTGTACCGACGCAGATGCATCGCTGCAGTGTGTCTGCTGAAGACACTCTATGCCAGGGGTCAGAAACCTTTCAGAATTGGTGTGCCGAGTCTTCATTTATTCACTCTAATTTAAGGTTTCACATGCCAGTCAAACATTTTAACATTTTTAGAAGGTCTCTTTCTATAAGTCTATAATATATAACTAAACTATTGTTGTATGTAAAGAAAATAAGGTTTTTAAAATGTTTAAGAAGCTTCATTTAAAATTAAATTAAAATGCAGAGCCCCCCCTTACGGGTGGCCAGGACCCAGGCAGTGTGAGTGCCATTGAAAATAAGCTCGCGTGCCGCCTTCAGCACGTGTGCCATAGGTTGCCTATTCCTCCACCGACGGGAGACACAAGTTATGCTGACATAGGCTGTAGTGTAGACCTAAATTCCATCTAAGCTGCGTGGCCACATAGCAGACTATCAAGAGATGCGTAGAGGGGAGAGGTGCCTCTCCCCCAACCCCAGCCCTGAAGCTGCCACAGCTGGGAAGAGTCCTCTCTCCCTGCTGCAGCTCCGGGGCAGCCTGCACCCCCAACCCCTCATCCCTGGTTCCACCCCAGAGCCTGCACCCCCAACTAGAACCCTCACCCTCTCACACCCCAACCCTCTGCCCTAGCCCTGAGCTCCCTCCTGCACCCCAAACCCCTCATCCCTGGCTCCACCCCAGAACCCTCACCCTCCCACACCCCAACCCTCTGCCCCAGCCCTGAGCCCCCTCCCACACTCAGAACCCCTCGGGCCCACCCCCGCCACACATCACCTCCATAATGATGCATATACAATTCATTATGCACATGGATGTAAAAAATGAGAGGGAACCTTGCTAGACATAGCCTGAGATTAGCTTCCACTGAATGGTATTGTAATACAATTTGGGTAGAAACACCTTGTGTTAGAAGTGTTTAAGAAAGTGTTCTATTAGTGTGTACACCCTAGTGTCTCCCACCTACTGTCCCCCATTCACCACTTCAAAGTGTGATAACTTCACAACCAAGAAAGCGCATCACATCTGGCCCATAGCTCAAACCCTAAACATTTTATTCACAGAACCTTAATTCATGATGCTCCATGAATAGCCTGCTATCCTTTGATCCCTAATCCATTTAGGATCCCTTAACTAGGGGGCAGGACTGACTCAGGGAGAACAGTGGGCAGAGGTGTAGCGAGCGCCCTCCGTACCCTCCGACCGGAGGGGGCCCCGCAAGGAAGGGGGCCCCTAAAAGTGGCAAAATAAATACCGCATTCCAGTTTCTGCATTGTAAGGGGCCCCGCCCGGACATATGTTCGGAGGGGGGCCACCGTTCGGAGGGGGCCACGTTCTTTGTTGCTACGGCCCTGACAGTGGGTTTAGAAAAAAACAGTTCCTAACTGACCAGAGGACATAGTGAACAGGTGATTTCTGCAAGGGCATACGAGAGACAGCTACACCCGATAAACACATTCTAAAGTTCTAAATTTAGGCCAATAAGTACCCCCGCTCCCAAAACAAAACAACCTCCCCTCCCCCACAACAAGAAAAGTAAAGAAAAAACCCTGCAAGAGTAAAAATAATGCAGGCTGAAGTCCAGCAGCCGAGTCAGGAGGCTATCCAGTTTATTGCACTGAATGCAGCATGTACAATTATCTGCCTTATGGGCAGGTGGCATATGTGCGCATTCAGTGCAAGCAACTCATGGCCCTCAGAGACTGAATATGGGCTCTTGAGATCAGAGTGGCTGAACTGGAGGAGCTAAGGAAGACAGAGAGGTCCATAGATGAGACTTTCCGTGACACAGTAGAGTGGTCCCACCCTCGGTCTGATAGCCTCTGTGCAGTTGAGGATGATGAAAGTCTTGGGGAAGGAGAAAACCAAGCTGGAGTGGATGAAAATGATCCCATAGTTGGATTCCTCATTCCAGATGATGTCATAGGATCATCTCAAGGGGAGGAGACCCTAGTCATTCAGAGGAGACAGGTTATAGGGATTAGAAATATAGATACACCTCTACCCCGATATAACGCTGTCCTCGGGAGCCAAAAAATCTTACCGCATTATAGGTGAAACCGCGTTATATCGAACTTTCTTTGATCTGCCGGAATGCGCAGCCCCTCCCCCCACCCCCCGGAGCACTGCTTTACTGCCTTATATCCGAATTCGTGTTATATCGGGTCGCGTTATATTGGGGTAGAGGTGTAGTTGGGTTTGATATGACCAGGAGAACAACATGGTGAATTGCTGGGTGTGAAGGTTTTGGACCTCTTGAGACATCTAAAACAGCCATATGTGCAGTGCTGGGGAGGAACTGGTGGTTGTGGTACATGTATGTACCAATGACATAGCAAAAGATAAGAGAGAGGTCCTGGAGGCCAGATTTAGGCTGCAAGGAAAGAGATTAAGGTCCTCCACAGTAGCATTTTCTGAAATGCTTTCAGTTCCATACACAGGGCCAGATAGACAACACAGGTAGAACACACAAACCCAGGTAGATCTGCAGGGTTTCACTGTGTGGATGAGATGACAGCATAGGTGGTGGGTATAATAGGCAGTTGCGGAGTTTGCAGGGCAAAGTTTTTGCTTTTTATTATTCCCCATGCAGGTTCCAGGGTGGCTGAACAGGCAGTATGTGCTACGCAGCTTCCCAGGTTCATCAGTCATCTCCCTGGACTCCAGAGAGTGATGAACCCGGGAAGCTGAGTAGCAGATCCTGCCTTCTCAGCTGCCCCAGAACCTGCATGGAGCATATAAAAAGCTCAGGTTGGTTGGTCAGGCAGAGACACGCTTTTCCTGAAAGGGGGCACAGTGCAGCTGGGGGGGGCTCCAGCCACCCGGGGGCTCCTCCAGCCATGGTGGGGTGGGATCTCGCAGCTCTGGCTGGCTTGGGACTCCTCCAACTGTGGGGGAGGGTAGGACTCGGGACTCCAGCGGGCCTGGGGTTCCTCTGTTCACTGGGACGCCAGGTGGAGTTCAGGGATCCGGTCAGCTTGGGGGTCCACTGGTCACCGGGGGACGGGGGGGGTCAGGGCTTCTCTGGGAGTGGGGGGGACTCAGGGCTCTGGCCACGGGAAGAAGCCTCAGGCAGAAGGGATAGGGCCAGAACTGCCCATGGATGACAGTGTTCAGAGGAGGGGTTTAGGTTTATTGGGAACTGGGGAACCTTTTGGGAAAGGAGGAGCCTACATGGGCTCCACCTAAACCAAAACAGAACCAGATTGCTGGCATGTAAAATTAAAAAGTTTGTAGAGACGTTTTTAAACTAAGGGCTGGGGGGAAGCCAACAGGTGCGGTGGAGCACACAATTTG
This sequence comes from Terrapene triunguis, assembly GCF_002925995.2. Classification (NCBI taxonomy): domain Eukaryota; kingdom Metazoa; phylum Chordata; order Testudines; family Emydidae; genus Terrapene; species Terrapene triunguis. The sequence goes on along the minus strand of NW_020698074.1, from coordinate 5,117,490 downwards.
GACAGAGACATCCTTCGGGGATGATTTATTAAAGGGGATACTCTATATCCCAGTAAAGAGATAGAAGTTGATAAAGTACAGGTAGGAATGGAAGAGAAACAGTCAACCAAAAAAAGAGTTCAATTACATCACATGAAGGCAGACAAGTAAATATTGACAAATTCTATAAGGGCTTGTATACAAATGTTAGATGTTTAAATATTATAATAGGTGCACTTGAGTGCCTGGTATTAAATGAGGCTATTGATATAATAGGCATCATAGAAACTTGGTGAAATGATGATAATCAATGGCACATGGTGTGCCCACAACGGGGGCCGTGATACCGGTGAAAGAATGACACTCAGTGCCTGAGAGTAAAAAGCAAGGCTTTACTGAAGGAAGAACTTACACTCCAAGCGGCGCGGGGAGTCCCTGAGGTGCGTGGAGGGGCTGCGGGGGATTCTGACCGTCCGGGACAGCTGGCCAGGCAGGACTCCACTGAAGGGAGTCCGCTGCAATGCTATATCCCCCCGTGCTTATCTCAAGGTTACATGGGGTCAACAGCTGGCTACATTCATTGCATTCATAAATCGTACTCATTATATAAGCTAACTTGTTTACAGCCAAAAACATGCTGAACTATACTAAACTACATTTTGGCAGAATCTGCCGGACAAAGTTCATTGCACGGCCTTCAACTGCTTCCGCCTGCATTCAGTCACATACTCGGTCCGCCACTTAGCTCCTCGCCAAGCTTCCGCAACCTGTCCCCTACACATGGTAATACCAGGGACAAAATATATAGGAACGACTGAGTAGGTCATGCTAGTGGAGGAGTGGCACTATAGGTGAAAGAAAGTAGAGTCAAATATTGCAAAGATCTTAAATGAATCAAACTGTACCACAGAATCTCTACGGATAGAAATCCCATGCTTGACTAATAAGAGTATAGCAGTAGGAATATACTACCAATCACCTGAACAGGATGGTGACAGTGATTGTGAAATGCTCAGGGAGATCAGAAAAGCTACAAAAAACAGAAAACCCAGTAACAATGGGGGAACTTCAACTATCCGCATATTGACCAGGTATACTTCATCTTGGGATGGGATACAGAGATAACATTTCTAGACACTATTAATGACTGCTTCTTGGAGCAGCTAGTCCTGGAACCCACAAGAGGAGAGGCAATTCTAGATTTAGTCCTAAGTGAATCACAGGATATGGTCCAAAAGATAACTATAGAATTAACTGCTCAGTAATAGCAACCATAATTTAATTAAATTTAACATCCTTTGGGGGGATGGGAGAATACCCAAAAAATTAACCACTGTATCATTTAACTTCAAAATGGGGAATCTCACAAAATGAGGAGGCTAGTTAAACAGAAATTAAAAGGAACAGTCACTAGCATGAAATGTCTGCAAGCTGCATGGAAACTATTTAAAAACACCACAATAGAGGCTCAGCGTACATCTCAAATTAAAAAAAAACAAGTAAGAGGAGCAAAAGAATGCCACCGTGGATAAACAGAGTCAAAGAATTGGTTAGAGACACAAAGATATCTTTTAAAAATTGGATGTCAAATCCTACTGACAAAAATAGAAAGGAGCATAAACTCTGGCAAGTCAAGTATAAAAGTTTGATATGTCAGGCCAAAAAAGAATAAGAGTAAATAGCACAAGATAAAAAAAAAGCTGTTAGTTTTTGTAAGTATTTCAGAAGCAGGAAGTCTCCCAAACAATCATTGGGGCCACTGGACGATCAAGGTACTAAAGGAGCATTCAAGGAAGACAAGGCCATTGCAGATAAGCTAAAATGAATTTGTTGCATGTCTTCACTACAAAATGGAAACATCTGGCCAAGAGAGAGTGTGAGTAAAGCATCCCGTTCTTGATGATAACTAGTTTTGTTGCTTACAAGTGCTCTATTAAAAGTCTTTTAAAGTCCCATCTAAGGAGACTGCTGTGAAATCCAGAAAGACAATAAGAATACATCTGCATAACATCTTGAGTGAGATGTTACCTGAAAGAACGTTTATCTGTCTGAGAAACCAGTCTCACTGCAACTGTGAAGCTGATCTTTGAAAGCCCGCCTTCCATTCCAACCGGTAAGTAGGCGGGGTGGGGAAGACATTTATTGTTTACTGAAGTGACAACCTGGTTACGTTTTTCAGAACCGAGATGATTCTCAAAGTACATACCTGTATCAAAACCTCTGAATGTCTTAAATGCATGATGTGTATTTGTATTTTTCTAACCAGTATAGTCTTAATTGCCTAGAAGTTATGCTAACAAACAAGTAATTGAGAGCACTGAGACTGGTGAAATTCATTACATTTAGGTTTGTACTATTTGTAACAGGAAACTGTGATTTCCCATCATCAATAGTTACTGCAAGAAACTCTGGGTGTTTCAACAAAGTTCAGTCTTAAAAAAACAGATTCTGTGGAAAAGAGAATTGATAGTTTCTTAGACAAAAAGAAACAGCAGCTTTGAATTGGCTTGTAAGATAAAGATATTAACCACAATTTGAATCTTTGGTTAAAGTGTCATAAGACAGTATGGTAAAATTCCAGAGAAACAACAATAGCCACATATTTTATTTTGGGTTTAATGTGTGCTAATCTTGCATATATAAGTGGCAAAATGTGATTACAAAATTCAGCTTAGCGAGTAATTTTGAGCTGTATAGACATTCTTTGATAATTATCTAAATTTATCTAAATTTTTATAATCCTATTTTATAATTGAACTGACACAAGCAGTTCTATATTTCCACTGGTATATAGATGCTTATGTAAGAATCCATAGTTTCCAAATTTTGGCAGCAAAATCACCTACTCAGACTAGTGTAAAAGAATAAAAGCTTGCCTTTGTCATAAGACTGTGATGTCCTTAAATTAACTGAACTGATTTATTATCTCTTGAAAGTTGTAACATCCTATGTTGAGTTCAATTTTTGACATTCTGAACACTATCACCTAACCATCTTTGTTTTGCTTTCTATTTATTTTTATGTGCTTTAAAAGCTTTTTTGGGTAGCAAAACTCATACATTTATACTAATTCTCCAGTCTGCATTATAACTAAGGAACACTGATCCAATGAACAAGAGACCGTGGAGAGAGGTAACTAGTTAATTAAATTGATTTAACTAATGTGTTTTATAACCTCTCTCAGGTTATTTATCCTTATTAGTTCTATCCTTTTATAGTAGCTAGCTGAAGGACATAATTTTACAGTTTGGTCCACTGACATTCCTAGATCAGTTTTGATCATTAACATAAACACAACCATTTAGAATATAATTGTTAATCTACATTCTAAAATATGTAGAATCACACAGGTTACTTGTCAGCCATTGCCCCCATTATATCCAGGTTCCTTTCAGACAAGCTCTTTCTCTATTACTGAACATCCTTTTCAGTTTCATGTCAGCAGAGTAACACACCTGATTCTTCCTTAGCAAAGGAGAATGCGAAACAGATTTGCCTTAACAGTGGTTTTGGAGGGATTCCACTTTGTCACTTCTCTCCTACCTCGTCTGTTTCCATTTACCCTGATTCCTATACTTCAATCAATCTACATTTCTGAGGAGAGTTTCTCTACATTTACTATCCTGATGCCAGCATTTATATGCTAACTTATTAAGAACTTTCACAAAGCCAAGCATCTGGAGCCAGCAGCTTCACTTCTCCAGAGCTGACACAAATATTCTCTTCCTTTGAAATAAACTCCAACATTCTAAGTGAAATTAAGTTGAAAGTGACAAGTGCCACCTAGTTTTCTGGAAAACCAGGTAAAACTGAGAGTTTTCCTGGATTTCAGAGCAAACCTGTAAATGGCTTCAGATTTGCTAAAAACATTTCGGGAACTTCAGGAAAACATCTGAAGAACAAATTTCTGATGAAATCAAGTGTCTTCAGTGAGATTTTCGGTTTCTTCTCAAACCGCTTTGCACAGCCCTACTGCCTTGGGGAGGCAGTATCTGCTAATGGATAAGTATGGGACTGGCTGTCAGGAAACCTCACCTCTGTTACCGATTCATTCTGCAGCCTTGAAAAAGTATCTTTGCCTTCACCAGGTGAAGTGATTCTACCCCATTTTGCATTTACACAAAGCATTTCATCTGAAGATTGAATAGCTACAAAATATGTATTGTATTAATTCACACTGTCATCCCAAATCTCATTACATCAATTGAACATGACTGAAACAGGATCTCATCCTGGTCAGACCTTGCTGTTTCTTCCGTTTCCTCACTTTCACAGTGAAACAAAGCCACCACAAACTAATGTTTAATAATTCCTCTCCCTTTCTGAGGACTGATTTATTAATATATAAACAGTTCCACTTAAAAGAAGGAATGCATAGCCCTCTGCTCCAGCCTCACCAGTTCATTTCCCCCCTCCTAAGCTCAGCAGTCCATTACACCCTTCTTAATGGTTTGGTCCTGCTCCTAGCTGCAGGTAGCTCCAGCCAGGCCTTTCCTTCTGGCTGGTATGGAGGACTTTTTTCCCCAGTCCCCTCTAGATCCCCTGCGGGACAGGCTCACTCAGAGTGAATATATGCAGACCAAAGAGCCCACCAGCTCCTTTGCATCTCTCCCATAACTCAATCTGCTTTGTATATAACTCAGCAGGCCTGGCCCTGAGACACATGTTCCCATTATGGGACCCCTGGACTCATTCCCTTCTTCTGGGGAGGTGGGAAAAGCCTGACATAGGTGCAGTTAGGCCATAGCTCCCTTAATGGGCTACCTCACACTGACAGTCACCCCTTTTCTTGCAAACACACAATGATCTGACCAGTCTGTACTTGTCCAGGTGTTTCTCTCCGGTTCACTAATAAAACTCTAGAATTCTACTGTACTGCACTTTCCCATATCGTCTCTTGCTACAACATTAAATATGACTGTCGAGAGAGAGGCTCTCCAGAGCCAAGATAGCTCTCCTGCTACCCAGGTGGAAAAATTGGCTCTTTTATTTCTTCTGTCAGCTCATTTCAAATGCTGGGATGCAAGCCAGGAGCTTTCTGTAGCATTTACCTGCTGTAGAGAGCTCTTGAAATTGATAGCTCTTTTCCTTCCCAACAACATTGTTTTTTTCACACCTAAAAATGAAATATTGTAACAATTTGAAACTTATCTAGCTAATTTACTCTTGGGAAACCTTTCCAACAACAGACCAGAAAAAACATAGTATACATTTCCCCCAATCTTATTCTTTTTCAAGCATGCTTTCTAAATACTTAGCTTTGCACGAGTAGCAGCTAAAAGTGACAGAGGAGCTGTACACTGTAGATCTAAGTTATATTCTCCTATCCAGCCCCAACGGACTGTTCTAGCAAGCAGGGGTTGGTGGAGAAGTGGGGTGCACTGGACAGGCCCATTTTCCACAGCCACACTCCTAAGAGGGAGTTGGAGTAAAGCCATTAGTTGCTGGTTCTATGCTGCCTGTAGATTCCCCTTACACACATGAAAATGCTGGCTTAACTGCTTCCTAGAGGTTATGGCTGTGAGGATCTTCTGGTCATTAGTCCGTTTCATTTTGGCCTGCTTGCTACTAAGCAGGATTCTGCCATCATTTTTTAAAGAAACGTTTGGTGTTTTGTTGACTTTCCCTATTTATTGTTATGACAAATAACCAGAGACCTACCACTAAGCCAATCTTGCCTGGGCAAGTTTATGAAATGAATCTTGCAGTAGTCAATTTACTTTCAAAATCTATACTGCTCCATAAACAAACTCGTCTGGGAACCAGGGTGAGTAAGTTGATTGTACCACTCACTGAGTAACAATAACTTTCTCAGCAGAGTACTAAAGGTCAGTATTTCCTAGCTGAGTGAGTTTATATTTGTTTCACATCTACGGAGCTACACAGTTGTTCCTTAACTTCTGTGAGTCTCTGGCAGTTCAGCCTGCAGTTGAAGGAACAAACTCTCAGAAAGCAACAGAGCAACATAAACACCACCCCCGGCAGCATTACTGAAGTTATGCCCTACAGTGCCTTGTGTCCTACAGAGAGGCAGTACAGAAACAAACACTCTTTGTGGGATGCTGCAGCCCCCTGCTTCATCAGTATTCAACCTTAGGAAGCAGCTGAAATGCTTCAATGGATGTTCAAAATTATACCACATTAGTGCAAAAGCCACTGACCTTTCTTGAGCTACGTGCACTCTGGCTGTGCAATCTACCCACTGTTTGTCCTTGTTAGTGAGGATTAATGAATACCTGTTGGTGATAACTTGCTTTCCAGAGGTGTGCCAAGAGCAAGCTCCCTTGCAACACATTGCAGCCTAGTGGCTTACAGACATAGCATTTATTGACCGCTGTTTATATGGCCCACAATATAATACAGGAAGTGTGCTGACATAATGGTTCACGCAGAAACCACAACACAGCAGGTCTAAGTGGCAAACTAGTTGGCAAAAATGTTACAAAGGACAGATAAAGATGTACTTAGAACCTATTCTCTTTGAGATCTCTTGGCATCTGGGCGTAGAGAGTGACTATATGGCTCTCTTTGTTTAAAGGTTTAAGCCTATTACCCTCTCTGATACATTGGATGGCCATCATTCCCTGAGGCTAACCCCATGGCTTTTTAGAACTACACAGTAGTTTTTTCCATTGTGAGCTGCATCTGAAGGCATTTTCCCTCATTGTGGGGCATCCTACAGAAATATGCAAATAAGGGCCTGAATTGGTAGAACATCACTGTAATTTTATGCCACGGTAACGCCACTGATTTCACTGCATTTATACCACTGAAAAACTGGAACAACGGTGGTGGATCAAGGTCCGATCTATAGCCTTGAAATAATTAATAATTTCTCTTTGTCATCATTTGACTTCAAGTGGCTTTCATGTATTATTATTAAACACACTGAGCTCTTATTATTCATTGGATTGTTAAAGCCTAACCATATTCTCTCAGATTTCTTCTTCATAATTAGAAAGAATAAGATACGAAATTTACATAAAGCAACAAGAAAACCTCAGAAACATCTTCATTTGTAGCTGGGTAGAAGGAACCAAAGATTCCCTTAGTTCATTATCTTGTCTTCTGGGAGACATAGCTACAATGTTTTTCAGTAGGTTCTGCTATCTCATTCTGTTAGGATGAAATTCATCCCAGTTGGTACAGCAAAGGTGTATATGCCACACTTAACAGGGCCACCCTGGGGGGTGGGGGGAATGGGGCAATTTGCCCCAGGCCCCGGGCCCTGCAGGGGCCCCCACGAGAATGTCGGAGGCTCCCCCTCGCCTCCGCCTTCGCCTTCCCCCATCGCCTCAGCGCGCCACGTCCAGGAGCAGCCCTGGACAGTGCTGCAGCGGTGAGGCTTGAGCGGGGCCTGAGGTCCTCCTGCTCGGAGCCGCGTGGTAAGGGGGCGGGGCTGTGAGCTCCGGCGAGCCAAGTGGCAGGAGCTCCTGGACGCGGCTTGGTGAGGCTCTGGGAAAGGGGGGAGGCGGGGGTAAGCAGCATGGTAAGCCCCTCTGAGCCGGGCACCTCCCGACCCCCAGCTCCGAGCCCAGCCCCTCTGAGCCAGGCACCCCCCAACCCCATCCCCCCGCCGCCCTGACCCCCAGCTCTGAGCCCAGCCCCTCTGAGCCAGGCACCCCCCAACCCAGAGCCCAGCTCCCCACCCAGCCCTGGGTAACAGTAGCGCCACCCCCAGGCAGCAACAGCCCATTGGCACCAACCATCACCATCACCCAGTGACAGCCCATTATGTAATGGCAAATGTATACATACCATTAAAGCATTTAATGTTTTTAAATAATGTATTTCATGTATTTTCAAATTATTAAAAATTAATTTTTGAATGTATTTCACTGGTTATTTTTTACATTTCCAAATACCTGTTACTATAATACTGCAACTTTTTTTTATGGAAGGGGCCCCCAAAATTACTTTGCCCCAGGCCTCCTAAATCCTCTGGGTGGCCCTGACACTTAAGTCGTTAAAAGAGAGTTAAAGTGGTTCAGAGGCCTTGAGTTGGCACTCTATACATGGGTAACTAACTTCTAATGCATACCCTCACTAAGTACAGTATTAGTGAACTGGGACAAATCATTATGACTCTCTGGGTGAAAAGCCCCTTGGTGATCAGCGGGGTCATTTCAGAAAAATTCTGGGGAGACGGGGAGGGCAAAATTGTGCCAGCATGTAAAATACTACGTGTTATTACATTATATGCTGCAAAGTCAGGGGGTAAAAAGTGGAGCAGGGAGACCTATGAAAAGTCAGGGGAGCAACTGCCCCCCTTGCCCATAGCTAATGATGCTCCTGTTACCACAAAGTTAATTTCTCCAACTGATCAGAGCTGCTCAGTTCTGGGTTTGATCTGAGATCCCATCACTAATGGCATGGCTGAAGCCCCCTGGATTGGGCGAATGAGAGTTCATAGAAAGGATAATTCACTGCAGCAGATGGTAAGTATACAGACACATGCTACTGGAACGAACCTTTTCTTTTTACATTTTAAAGATCGATCTCTGGCTCCATTTGTAAGGGCTTATTCTCCTCTACATTCGTGGGGAAGTGACTTGTCAGGAAACTTTATGAAACTGACAGTCAAAATGTCTATTAGAACAACACCTATTTGCATCCCAGAATGATTAGGCCAAATCTGGCTCACCTTAATGATATATATTTACCCACACATAGAGCTACATTAAAAGAAAATTAAGATTCCAACTTCAAACACACAAGTCAGTAGTTTGGCCCCCCATGTGTATATGCATTATGAATCTTACATTACCATCAGATAATTTTTTCCCACAAGACACTTGCCCCATTCACTACACAGACCTAACTGTGCTCAATTAAATATTCAATATTTTGTTTTCTCCTCATTTTTCAGTGTGTGGCCATCTCTGAAGGGTTAGACATCATTTGTTTGATGTTACAATGTTTAAATTACTATATTCCTTGAGGCAAGACTGGCTCTTGTTTAATGTGACTGTGTAGAGGAACAAAGAACAGCTTCCCGACCAGGCTACCTACATGGTGGGACTTAGTCCGGTGGGAAAGGAGTCTCCATGTGGCCATTATTTTCTCTGGCAAGTGGGTGAGGGGCAGTGGTTATAAACTAGAAGAGCTTTAACTCCAACGCCCAAATATCTTGGTCAGAGCAGCTGAGGGAGGAATTAATCTGTGCCTGTGAAAAGGCTCAGGCAGATTCATTTCCCACCCACGCCCCTTACTCCAGGAGGGAAGCCAGGGACTGAATTGTGACAGTCACAATTTCATCCCTGATCTGTCTTGGGGCAGCATAGCTACCTGCTTCCCTTTACTCTGGGCAGATTGTATTGTTAGAAATCCAGTCCTTGATAATCCCAATTTTAAATTATTTGTTTTAGACTGACATGCTCAATCCATCCCAGAATGATTAGGCCAAATCTGGCTCACCTTAATGATATATATTTACCCACACATAGAGCTACATTAAAAGAAAATTAAGATTCCAACTTCAAACACACAAGTCAACAGTCCCCTCCCCCCCATGTGTATATGCATTATGAATCTTACATTACATCAGATAATTTTTTCCCACAAGACACTTGCCTCATTCACTACACAGACCTAACTGTGCTCAATTAAATATTCAATATTTTGTTTTCCCCTCATTTTCCAGTGTGTGGCCGTAGAACTTATTTACTGCAAACTGTTCAAACCCTGCTCTGTAAACAGAATTATTAGTTTCCTCATGTTTTTTTTTAATGGTGCTAATCACTATAGTATCTGAATATCTGACAAGCATACATTAATTTCTCTTCACAACACCTCTGTGATGTGTGTGTGTGTGGGGGGGGGGGTATCCCAAGTTTTACAAGGTCAAAAAAAGCATCCATTAATTTTGGGTGCTCAGTTTGAGTCATCTGAGGCCTGAGTTTTTAGAATACTTGGCACTTTCTATGTTCAAAGCTCAGGTCTCATTGATTTCAGATGCAGCTGAGTGCTCAGCACTTCTGCAGATCAAATCCCAGGGAATCGAGTTGGGCATTCATAAAATGAGCAATCTGTGGGCACTTGTGAAAAGTTTGGTGAGAGTGGCTTGCCCAGCCTCACACAGGAACTCTGTGGCACCGGCACAGCGATAGAAACCAGTTCTCCAGGGCATCATTCAACTGCCTTCACCATGATGCTGTCCTTCCTCTACCTGCAATTCCATGCCTCATTCCATAAACACCTTCCAACTTCTGCAACAAGTGAGGCAGGGGTCCAACAGACATCAGTCTCCTTTACTACATAACCCTGATTTATGCCCAGAGCAGGTGCATTCTGTGCACTGAATGAGGCAAGGGTCCTGTGGTGGGTGGGTGGGGGGGGAAGTAGTGCGTGATCACGTATTTAAAGACTATATCATAATGTATACATGCAAAGGGGGCACATTAAGATTGCATCAGACAGCCTTAGTTCAGGCTTTTCCTAACCTGAACACTTTACTTTGCAATGTTAATAATGTTATTTTAAACACAGTTTGTGTATAATTTCCTTTGTAATTTTCCTTTAAGAAAAGACTGAAAACCCAGAAATTCCATCATGTGCCATTCTAGACCCTCACATTGGCATCAGCAGGGTTGGAACCTCTAGCTCCACCAAACAGACCTCTGACACTTAAGCTAAAGGAGTAACTGATGGCAGTGTACCCACCGCCAAATTGCCACCGAAGCCGCGGGACCGGCGGACCTCCCACAGGCACGCCGCTGAAGGCAGCCTGACTGCCGCCCTCACAGGGACCGGCAGGCCGCCCCCCGCGGCTTGCCGCCCCAGGCACGTGCTTGGTGCGCTGGTGCCTGGAGCCGCCCCTGGGAATAGCCACCCAGCCCCCAAACCTGATAGAGATTGAAGAGTCAGCACAAAGGGAAGCTGTCAAGGCTGTATCCCCACTGTGAACTTTAGGGTACAAATGTAGGGGCCTGCATGAAAACTTCTAAGC